>NC_137234.1:30191334-30791334 GCF_949987685.1 Ammodytes marinus | reverse complement strand
GGAGGCATGACACCCCCACCACCCCCAGTGTCCTTTTCACACTTTAACAGCTTTCTTCCACCTCCTCCTCCTCCTCCTCCTCCTCCTCCTCCTCCTACTTTGCCTCCTTTTGGGGGTTTGAATTGAACATACCAGGGCTGAGGGTTTGGGATCCGTGTCACGCCCTTTGATCTGCTCCCTGCACAGCGAGCACACAAGAACTCCAAATGTTCACGTTTAAAGGAAGTCTGCTATTACTAACCAAAAAGCCCTTTTCATCATGTTTAGTATTAACAGTACTCTTGCCAAGGCAGTGGCCTCGGAACTGAAAGCACTGCACTGTTGCCGCATTCCTTCTGAATAGTTAGGAATGGGTCAAATACAGAAATCTAATTTCCCTAGCACTAATACAAACTCAAAGCTTATAATTTATAATCTCACAGCCTCACTCTCCTTGCCCTCTGCAGCTTTGCCCACCTACTCACCCCTTACAGTGAGCTATAGCAAGCTCCCATCTGCGTGATGAAAGCCAGGCATCTCAGAGTCAGTAAGAGGCCCTGCCTGTGTTTGGACTCAACTCACCCACCACCGCAACATTCGCTGTACCCAGACAGCCACACAACGGCCTGGCCAGCATTCCTGTCAGCGACAGAGCATACTGTATATATGCTCTCATCCAGGCTAGATTTAGAGGATCCTTTATATGAGGGGGTCTGACCCCACTGATGGAGGGGAAAGGGAAACCTGCCAAATGCTACCTCTAAGTCCAGTCAAATGTATGACACACTGAATATAAACGGCGTGCATTTCAGGATTTCATTTGATGAAGACATTTTTGGTTGTAGTTTGACGCTCATTTACAATTTTCTTTTTCTTGTGACAATTATTGGCAGTAAAATCCCCCCCCCCCCAAAAAAAAATTGGTTTTGTGGCAAAACCGAATCCCAGAGAAGAAGCCAAATCTGACATTTCAACATTTCAGCTCCTGTCTGTTGCAAACACACAGCCTCAAAAAACACGTGACGTTTCTTAACTTTTGACATAAATAACAGAGATATTTTCGCTCTGAGAAGTAGCAAGTCTGGTAGAGAAGAACTCTATTTGCTTGTTAAGAGTAACAGACTGTAAAGCGTAGTGTTTCAGCTGTAATAAGATGAATACATTGTGGCATTTCACTGGAAATGTTAACTCTGTTTTAAGAGATTAAAAGCTTCAAACAGCAGCGACGGCTGATTCAGCTTTGAATCAAAGAGTTATACTGAAACAATTGTACCTAGATGAATACCAGTGAGCAGTCAAGTGAGGTCAGCAGAGACATACACATTTACTCCTCCTCATTCAGATATTACTCAGAAACAACACCCCCCAACATTTTCCAGACCCATGTATTAATATATTAGCTAACAAGACCACACTGTAATTCGGTGTCTTAATTCGGTGTTTTAGTAAAATTGTGTGTGTCTGTGTATTCTGGATGTGACAAATAGGCAAACAAAACCAACTCACCACTTCTGTGTTTGTGATTTTGGCCAACAAGTCTGTCAGACTGTCTCCCCACTGTGACTGCTCAGCTGAGTCCAGCTGTAGGCCGCAGATCGCTGCGCCCACACTTCCTGTGGCAATCATGGAGGGAGGGTACATGGCGAATCCAAAATCTGTTACAAGAAGAAATACCAAATTGAGTTAAATGTGTCTGCAGTTTGTAGATGACATGTATATATAGGCACACAATGTCATGTTGTAATGTAAAGTGAGGAGATCAAATCTTTAGTTCAGGCGGAAAAATGGCAAAAAAAAGTTCATTTAGACCGGATTCTTTATTCACCTGGTAGGAGTTTCTACACTGAAAGGGCACAGATACGTCCCTCCCACCAGGGACAATGTCATTTGGTAATCTAGCAGTCACCTAATAAATAATCCTTCTATTGCAGCGGGTCTGAACGCAGCGCTCACTAATGACCAGGGGCCTGGATAATGAGGGTTCACTTGGCTTGTAAAGGAGCTGAAAAGCAACCACCCTCACCCGCTCCCCGCCCAAGTCCCCCTTTCCCCCAGCCCGGCCCCTTTTCTTCCATCTCCTGAGTAAATCGTGTGCTCGCTGAAAAAAGCCCCATAGCGCTTGGAAAGGGAGGAATAAAGAGGCTCAGTGCCTCTGCCAATGCTCACTGCTGTAGGTCCTTTTTCCACGTGTGGTCACAGGCGTGCGTCTCAAAGACCAATAACCTTGTTAGCTCCCCTCACTGTCATTCATAATGCAAATGAGACAGCTTGTGAACGGGCCAGAAGCCCGAAAAGGCAAGGCAACTGGCATACAGGGAGGGAGAGAGAGAGAGCAAGCGAGACAGACAGACAGGAGGAGAGAGTTTTTCTCTTCACACACAGAGACGCACACGCACACACGCACACACACACACACACACACACACACACACACACACACACACACACACACACACACACACACACACACACACACACACACACACACACACACACACACACACACACACACACACACACACACACACACACTTGCTTGCTCCTTTCTCTATTCTCTCTTTATGTCTTGCTCAACTTCTACCTCTCTTTTTGGACAACACATGGCCCGCTTAGATGGGGGGCCAGTGAATGGCACACATGCCCCACTCTTTGTTGCTACAACAGGCAGCGGTTTGCGTTGGCGGCCCTCCTATCTTTTAGCATATTAATAGAGTGGCGGGCCAGAGAGAGGGGAAGGCAGAAGAGTGTGACTCTATTGTCCGGAGTCATCACCTCATTTCACCCAATTGAGAGACACAGCATCCAAGCCCCGCTCTCTGCTGATAGCAATTCAGCTAGACAGGCTGGACAAAGAGCATGGCTGGACAGGGGGGGGACAGGGGTCGGCAGTGGGGGGAGGGAGGAAGATGAAGAAGGAGGGATGGACGGCATGGCGACAAGGCAACCAGGAGAAAAGGAGGGGAAGGTGCTGGGCTTGGCGGGAGAGGAGAGGGGGGTAGACAACTCCCATTGCACATCACTCTCAAGTCTCTGTCCAGACTCTTGTGAGGTTTTGGAAGAAGAAAAGAGTCCCCCTGCCTCCGGCGACCCTCACCTCCTGCCTCCCCATCCACCCCCACAAGTATGCCTCTGTTCCTGGGCCACCTATGGGCTAGAGGAGTGGGCAGTGGGGGCACAGAGACAGCCTGCACATTAACATATTGCCATATTCAATTGAAAAACAAACTGCGTGCGATGGCTCTGAAGGAGATTTTTCTTCTTCTTCCATTTCTCTCTTCTTCTTTTTTTTAAATAAAATCTGGAATCAAAGAGGTGGGCCCTTTGATAGCTGGAAAGGCAGCCCCTCACTGCCTTTTTAACATGCACAGCCAGGCGCTTTCTCATCTTGTGGGCTCAGTGTTGACAAATAAATGAACTTATTATACACCCCTGTGTTAGCCGCTGGGCCTCTGCCAAGGGGCGATTTATTAAAGGCTACCTCGAGCCAAGAGGAAAGAGCACACAAAGCCCCCTCGGCATTACATCACTGCTGCGAGAGCACAACTTTCTATAGAGGGCTAAAAGGACAAAGGCATACACGGATTTACTGTACGTGTGTAGTGAGCGCGGACTGACAGGCGAAGGAGGCAGACACCAAGACACAGGCAAGGAACAATGAGCTGATGCCTGCATGCTTTAGGACGCGAGCATGGGCACACACACCACACACACACACGCACGCACGCACGCACGCACACACGCACGCACACACACACACACACACACACACACACACACACACACACACACACACACACGCACACACGCACACACAGACAGACGTAGGTTTGTGGGGGAGCTGAGTGGCGGGCAGTGGGCAGCAAGCTGATTTTTCGCACTCAAGACAAGACAGGTCTGTAGCAGAACAAGGACTCGCGCGCGTGCAGCCGATGCGGGGCTGACACTCCGGCCTGGTGGCTGCTGCATGTGGGGGGAAGAATGGCCGTATTTTAGGAGGCCCTCATTGATATTCATGTTGAGGATAAACAGTGTATGTAGCTGAGTGGGGACGCCTGCGATGGAAAGCTCCCTATGAGCAGCAGCGGCTGGCTGGCCCCGGCCTGCACGCCTCTCACCCCCTTCAATGGCCCTTTCTCCTCACTTTGCCCCCTCATCTCCATTCCTCCGTCTTCCTAGCCCCCTGAAAGCCCATCCTCAGGCCTCTCTGGTCACACACAGTCTGCTGCCCTACATGGCCCAGCTCCTCCTGGGTGGCTGCTGCTATGCACAGTATGCACATTAAACTTGTAAATTAATTAAAAAGTATGGAAAGTTGAACAACGGCCAAAAGAAGAAAGAAAAAAAAGCAGAAGCAAACCAAAACTACTCTCCCTTTCACCCTCTCTCCTCTCTTTCCAGTGCTATAAATCAGGGTCTTGTATTCCATACGTGTAGCGCTTAGTGACCTTGTTTATTAAAGGAGTTGCATTACGAGGACCCAGGGTCTGTTGACTGATTAAGGCCAAAAACAAACATCATTTTGGGATTGGCATGACAGTACGTTTCACCGCTAATGCAACACCGGCCTGGTAGTCAAAACAGGGTCTGTAGAGAGCTACTCAGACGGTACACGCACAGGCACGCACACGCGCGCACACACACACACGCACGCACGCACGCACACACACACACACAACAACAACAACTCCCCCAACTGGGCTTGAGGAGTTCTTCCACCATGTAACAAGGGGAGAAATCTCTGGTTAAGAAATGATTACCTGCTGCTGCCATATGTCATGTTCCATTACCTCTTGTTCCAGACTGTAAGTTTAGAGTTAAACAGAAAACAAAACGCGCGAGAGAGTCTGAGTCACTGATTTCAAGTCATTTGCCAGAAAACAGAATTCCTCTTTAATTGTAGCATCCTGTGACAGCATGCTTCAGCCTTGTACCATCATCTAGCTGTGTCCTCGAGGCGACAGTAAGGTCAGGGGTTGAGGGGCGGGCAGATTTCAATCAGTTTAAAGGTGGGATGCAGGACAGGAGTTCACTTTTCTGCCCATTAAAGCACAAATTGGTAGCTGTACTGCCTGGTTGAAATATTCAAAAACCCTCTGTGTAACTATCTCTATCTCTATGTCTATCTCTGTAGCTGATGTCGTTTGGACAGAATAAGCTTATCAGAAGTAATTAAAGGTGGAGTCAGCGATTGTGTAGAATGCTTGTTGTTAATACACAGCCTAGGCTCTTTAAACCTGAATGTAAACAAAGGGTATAAAAACACAGGGGACCAACTGTTGCTAGCAACATGCCCAGATTACAGAGCCTAGGCTGATTTTTTTTTCAGCATACACACAGTACGTACAGGTAGCGGATCGCAACAAGATCCGCATTCTCCAAGCATTCTCCATAATTGCTGACTTCACCTTTAAACACTTGAGTTGGAAACAAAAAGTAAGAGGACAGTCAGGGGTAAGGACCCAAAAATGTCCCAGGTCAAACACTAACATTTACACCACTTTAAATCACAAATATTAGCCTTTGTGGTTACCGTGACCTCCGAATATGTAAACTTCAAAACATTTGGATGGCTAAATATTTTCTTTGGGGGTGGGGGGGGGTGGATAATTGCAGCATTCTAAGCAAAGAAATATCATTCTTTGTGTTTCCCTGTGTGACTCAGCTGGCCACAATATTTATAGTGTGGTGTTGATTACACCAACGAGGTGAAAGGGGGTGAGCTCAGGACGTGCCACTCCATGATTCACTCGAGTGTCACATTTTTGGGTGCATACTGTCAGGAAGCTTCTCCTGCCCGACCGGACATGACTCCACACATCAGTGGAGCGTGTGGAGAGTGGGTCATTTGTCGGAGGAGGAGGAGGAGGAGGAGGAGGTGGCTAATTTGTTGGGGTTCTGACTCATCAAACATGAATGGGGGTTTGTATGTAAACAAACACCAGTAAAGACCAATTCACTGACCACATCTGAGATGAATCACTCATCTCTAGAATGCAGAGCAGGCCCGGGCCTGGAGGGGACTCTCCACGCAACAGCCGCTTGGAGAGGAAGCTACAAGGAGCATTCCTGCCTACGGACCCGTGAGTGTTATCGGCAAAGATGAAAAAGGAGTCATTACTTGTGAGTCATTATTTGAATACTTGACTGCATTGAGGCACACAGCATGGAGACCTGTGTACGATACAGACAAATCAGGATCTAAGTTGGACAGGCTTTGATTAATGTAAGAAATATAAACGAAATTACTATAGAGGAAATGCATAGCAAGTATACAAAGTGGATTATTCTGTGTTCTTTTGTAGTGTGCACAGTATATGATCCAACTGTCTGAGTAAAACACAAAAGTACAGGGTTTATATGCAGCACTTTTACTACAACTGGATAGTTAACAAGTGATCTCGAGCTACAGGGAGGTAAGTGAACCCACGCAACAAAGCTTGACTTTCTCTTTCATGTTCTTTGTCTAGTGAATCATTAGTTTGTCTCACGGCCACTAACCAGTTAATCATCAAATCACTTCGAGACACTTCCACACACCAGAAAAAAGTAATCCAAAACTCTTCAATAAAAAACAAGAAGCGACTATCTTAAACCCCTTATTATTCACCTCCCTTACTTGTAGCAAAATCGTCATTGTCTCCTCCAGCACAATTGACTGTCTCTTGTGACGGCACTGCTGGTCCTGATCCAGAATTTTCTTTTGATCGACTTCTACGACTATTGTCAGTATTTCATCCATACCATTACAGAGAGGGGCTATTGGAGTCGGTATAAAAAAACAAAAAAATTAACTATAATCCCTTGCCAATATGGCAAGAAGACGGAGCTCAATAACCGTATAAGCAGAAGAGGTTTGGGGGGTTGCATCTGTCTGCCCCATGCACCCCGTCCTTTCTCCCCACTTTGCCTCAATTGAATAAGAATGGAAGAGGAAGCGAGGAGTGCTTGGTGTCTGTGTGGAGGAATGGAGGTTGATAATCTCCCTTAATGAGCTTGTTTCTGGGCTATTATCCGGCGGCCTGCCTCGGGGAAACGCTGGTGTGTGCTATCAAGTGGCCCTGCGGCGCTGACCCTCCGCAATGGCTCTGCATATGAAATGTAAGGGCCGGGCCTTTTGTCTCCTTTCTCCCAGCCCCTAGCCGAGCTCCCGAAAGGCCATTTGCATAGCCCTGAATGGACCGGCCAATGTTATTAATTAATACAGAGCCAGCCTGCGCCACCTGACAAAATCCCACCGAGTGAGTGGCTCCGAACGGAACTGTTTCATCAAAAGAGAAGGAGCCATTAGGAATGAGAGGCCTTATTCTCCACTTTCTACTCTTCTATTCCTTGTTCCCCTTGAAAACATTGAGTTTTTATGCGTGTTTTCCTTTTCAGCATTAGGCGCAGGCAGTGGTGGGAGTAGGAGTGGGTTGTGGGTTTGAATGAGACTGTATGACAGAGAGAAGGGCCACAGGTGACCCGTTGTCAACCGCCTTGCAAAATGTAAATCCTCCTGAGAGATCTCCTCCTTCTTTACCTTCTCGACACCGCTCGGAGGACGTCTCGAGGAGGGATTCTCACCCGATAACAACCCCCCCACCCCCCCCCCCCAAAAAAATACAAGATTTACGGCTGGGAACGTTCCACCAATTGGGGTTTCGAATTCCCAGAGATCTTTCAGATGCAACCAAACTGTTGACTCACTCACTCACATCTCGCGCGCGCTCTCCCATTCTCCCCTGTCTTGGCCCTGTCTAGCTCTCTCTGTTTGCCTGGATACAAGTCTGAGGAAAGCGTATACACAGATAAACGGACGGTTGCTAATCCGGCGCTATCTCCAAAAAGTCTCTCTCTCCTAAAACACAATGTCAGGAGGAGGACGACGACTCCAGGAGGCTCGTAAATGTATTTCCACTGCCTCATTGAAGCAATTAAGGACAAAGTGCACGCCGAGCCTTTCACAATGCTGCTTTGGGAATTAGGTCTGATCACTGACATGCTGTCATTCCACACATGAATCCGTTGGCACAAAATACAGGGTTAAGATACGTGAGGGCCGGGGGAGCGGGAGATAGTAAAGAGAGAGAGAGAGAGACAACGAATGAAAGAGAGAAAACAGCCATTTCTTCACCGGAACATTGCGGGAAGGAATGGGAACTTTTGTTGCTCGCAAACATTCTTCTCACTCACCCGCTGATCATGTCCATTGCACAATCAGCACAGGGGATTCCATCACTTAAGTTGTAAATACCTGTCACCTCCCTTGTATCTATTCATCTAACCGAACACACACACACACACACACACACACACACACACACACACACACACACACACACACACACACACACACACACACACACACAGACACACACACACACACACACACACACACACACACACACACACACACACACACACACACACACACACACACACACACACACACACACCTCTGAGTGACGTCAGCATGCAAAGGAGTTGTTTCCCATGAGGGGGTGTAGTTAGCATTCCTGCTTGAGGCCTGCAGAAAAGGAAGCTACTGGTGGTGGGGGTTACCCTACCCAGAAATGAGAGAAAGAAAGGGGTGTCGAGCAGCCTTACTGCGGCTTAATTGCGCAATTTTCCTGCAATTTAATGTTAAGATGTTAAAGATAAATCCTTAAGGATGTTAAGGACTAATAAAAAAAGGCCAGTTTCCTTTGATGTTCCAATGACTTGTTTTGCTGATTTGGATTTGGACGTCGATTTGTACCGACATAGAGCTGACGCAAAACAGGAGAAACCTGCCATGTGGAGCTTCACGACATGGGAAAGCTATCATGTCCTCCAGCTGTAGGGCGGGGAGGCGTGAGAAGTATAATAAAAGGGGGGAGAGAAAGAGGGAAGGAAGGCGGCAGGGGAAAGAGATATGAAAACATGACATGGCTAAGAATTGGCAGTGCACAAACAATACAGTCCTCTGGCTCCCCTCGCTCCCTCCTGCATCTTCTCCTCCACCGTCTCCGAACCTGTCCGTCTCTCCACATCGTGTTAAAGCCCCCCCGGACCCTCCCACGACTCTCTGGATGTTTGATCTTGAGGGAAGCATTCACCTCAAGAGCAGGGAGACAATGGGCTCGCCTGCCTACAACCCCCTGTCCATTCCTCTTCTCGACCCCGTGCGACATGGGAATGCCCCCCAACCCAAACTAAATGGGCTTTGAAGTGTCACTGGATGCTCAGGAAGCCACCGATACGGCTCCAGAACATGACCACATACCAGCCAGGGGAGAAGAAGAAGACAAATGATGCACGTCAAGGCCCTATGAGAGTTGGAACGCTGAAATGTCTGCCCCATGACACATGCTTTTCTTTGGGAAAAAAGAATATTTTCCCATCGTAGGTAATGTATCACACTTGTGTTATGGCGGGCCGCGACTGCACACCTCTGAGTAGAGTTGTTTTGCCTCTTGTCATAGAGAGACTCTGGGCTTTGATACGGCGCTGAAGGAATGTGCATAAAAAAAGATTTTGCAACCCGAGAGAGTATGTTGATGCAAGCCATTATCACTTGGTTTGACTTGGCAGCCTGTCCACGAGCAGTGTCACTTGCAACACCAAAAAGAAAGAAAAAAAAGAGAGAAGAAAGAAGAAAAAAGATATGATATTGAGATGATATCGCACTCCACATGGTCATCCTTTTGGGTCAGGTTTATCCAGTAAAACATCTGCTTGTAACACAGGACATTAAGACGCGTCTGGTCAGGCAATAAGCGCCCCTGTTGTGTCTTACCTGTGGCACAGAGGGCGATGAAGGTCTGGACATGTTTGCGTATCAGTGCCAGCTTGTCCTCGGGCAGAGGCAGCCTCCTCACGATGTGCTCGATGAAGTCGTTGGGCGTTACTGCTGCCAGGTTCCACTTCAACTTCCCCAACACCACCAGTTCCCATTCCTGGAGACAGGTAGACAGACAGAAAGAATTGCAGAGAGCAGAGAGAGAGAGAGAGAGAGAGAGACAGCCCAAAAGTGAGTGAAATACAAGTGACACAAGGTTTACCAATCACAGCTTTAACACGCTACACTGCAGCTTCACTCGACTGTGCCTCTGTATAGGCTCCCTCTCCCCCCCCCCCCCCCCCGGCCCCCTACATTAGAATATGTGGAGGTTTAGCATTATTGTTATTACTTTAGGCCCTGCTTGGCTGGGCCTGTGGCAGAGAAACACCAGCAGCGCCACCAACCCAGGTGACCTCACAACACTGTCTCCCTCCCCGTCTGTCTGTCTGGCATCTGGGGACTTTCCTAAAGAGGCCCACCAGAGGCTCTGCTGTGTGTGTGTGTGTGTGTGTGTGTGTGTGTGTGTGTGTGTGTGTGTGTGTGCGTGCGTGCGTGCGATTGTTGTAGAGTGAAAATGGATAGGAAGGCTCCGCTTGTTGAGCAGGACCAGCAATGAGCGTTACGTTTTACGTTAAAACAGTTTAACGTTTTGAAGAGTCTTATCTCATCATTTAAACTGGTTGCAACAGGTAACGGGAGCATTGCATCTTCATTGCAACTGCTGGTTTTTTTTGTTGCCAATTCTGTCAAAGTCATCTGACACTTGTCAATAAATCACCATTAAAATGGTGTTTTTCTTCACATGTTACGTGTCAAACATTGTTCAGGGCCTTATTTTGGAATAACGTTCATGCACATGTATCTGGCTCACAGGAAACTTGAACCTTGTGCGGTTTGACGTGAGCGGCTTTGAATCAATGAACCGCTCTGAACTTCACAAATCATTTAATATGGATCTCTTGGCAAAATGTGATGACGCATGCTGGCTTAGATGAGTGTCTGTTTGTGTGCGTGTGTGTGTGTGAAGGGGAGGAGGAGGAGGGAGGGAGGGAGGGGGGGGGGGGGGCTAGGTGTGGTGTGCTCTTCTCTTAAGAGTGCATTGTTGCTTTCACTTCCTAGAGGAGGAGGTGATTAACAGAAGAGTTGGTGACTAATTTGGGAAAATATTTAGTGGTTTGGTTCCGGACATGAAGCCTTGTGACCGGGACCACGGATGCTCTTCATTTTCCCTTTTCAGAGAGAAAGAGAGAGAGACCACATGGACATAGTCATGAGACAATTCAACATGGCTGCCACTAGCCCTGTTACCAGCCTGCAACTTTCTAATCAAAGTGACCTTTTTGATGCCTTGTTGTAATGTTTATGTAATGACCTCCAAGATGCCAGGAACACTGACAGAGGGGAGGACATGCTTTCATTTTTATTTCTGTAAAAAAAAGGATTTTGTTTTCTCTAATAATGTGTGAGAAAATCTGAAAATAAAGCACCTCTGATTTATAAGGTGACATAAAGGCATCTTGCTTGGAGATGTGTAACCATCAGCATATGAGAGATTCAATGGTTTGATCTCATTCTAAATCAAAATGAAAAGCAGCACTCAAGTGTCGATTGTGTCTGCTCTGCTGTTTGCATTGCAACATGGCTGTCTCTCGCAAAAGGCCTTTCCATCAGTGCCGGCATGCGAGATTCAAGCCTATAGAGCGAGGGCCGTGATAAAACCTTGCAACATAGGCGCTATGCTATGCTGACAGAGTGGCAGGCAGGCAGGCAGGCAGGCAGGCAGGCAGGCACCACTTCCTTCTGCTACTGCCTTCCTCTGGTCACACCTTCTTTGTAACATTGCGGTTCTCTTTACAAGAAATTGTTACCAAAGACGAGGACAAAAAAAAAAAATATATCACATGCCCCGAGCAGCTGATCTCTGTTTCCTGTATCTGCATGTCAGCCAAAATACTGCCTTATACAGAGACACTGAGAAGAGGCCCCGGCAAACCAGTTCAAGAACTGAATGCTTTGTTTTCAAAGCGAGCACAAAGGTAGGACGGACTCCAAAAAAATAAAAATGATCCATGTAAAAAGCAGTATGGCACACTGATTTGTATATGAGACCACCCCCAGGCCAACAATGCACAATGTTCGGCATATCGCGCATATTCTGCCCACTTGTCAAACCTTTAGATGTATAACACTGACCATTCAAGTCCAATGAAATAAATTCTGGCACAAAATTGACAGGTAGGAAATACAGTCCAGAAAATGGGCCAGAGATCAGTGAGTCTAACAGCACCACCAGCAAGTCAGGAACTTGAAAATGTGCTGCAGCAATCAGCTGAGCGAGAGAAGCCGCCATTGCAGGCAGCAATACAACCATCAGCCTCTCTGAATCATAATATGTGGCCTCTTTCACAACATGGGTGGGATTGGCTGTTGTTTACTGAGGAATGTTTATGTAGCACCACAGAGCAGTGGGGAAACACTTTTCTGATGTGAAACGGAGTTAATTAATTGGTTTGCACTGGTGAAGGCAGCTGCTATTATCAGGCCAAGGAGGCCTCATCAAATACAGGACACAGAGTTGTTGTTTTTTTTCTTAAACTCCAAGCACTTATATATTGTATCCTGAATCATCAGTTTGGAGCACAATTTGGTCTGCAAGCTACATTTGTGCATTGAAAAAATAAAAAATGTGTGAGCGTCTCAAATAGGGCAGCATGACATAATATCAGAAATGTGTGCATCGCATGGGTTATTTTAGGATGAAAGCTCGACTGTAAAAGGCAAACTTGAATTTCTCTGCGTCTCTCTCTCCCTCTCTCTCTCTCTAGCTGACAGGAACAGAGTCAGAACTTTGGCTGGAGTTCAAGCTGACCCCGTTGCTCTGCATGTGCAAATATCTGCCACCAGATGGCGATGGAGACCACTGCACATGCAGGACAGGCAGGCTGGATGGATACTGTAAAAGCCCACAGGGTCTTGTACAGTAAAGAGAGAGCCCTTGTGGAGCAACAGTTCATGTGAAGCTTTCGCTTTTCCGTGCACCTTTGATGAGATGACGGCACAGTCCAAAGTGAAGACTGGACAATGGATTCAGGGAAAAGACCCCTGTGTCTATACTGTGTGATGCTTTGAGCTGACTGAATAAAATGCAACATATTTTCAGTAAATAAATACCTTTAAACACCTCAAATAAAACCCTGCTTTTCAAAATCAAACATGATGAAGGATAAAAAAAAATGCCCAATAATATCATGAATTTTTGGCTTTAAGCAGCTGATGATGATGACAGCATGAATCCTTCAAAGGTGAACTTTGTGAAATGTAGTTGAAGCAACTGTTGCTTACCAGCAGCTCTTGCGGTCTGATGGAGTTATCTGTGTAGATGCAAAGCTTCTCTGCGGTTAATGGACGAGTCTCTTTCAATTTGGATGCAAGAAACATGCACACTGCTCCCAGCAGCTGCAGGTTACACTTTTTGGTGGGCACCACGGCTAAAAATCTGTCTAAGTAGTTCATGGCCAAGGGAAAAACTTCTTCCTCGCACTTCTGCTCCTCACAAACCTGAATCAAGAGAGAGCAGACAATGCAGCAATGTTCAGCATTTGGAATGAGTAACCCAGCCTGCGGTAAACCTGCCCTTATTTCCCAGCGCTTGAAATGCATATTAAACTTTAAAGAGATAACGAAACAAAAGACTAATAAGACAAAAAAGCACATATAAATTCAATGACACACATAGTTGGGGGCCGGCCAAGAATTTGCGCCCAGCCCTAATCGGTTGCGACATCATATATTAATTCGAAATAGATTATTTCACTGACAATGAAATAAGTCTCCGAGACATATTGTCTATAGAGTCGCATTCCAACAGGTCATTCACTAAGAAATGAATTCAAGTCACAATCAGCCGAGCCAGAAAACACCCCGACAGAGCAGCACACGGAAACACAATTTTTTCATTCGTCATATTTTCATAAAATATTTAAAAATATAAATAAATTGTCTAGACCGTTTTTCTTCGTATCATAATGTCGAGGGGGCTCTTCTACATCATATCCGACAATTCATATCCAAATGCATGCGCGATAAATATGAATAAAATGTCAAAATAAAAGGCGAGTAGCAGTAGGTTGGTCCGACGTGCGTCACCGCCGACTCGATATATTTATTTCAAAAATTAATTAAAAATATCCAGGGCGTCGGACCCGGACAATATTTACATGAAAATAAAGCTCAAAGGCCACGGATTGTTTACAGGTGGACGTCGGCCAGGAATAATTGACGAAGTGTCAAAAATCGAACATAATTCCTTAGTGAGGCATACGACAGGGGGAAAACCAAAAGGACAGATAAGGCCCTCGCCCCTTACGACATTTAAAATTGATATCTAAAATCTTTGCAACGCTTTTTGTGGCCATTTCTATATTCAGCGGACACCCAAGAACCTCATTTTCCATTGCCGATGGTATTTAACCGCTGTTATTGCGTTTATGACACTGTAAAGTCCTCTTTAAAGCACAAGCGCTCCTGTAAAAAACCAACATGGCGATAGAACAGCGCAGGAAAGCATTGCATTGGGGAGTGCATACGTGTGCATGGAAATATTCAGGCTATCTAAAATAATAACATTAAAGAATCAACGGGCAGCTTGCACAGGCGACAAGTGAGACATATCAAAGAAACTCTCCACTGGTGTCACAGATTAAACAGCTCCAAGTTTCACAAACATGGGTTTCGCGATCGGACTCGAAAATTGTAAGAAATGACAGAAAACGACACGTCGGGTTAATGTGAGCATTAAGCAGTCGGAAATGAGAGCAACGGGGTCTTATCTACCGTCTGAAGATTGCAAACAATGCTCACTAAAGCAGCAATCAAACAAAACAGGAGGCTTTACAGGCAAGCACGGAAATAATAAAAGACTTGTGTGAGCACTCGGTGTTTCGGTATATACCTCCAACATCCAAGTCGCGACCATTCTCCTCATAAACGGCTGAATATCTTTCTGGACGCCTTTGAAATAGGAATACTGGGGTAGAAACCTCTCTTCTATGGTCAGCAAGCTCTGCAGGACTCTGTCATCGCACAAGAGGTTCGGATCGGGACGAGCTCGTATGATGGTATCCATTTCGAGGCAGAGCAGCTCCATGGTGCTTTCGCTTTAGTCACAAAAAAAAAGAAAAAATAAGTAGGATTTATCTCTCGAAAGCGTACAAGCGGTGTTAAATGCAAAAAGATGTCAGGTAAAGTCGTTCAGAGGCATAAAAAGCGAGACTGCAGGGGCTCCGTAAGAGTAGTCCTGCCTCTCCTTGTTGAGAACTTTTTCCTCTCTCCCCACAGTGCGCCTCTACTTCATCCGCCTGGCGCATTTCAAAGCCTGCCCTGCTGCATACGCACTGACGCAATTCACTTCATTACCTCTAGACCAGACGCAACATGCTGCCTGCACTCATGTCTCTCTTTCTCCTTTAGCCTGGCAATGCAAGACAACGTTCAGATAACTTGTGTCATTTCAAAATGTAAACGTCTGACACTTTGACCAAACGTAAACGCACAAAATAAAGTTAAAAGTGCAGCATAACACACATCTGAATTCGAGTTTGACCAGTTTTTTTTACGCATTTGCCGACTGGATTTAAACCAATTATATAGAAAGTTTTGTTTTAAAGTAAATAGAAGTATGTAGGCAAACAGATTCAAGTTGAACGAGAACATGGCCATTTCATGTACAAATAAATGATTAATGTGTTTAAATGTAAGTGCGTCTTTATTTTGGTGCTTGATAGTTATTACACACTGGGGAACATTAGGCTATTGTTACGGAACTACTATAAATGAATGAATGAATGAATGAATGTCTTATTCACTGTTGCATTGTTATTACGCACATCTTAAGCATTAAAAAAGCCTTTAAGAAAACCAACTTTACTTGCTGAGGTGCTGCAAGTGCCCCCTTGTGAAAGTAATTTGAATGTTAGTTTGGATTAGAAAGAGAGAAACAAAAGACTCAAAAATGCGCCCTAATTGGTATTGCTTTCTTCTTTAACCAACTTTTCTGCCAGCTTTTTCAAACGGACCCAATGATCCCCGCAGCTCAGAGCATGACGCATGGAGATAGTGTATGTAGCCTATGTGTGACCATAAACACTGCATGTTAACTTTAACAGAGGCGGCTGCTGTGAGTGCGCACGAACGCGCGCGCAGGACAAAACCACCCACCCACCCACTGTGACACACACCCATCCACTGTGACACACACACACACACACACACACACACACACACACACACACACACACACACACACACACACACACACACACACACACACACACACACACACACACACACACACACACACACACACACACACACACACACACACACGGTGTTGCGAACTTTTTTTCTTCATTGCAGCCACAAACAGCTTGTGGTTATGAGATAACTTTCTAGGAAATTCGAAGCAGCGTTGAATTTTTTTTCTTTGCATAATCTTCTGTTAGAGATAACACACGATGAGTCACTGGCTGTGCTAAAACCAAATGATATCAACCAACAATTCTTGCAATAAATCATGATTTATTTATTTATTTTTTTCATCGGGCTTCTGTAATAATTTACATGGAAAAACAAGCAGGTGGAAACGAAGCTGAGAGTGTAAGTCATTGAGCAGATAATTAAAAAAATGACTGCCAAATGATTTAGCCTCACATACAGTCACAAAGAGAATCTGCATGGGTAAATATGTTAATCCCCCTCCTATTCTTAGTCAACTTCAAAGACGGAGCCCTGAATGAAACGAGACTTCAGTGCGTCAGGGGGAAGAGTGGGGACTGTAAAGTCCTCACAGCTTTAGAGCTGTTCATTTCCACCCGAAGCTTGCTGGCTGTATAGCAATGCTTGTGAGAAAAGTAGGGGAAATGTCTCTTTAAAGTTTTTTTTTGCTCCAGTCTAAGTTGTTTCCTCCTCCATGTGCTCTATTTGCATAGCCAATAGTTCTTCAGCGCTCGACCGAGGCTGTGCGATTGTTACTGGGCAGACTTCTTCTATACCTCTCTCTCTCTCTCTCTCTCTCTCTCTCTCTCTCTCTCTCTCTCTCTCTCTCTCTCTCTCTCCCTCTCTCTCTCCTGCTGTGGTCACTTATCTGTCTCACCCCTCAGAGGATGTCGCTGCATCTTGAACAGCCTATCTAACGCGCACACCAGTGTCTTGAAGGGTTGCAACCCAGTCTCCGGAGATTGGGTTGCTTGAAGGGCATCACGTTGGACTGAAGTTGATTCAAAAGTTTGACAGAGGGGAGAAACTTTGGCGATTGGATTAATAGTCTAGCCAATACATGTCCGCTCCCAGAGCATATGGTTAATGACATTTGTATTGACAATATGAAACTATGAGATCACCGCTCTAATATCAACAACATGACTATACAATAGGCTATAACTCGGCTAATGGAAGTTCAAGTTTAGCAAGGTACAAATGATCGAAATTAAGTCATCTTTAATAGAATATAGCCTACATTCCGTTGAAGGAGAAAAACAACTGCAAACTGTGGATTAGGTTCAATACATTACGTTTTTCAGTTTATTAAAGCACAAAAAAAACATGTAGCCCTCTCAGGACGAGAGTACACTTTAATGGATCGTGTTTCTACTTAGATGCATAGAAGATACGAAGAAAAACAATTATTATAATTTTTTTTTTTTAGAATTGATCGAAATGAGGCTATAGGTTAAATGTTCTGATTAAATTGACGCCAAACCGAATCAAAAGTGAGCAAACAGGGCTTCTGCACTGGAGAGGCAGGTGCTCCAAATCCTCCTCCACATGCTCCATCAGCTGTCTCCAGCCAGCGTCTCCAGCATTTCAAGGCTGAAGTCGGCAATGGCCACTTTTGCATTCTTACAGGCAGGTTGGTCATTTAAAGTGAAAACAATAAATCAAAAATAAAATCGCTAAGGTCTTTTCAACATCACCAGCAGCCCTGAACAAATCATATCCACACATGGATATATCCTACCGGATACTGGACCTCAAGATATTGCTTAAAAAAGTTTAAAAAAAAATCAATTAAATGACAGCTTGTTAGAAGAGTAAATTCACTCTTTTAAACTTTTATTTTCCCAACAAGTAACATCTTAAAATATGGCTGATAATAGCCTAAAACCAATAAAACTCCCATGAAACATATTTGACAAGGCTCACTCCTCTTTATCAATAAATAAGGCATTATAAGGCACTTGTCAAAAGTTTATTTTTATTTTTTTATACTTCTCCTGCAGCAGAACAGTGACGCCAGCGGCTCCTCTGAGAGACATCACAAGCAGCAGCAGCAGCAGCAGCAGCGGCGGCGGCGCAGTTTGTCCCCGGAAGCATTCAATTACCATGGCAGGATAAAATCGGAACACACCCCACATAGGTCAGACACGTTGACAAATGTTTGCTATGTGTGTGTGTGGGGGGGAAGAGTCAATGAAGTGACAGGAGTTTGAACACGTTTTTGGCTGAAATTCCTGCGCTGCACACTGCAAGAAATATCTGTCGGGTCAAATGATTTAATACAGGAATTTTATTTTCTTCAATAAAAAGTTTTTTATTTTTATCAGTCAGAGAGAATTGGGGAAGTCCACTTGTTTGTGGCTAATTTTCTGGAAACCCGTGAAAGGGATCTGCCCTTATTATGCTTTGTTTGTGTTAGTGACAGATGATTCTAGAAAATTCCAGAAATGAGCGCATTAAAAACAAATCACAATTATTAACCCCCACGTGGATTTTCCCCGCCTCTTTAGTAAATGTTTATATTCAAATAATAATAGCATTTAAAGACATGAATGAACGTGTATGAGTGGTCACTTTTTGCAGCGAGGATCGACCAGTGACTCATCATCACAGCACCTTTCACAGTTTTTAATCACCTTTAAAGCGACAAGCACGCACCACTCAACACCCCGGGGTGTCCGCCCGAGGACGGGGATGGCTTTACCTCCTCTTCCAATGCATTTACCGACACTGGATTCGTGACGCGCACAACAAATAAATGAGACAAGAGAAGTGTCGGAGGGGAATTTGACAGGCTCCCCCATTGAAGCACAAACAGTTGTGAAATGACAGAAGCTCAGGTCTGAAGCAAACCACACAGGCAGGGGGACTAATAGCCTCTTAAGTGAAGAATGGAACGTCTATTTTCTATGAACTTATCAGGCACGTTACAGGCTTTAACCAACCATGTAGGCTAAGGAATGTGGAACAGAGGGGAAATTCATTTTACATTATTTTTTTTATACCAACAGTGCATTTCCATGGAATTATTATTTTTTTAACATTCATTTATGTTAAAATCTAATCTATAGAATAAAAGAACAATGATACGCTTGTTTTCCTATCAGGCTACATGCCTCACCAACCTAAAAGTGAAACTAAAACGAAAAAGAATAGAGTAGGAAGAGATTTAAACAAAGCTTGTGACTGACTGTGGCTAAACTAGTTTAAGTAGATAAGATCTGTGCAGGTAGGTGTAAAGGAAATAGCTCAAACACAATCTAACAGCAACACACCTGAGGAACCAAACCTCTTCATCAAATAGAACAGAAAATCATTAATACAATACAAATATATATTTTTTTAAAGATATGGCAGAATGCAATTCTTCCTATACTGCTTATTTTAAGCATTCACAGGAACAAAACTATGAAATGAATTTGATCTAACAAAGAAACTTGGTTGGATTTATGTGCAATTCCACCTGTTTCTATACAGTTTGAATTGTGTATTAATTGTTGTTTTAACTCATTTGTATACATTATACTTATTTTTCACAATGATGCATGGTCAGAGTAAATTAAAGAAGATTAATGAACAAGGTATTAACATTCCAACTATAACAGATAATTGATGAATAGCTGAAGAACCGTCTTGGCGACTCAAATTAATTGAGATTTAATTATTTGTGAGAAAACGACAAAAATGAAATTGAACATTTCATTCTTAAAATTCAAATGTGCTGATTTCTTAATTTTCTGGGGAACAAAAGTGTCTGATTTCACTTTTGTTTAGGTTCTATGTGAACATATCAAATGTATTATTATTGAATTAAAAAATAGAAGTGGGCTGGGGAGTAATGTTCATGGTGGTGAAAATAAGCGGTAAGACAAAGTAATTTAGTGTATTCATTGTTGAAACAGTTATTTCAAAAATATATCTGTGTACAGGTATGTGCAATCATAATAGATGTGTGCACACTGTGGCAAAAGGAAGCAGTTTACTAGGGAAACAGCAAATCCCAACAATTGAGCAGCAGGTGAGAAGTCTCCAACAGTCCTGACATGGACATCCAGCAGCCATTTTTTTTGGGGGGGGCGGGGGCGGGGGGGGGCATTCATCTGCTAACTAAAGCTTTCAGGTCATGTAAACAAAGAGCAGGACACAGAGGAGAATGTAGACATCAGACTACAGCAGCTACATGCTCCCATCAGCTCTATAACAAATGCTATGATATTTAAAAAAATCAAAATAGCCCCGTGCAAATGACCACAGGTGAATTCCGAATTGATCATTCACACATCACTCACACATCACTCACACATACTTATCATTTGTTTACCGTGCCCACATTTCCCTATTTCTGCAAGTATTTTTTTACTGTGGTTGAGTAGCTGCAGATGTGCGTGTGTTGAGCAACAACAACAATACAGAGATAAACCTACTCATCCACGATCAAAAAAACACCAGACGTCATGCAAAAATGTACTGGAAAAAAAGCTTTCCCCAACCGAATAGTTAGAAAATAACATTGTTTTTTTGGTTAAATGTAGATACATTGGAGAAACGTGTTGCGCATGATGCTTCTGAGAATGCCTCACTGCCTTCTGCTACATCTCACTCATCCATGAGATACAAAGTGTTTGAGTCGTTAAACACAACCCCCCCCTCCCCTATACTTCTCTTTGACTAAATGTGTAAGTGGTTCTTTCTGCTGTAAACAAAATCCAAACAAACATCCATCCCGGATTCATCTCAACACAATTACAACTAGAATAGAACGACATTTTTTTTTTTACAATGGACTTCTACCTGTAATGCTGTTTTAGATGCGACACCAAGACGTTATAAAGTGCGTTTCCACTGTAATCAGGATCTAAACCACCAGGCATTCTGGATTCTTGTAAACACAATACGAAGTAGAACCAACCAACCAAAATCTGTTTATCTACAATGGAATTCTGCCTGTAATGCTGTTTCACATGTGATCGATCAAACACAAATGTTTTTCATCATTACATCAAAAATGAAAACCAAGTCCATTCGTCCCAAATCAACAGATGAACACTTTTACAGAAACGGAAGTCCAACAGTTGCCGTCTGACTTCTAAAAGACATTTCCCTGTCATGATCAAGTGGTGGTGTGCATGACATTAGAAGTTTCCAGCTGATACTGACATCATAGAGATACTGTATCTGCCTAAAGCGATCAGATGATTTGATACATTTCACTCTCTCCAAAATCAACATTAAAAAAAAAATCTCCCTTACTCTTGGGAGCCTTCCCCCTGCTGATACGATACTGTGTAGGATGTGAGTGTTTCCAGCAGCGGCGTGGAAGCTTGTCCCTGACATCTCCACCTGTGGGATTTCTCTGATTCGCCTCCATGACTGATGTAACAACAATGCAGCTTTGGCATTGAGCTCTCGCCCTGCAGACTTCCCTCAGACTCCCCTTTAGAAATTCTTCTACGCAAACATGTCCTCCCGAAATTCTTTGAGACAAGCCCTTATCTCATTAATTGGAAAAGAAACAACGGGGTGCAAAAAAAAAGAAAAGAGGAAGAAAATCGTAAAGAACAAAGTCTTAATTGACATGATTCTGACTGCTTGTTGAAAACAAGACCTCCAGCTCAGATAGAGATGCCTCTATGAGCCTCTGCTCAAAATGCATCATCTGCACCTTTAAAGGTGGAGTCAGCAATTCTAGAGCACGCTTGTTGTCAAAATCACTTTTTGTCATAATCAGTGAATATCTCCTCATGATCCGTTACCTGCTTGTGTGTTTGGCTGAAAAAAAAAATCCAGTGCCAATACGCAGCCTAGACTCTGTAAACGGGCATGTTGCTAGCTACGGTGGGCCCCCTTTGTTTACATACCCTTAGTGTACACACCAGTTTACAGAGCCTGGGCTGTGTACTGACACTATAATTGTTTTCATTGCACACACGGTAAATACAGGTAGTGGATAATGAGAATAAATTCACTTATTTTGACAAAAGGTGATTTTGACAACAAGCGTTCTTCAGAATCGCTGACTCCACCTTTAAACTGCCTTCAGTGGCAGTGCGGATTACAAACTATATAATGGTTATGTGTGTGATATATCTCTATTAATCCAAGACCAGGCAGTGTAATGCCTGGTTCATGCCACACACACACACACACACACACACACAGGCGCACACACACACACACACACACACACACACACACACACACACACACACACACACACACACACACACACACACACACACACACACACACACACACACACACACACACACACACACCATCAGAGGTGGTCGAAAGCACTGGCTTTGCACTTTCATTTAAGATCCATGAGAGGAAAAGGATACTAAAAAAATAGTCAAAACATTTACACTCTGCACTTTTTGAGACAGAGAAAGAAACAAACTTTAGACATTATTAAACACAAAGAGCAGTAGCATATTTGGTGCATAGGTCTTTCTTATAGCCTTTTAGTTTGTTTAAATGTTTTAAAGTTTGTATGGAATAACTTGTCTAGAAATCTTTTGTAACAATAGCGCAGTTTGCTGATTTGATTCTATAACCTCAGTGTCATTGGACAGTTCCCTGTGCTAATAAAAAGTTTTCTCTTTAAATGTGTGTCTGTCTTTGTGTTCATGCTGAAAAGCTTATTTCAACAGTTTGTTTTAATGGACAGCAGTATTGTCTTTGCACAAAGAAGTTCTCAATAGAACAGTCACGTCGTCATGTTGTATGTGACCACACTCAGTAACCCGTCAGTATTCTTGTAAAATACCTAACAATTAAATGATCATTTGAACTACATTCCCATTTTCATTGTTTTTTCTCATGTGCTGGATAGACAAAATAATTATTCTTGTTCTATCTTGCCTCCTTATCAAACGAAAAACTCAATAAGTCACCCGGCATGAGCGATGGAGTGTGCCGCCATGTTTGTGTGTATTCTTCAGATAGACATTCTTCTTCATTTTGCTACACATAATAATTTTTCTGTTCTGCCCCCTGGAGTTAGGTAGATTACTGCCTAAGACGCCATGCCCACCACAAAAGCTTCTGTGGTCGATGAGTAGCGTCTTGCAGAAAATTACTCGGACAACAGTTGTTGAGGGGAATGTCTTCTGTCCCTCCCCCCCCCATCCTTACACAATTTCCCGAACAGATCATTTGAACAAGTGATACACTCCTCAAACATGTGGTTGCTTTCAACTTTTCCTCCTCATCCCAAGCGGTGAGACAAAGTAACGGGTTGAAGTTAAAATAAATAACCACAATTGCCTATGTTGGTCTCTCTACTGTGTAGCACTCCTCTTTGGTTTTTCCAGCATGGCTGCAGGTGCAACCATCTATGGGAAAACAGACTTGAATCATTTGTTGCACTTGGTTGTCACAACAAACTTCCAGCCACAGCAGCATTTTTTCCCCTCACACGCTCGACAAAGACAGTGTCCCATCTATTCACACACAATAAGACCCCTTGGGAGAGCCCCAAGATGAAAAGCGCAAGCGTCATTAATAACTAAAAGCAGCCTTGTTGTACTACATCTCAATCCATCACGGGCGTAAGGGACAGCTCGCTGAGAGAGCGATGATCCTCTCCGTGTTGTTGGAAGGTGCGTCACTTGAACAATGAAGTCTGGTAGCTCTGGCCCAACCTTCACTTAACACAAGAAGCAAGCTGTCGTCTGGCATTCATTTACCTTTTACTTCCACCCCATTCCTCCATCCCCGCCTTCAAACCCTCCCCTCTTTCACATGCTTGACCCTCTGTCTTTTGAACTCCACCATCAACCTTATTCATGCGGTCATCAAATCTGGGGCAACATTATCCCAATATGAGAGGTGGGTTTTGGAGCACAGTCTGCTAAGTAATGTCAATATTTCCTTGCCCTACAACAGAGGATAAGCTGCTTTCTTTTTCTGTTTCTCACACTTTTTTTTCTCTCTCTCTCCACAAAACAGCAACAGTGAAGGCTGCTTTGCGTTGCCGAGTGGCTCAGCTGCTGCTGCTGTCTCTTCCCCTCCAGCTCCTCCAGGATTTTCCCATGTTCATATCACTAGCCCTTGACTTTGTCACTCATGCAACAGCTGCTGGCTGATACCACGCCACAGTTCCAGCCTATTGCTCTCCCCGCTTTCACTGCGCACAGGCAAGAACAAAGGCATTGTTAATCCGACCGAGTCCTTGGTGCAGAATGCAAGGACTTCTAGGGAGAGCTTGTGTACGTCAAGACAATAACTGCATTTTTGCACAGAAAAAAAACTCTCCAGATTATTTGAAAATTGTGTCTGTTGGTGCTTTGGGAGGATCAACATCCTGAGGACTTCCACCTGGAATCACAACAAGCGCAGACTACAACACACAGAGCTTGAGGTCAAACAGATCTCACCACCATCGGGGCCTATCAAAAAAGCTTTACTGGCATTGTTTTTTTTGGCACCAATCAGAAAATCAACTAAACTCATCACACATATGATGTTAAAAGCTGTAATTACAGATAGGCAAAGGAAAACAGGATGTCATGAGAAACATATTTGCACAGAGAACAGCTGCAGGATAAATAACCCCCTCAAATGAATCTTGTTTAATCTATGATTGACATACAAATAAACTAAATAAATAATAAAATCTGCCTATTTACATTTACAAACGTAGAAAAAAAGTGACAGTTAAAAATGAACCCGAACACAGTGAACACCTGAGCATATACCAGCCCTCACATGCATGCACTAGAAGTGGAGCTGCTGTTGCCCTCGTTTCCCTATCTGTCCTGCAGATGGTAACAGATGGTGCATAGGATGCTAAAGCATACAGTGAGGAGATGCAAATGAGATTACTTCCACAATTATAGAGGGCTTCCCCTCCTGTTGTAAGTTACAGCATCAGGTGCACCTATCTGCTGTCACTAATAATAAACACTGGGTGCTCCACTTTGGTGATACAACGCTTTATAAAGATATCCCACACATGTCAAGAGAAGATGAAGAAACACCTGATCGGAAATGCAAAAACAATGGCACATTTTAATGATAGACAAGCAAAGAAAACACATGCAAAACCACCCACCCACACATACACACTATCTGATCTTCTAAGTAATCAGCAATAGAGACAAATGTGCAGCTTCATTACAGCACCACACATGAATGTGCACACCATCCTCCTCCCCACCACCACTCTGGATCGGTCCGCAATAATCCGATCCTTTTGGGAAACTGAGGTGTTGGACTGTAATTTATAGGCCGTATCTTTCAAGTCTCTCCCTCGGCTCCGCTGGTGGCGTCAACCCGTCAGCCGCTGTGTGTGTTTAACGGCTACATGTGTCGCTCCCTATCTCGCTCGCAGAGTGGCACAAAGGTAAAAGGAAGCTTAACAGCCTGGGAAAAAGTTGAACAGTGTGAAATTACCTTGATCCAAAGATTCCTACCACATACCAGCCCAATGAACCCATAACAGAGCAGGCACTCAGTCAGAGAGAGAGCCCTGCCTGCAGGGAACAGCTGAGACATTACAGAGAGAGACAGAGGGAGAGGGGGAGAGAGGGAGAGAGAGAGGGGGGGGGGTGTAGGGAGGTGAAAGAAAGAAAGATAAATGGGAGCAGGAAAGAGGCCCACCTCCTGTAATCTCCAGTCTCTACAGTAAGTGGTAGGGGTATCTATATCTAATGTACATCCAATGATAGCACTGGACAACTGGTAGGTGGGGTACCAATGACTTGGTTAAGTCACATTTGGCATTCACTCACTTTTTGGGGAGTTTTAGGAGGAGCAGCTGTAGGGCTGCATGATACCGGCACAATGTTATGAAATGAAAAAAATCAGATGATATTTAAAACTTATTTAGGTATATACTGGATCTTCTTTGTTTCCTCTCTACATGGTAGATTAATATTGAAGACATCCAGACTATGAAGGAACACCTATAGAATTATGTTGCTGGTGACAATGTTAGCGATTTTTTCAAAATTCAAGGCACACTTAACCAGCATTATGCAGCAACATGCCATCCCATCTGTTAGTTTAGCATAGTGGGACCATCATTTGATTTTCAACAGGACAATGACCCCAAAGATACCTCCAGGCTACGTAAGAGCTATTTCACCAAGAAAGAGTGATGGAGGCTTCGTCAGATGACCTGGCCTTCACAATCACCTGCTAAACCCATAGAGATGGTTTGGGATGAGGTGTACCGCAAAGTGAAGGAAAAGCAGCCAACAAGTGCTCAGCACGTCTGGGAACTCCTACAAGACAGTTGAAAAACCATTTCAGGTGAGACTGGGTTGGACTACCTCATGAAGCTGATTGAGAGAATACCAAGAGTGTGCATAGCTGTTATCACAGCAAAAGGTGGACACTTTGAAGAATCTAAAATAAAAAAACATATTCTGGTTTATTAAACACTTGTTTGATTTTTAGATTACTAAATATGTGGTCCTTCATAGTCTATCCAACCACTTTCTTAAAATAATAAGAATAAAACTTAAAGCTCAAATGGCAACTAAAGTCCTTATGGATTCATGCAATCTGCAATAACCTTTAATCCAAACTAATTTACAAAATGTATTAACTAACTAACTAACTAACTAACTAACTAACTAACTAACTAACTGACTGACTGACTGTCTGACTGACTGACTGACTGACTGACTGACTGACTGACTGACTGACTCACTGACTGACTGACTGACTGACTAACTAAAAAATTCGACACAAAAACGTTCTGAACAAAAAAAATCAAGGCATGACTGTGATGTGAAAGCCTTTAAATAGTTGATTTGGATGGATTAAGATGCTTGTTGACCGACTTGCCTTGGTAAGAGAGCCATGCTTTCATGGCCTGGTAAAGGCATGTTAGCCAAAATGCTATGGCAAATCATTTTCAGTAAATACAGGTTTCAATTCCCAAACCTGAGCCTTGTTGTACAGAGAATCACTCTTACTTTCAACTTTATTTCCTGCTAACCGTAAATATTGCTCACTTTAATCTCCTTCACCAAAGAGAAACTTTTTGATTCTATAAAAAGTCTAAATGCTGCAGCAGAAATAAATATATATATTTTTTTTATTCTTTTTAATCTCAGTTACAGCAAACCCTTCTAATGTGAACCAGAGTAATGCACTTAAAAAAGCCACAGTAGAACATCCCCTGTATCAGATGTGCGCTTTAATAATCTAGAACATAATTCACGGTTATCTGCAACCCACTTGACTAACAAAAATTCAAAACACTTATTCTTATTTAAAGCAACACAACCGTCACACATTAACTCCTCATTGGATTTGTTAAGCAAACAATTATGATATAGAAACAATAGAAGTGAATGGCTTTAAAGACATCCCCAATGTGTCAGACACTCTTAAGACCAAAGAGCTTTTTACGCATTATCAGTGTGGCTTCAGGCTGTCTAACAGTCATATAAATACAGGAGCGGTATCAATACAGATAAACATTTAAACACCTCAATTCAACATTGAGCTGAATACAGCCAGTAAAGAAAAAGAGTAGGAGCTCACGTGACATAACCGGTCAATTTATCACATTCCATTAGAGCAAGGGAAGCATCAACTGATACAGCAAACAGATGAAAAGTAGCCTTTTGGCTAATTTGACCATGTGTTTAATTAATTATTATTATGTGTGTTTTATTCAAATTAATTAAAACAAACACAGCTGAAATTAGCTGTAATATACATTTAACATGTTTGCATTCCACATACTTGTTTTGAGAATAGATTATGGCACACTTTAAAAGTCAGACTCATACATAGCAGGGCACACAGAAACAGGGAATTTTACAATACAGAAAGGTAAGGAAATAAATGAAAATGTATTAAAAATGCTAAATGCTAAGGTAATTTCATTTTTGATGATATTTAGTTTTACTCATTTCTATTCTTTTTCAATTACATTCACAGTTCAGTTTATTTATTGACAGATTGCTCTTGATATTATTACGAATTGAGACAGATGTTTAATTATTTTTGGATATATTCATTTGTTTAAAATTATCAATGTTTTTATCCTCCGCTCCAAACCAGGAACCAATGGTTGCACGCTAAACACCAACCCATAGTTTGGGTTTGTTTGGGAGACAAAAGCCATCACAGGTGTGGATATATTCATGTAAATTAGTTGCAGACGGAGGTAGGTGTGATTGTTGCCTCACATATTACTTTGGCAAACACCTCTAATTGCCCCCCTGCATTTCAGTCACTGTCTTTATATATTGACATTAGATACCATCACATGCATGTTCATTTCTTAAGGAAATTGCCACTTCACACAAATGTGACAAAATGCATTTAATGAGTATAACTGTGAATCAGACTCAAATGCATATCTTTACTGCAGCTTGGGGTTATAAAGGTAAAATATTTTTCGTTGGATTAAATGAAGGGGGAATAAAGAGAAGAAGGACAATCATTTATTTTGCTTATGCTCTTTAGTCATATACTGTATACACTTTTTAATTTTTAATTTATAGTATAAAATCAATTTGAAATAATTCTGATCTATCCAATAAGAAATTGGGGTGCTTTTCTTCTGCAGTCTACTCCTGAGGGAATTACTATGCTTCATGAACTAGATAGGTGATTTACTATAACTTGACACAGTAGCTTTGCCTAATGGAAACACTGAGGACAGCTGAAAGAGGCCAACCAGTGTCAGAGTAATTTAGAAACAAACAGTTCCTGTGTTTTCTTGGTCGCACCTGTTTGTTTGCGTGCCAGCTTGTGAGGTGTTTATTCTTATCTAAATATCTACAGAAACACTGCAGACTCACTCTGTCTGGGTTTGGAAGTGTGACAATTGTTCTCACCCAATTGGAGAAACTGCTGCCAATGTCTGCTGAAGGCACTGCTGATTCTGACAGCACCGGATATGAGCAAAGGTGCACTTTGTGCCACATGTAGAGCTGTAGAACCTGTGTGCTGATGAGGAGTGTACCATCAGGTCAATGAGGTGAAACTCTTAGTATACTGCAGATCTGTGAGGCATAGTTATATTGCCTTATGACTGCTGTTATATATATATATATATATATTATATTATATATTTATATACATAAACATGTCACACACACACAGACACACACACACACACACACACACACACACACACACACACACACACACACACACACACACACACACACACACAGACAGACAGACAGACAGACAGACAGACAGACAGACAGACAGACAGACAGACAGACAGACAGACAGACAGACAGACAGACAGACAGACAGACAGACAGACAGACAGACAGACAGACAGACAGACAGACAGACAGACAGACAGACAGACAGACAGACAGACAGACAGACAGACAGACACACACACACACACACACACACACACACACACACACACACACACACACACACACACACACACACACACACACACACACACACACACACACACACACACACACACTCACAGCCCTCATTATGCATAATAATTTGCTACTTAGGAAAGATGTTTGCTTGGCAAACTCCAAACTGACTGTCAAGCTAAATTGAATTCTGCGTCCGACAACCCTGCGTCAATTGGGTAAAGTCTTAGTCAGTTAGTTGGTCTAGTTAGTTAGTCTGGATATCCCCAACCCTCGTTCTCCTCCCTTCAACTAAGAGGAACACAGGCATACTTTCACCAGTTATCAGACCTTATTGATTTGATAGGCCAACACTGGCTACTTCATGTTTAGCATGTGTTATTAATTTCCCATACTTTCTCTGTGGAGTTAAAGGTATGCTGCAGATGTTTCAATGTAAACAAACACTGCTTTGTTTACATTCAATTCTTCCAACCAAAATGTGTTGTGTGTATCCATAATATACACGTTGAATACATTTCCAGCCTCATAAGATATTTGCAAAGCCTCTTGTTCTATGTTTTGAAATCTACTGTTCTGTTCTGTTCACATTCCATGAAGTTTTTCCCATCCTCTTTTATTGCCACAATGTTCTCTTTTATGGGGCAATTCTGCCATTTCCATTTACACCTACTGTCGTTGACAGAAATTTGTATCCTGTGGTAATGGCATGCTGGTAGAGCAGGAGATACAAAAGATGCATATTGCTCAAATTAAAATAATTGTTCCATGGCACCTCTAGGAGTCAAAGTTCTGCTGTATATAGGCTACATTGCAGGGAAACACTTGTTAAAGTACTTTCATGATCATTAATGTCAACCATTCATCGATCTGGTTAAAGGACATTCAATCGACCTGACCTGTTAACATATCTTTGTTAGTTGTATTGCTAACTCCGTCACCACTACACTACCCACCAACTCTAGTATCCAGATCAGTTTCATTGAGGGATCTCTAAAATGACATGGTTCTTTCAAAGGTTGTTTTATTAAATTGCATAGTTGCAAAGCAATTAAGACAAAGGATTATAAATTTTTTCCCCTTTTTTTCCCCCTGAACATACCCCACCCACATCCCACCCCCACACCCAACCACAAACAATCCTGCACTTAAGAAATTAGCACACCAAATAATACATAATGTTGAAAATGACAGATACGAAATACACACTTTAAGAAATACAAATAAATAATCAATATGAAACAAAAAAACATAAAGAAATAAAATTGAATTAAATAAAAGAGGGGAGGGGGTAGCTACTCTTCTATAATTATATTTGGCTTCTCAAAATAGTCTAGGAAGGGGCGCCACATCTTGTCAAATTTACCCTCAGATCCCTGGGCAGTGCAACATATTCTCTCTAGATTCATACATGACATGATGTCTCTGATCCAATGTGAGTGGGAAGGAGGAGCAGGATCTTTCCACTTGAGTAAAATAACTCTACAGGCAAGTGATGAGGTAAAGGCCAGTACCTTCAGCTTCACTTTAGGCAAGCCCGGATTTGGAGCAATGACAAAAATTGCAGTGAAAGGGTTCGGCTCAATTTGATGCTGAAGTACTACAGAAATAGTTTGAAAAACTGATGTCCAGAACTCAGTCAAGGTGGGACACAACCAGTACATGTGAAAGAGTGATGCCGGTGCGCTCTTACAGCTATCGCAGGTCGGGTCTACATCAGGGAACATACGAGCTAATTTAGTTTTAGATATGTGGATACGATGTGCTACTTTAAATTGCACAAGAGCATGTCGGGCGCACATGGAGGTAGAGTGTATCCGATCACCTCATTACTTGCTCGTAGGGCTATCCTACTCAAGTGGAAAGATCCTGCTCCTCCTTCCCACTCACACTGGATTAGAGACATTATGTCATGTATGAATTTAGAGAAAATACGTTATACTACCCAGGGATCCAAGAATAAATTTGACAGAATTTGGCGCCCCTTCCTAAATTATTTTAAAAAACCAACAACAACTATAGAAGAGTAGCTACCTCCCCCCCTCTTTTATTTGATTACATTTTATTTCTTTATGTGTTTTTTTAATTTTTTAATTTTTTCATATTGATTATTTCTGTTTCTTGTAGTGTATATTTCGTGTTGTTGGGTGTGAGGGTGGGATTGTGCTACAATTTCTTTACTAACATTTAATAAAAAAACCTTTGAAAGAAAAAACAAATAATTCCATTCTACTCTATCAAATGCTTTTTCAGCATCCATAGAAGCGAGGCATTCTGATTCAATATTTCTGGGGGAATATAAAATGTTCATTAACCGGCAGATATTATAAAATGATTGGCGTCCCTTTATAAACCCAGTTTGGTCGGGGGATATGATAGAGGGAAGAGCATCCTCCAATCTGTGGGCGAGAATTTTAGCAAGTATCTTCACATCCGTATTTAATAGTGAAATTGGTCGGTATGATGCACAATCTAGAGGATCTTTATCCTTTTTTAACAACAGGGAAATACAGGCCTGATAGAACGAAGGCGGGAGTTTACCTGAGTCAAATGAGTCTGAGAATACTGAGCATAAAAAAGGCGATAATTCGGATGAAAATTTCTTAAAAAAGTCAGATGGAAGTCCGTCTGGACCAGGAGATTTGCCTGATTGCATAGATGTTATTGCTGCAATAATTTCCTTCTGAGTAATAGGTGCCTCAAGGCTATGTCTCAGGTCTTGAGAAAGGGAAGGCATGTTTAGGTTACTGAAAAAGGTTTCCATCACCGTTACGTCTACTGTACAATCAGAACTATACAAATTTGAATAGAATGTTTTGAACTTTTCGTTTATCAATTTCTGATCTGATGTTGTACACCCACTGTCTGTCCGTATTCCAGGGATGAGTTGCTTCGCTCTAAATCCGCGCAGTTGATTGGCCAGGAGTTTACCAATCTTGTCACCATGCTCGTAAAAAGTACTTCTGCTCCTAAGCAACTGGTCAGCAACTTGACGAGAGGAAAGAAGGTTGAATTCAGTCTGAAGTTTTAAACGTTCTTTGTAAAGTTCAGATGAAGGTGAATTAGCATATTGTCTGTCTATGTTCAGAATCTGAGCAGCAATTTCAGTTTGTTTTATACACTTATTTTTCTATGCTGCAAATGATATAATTTCACCTCTCAAATAGGCTTTCAGGGCTTCCCAAATTGTTGCATTGGACACATCTGGTGTTTTATACTCAAAAAAGTTTTAATTTGTGTAGTGATGTGTGAAAGAAAACTCTCATCTGTTAGCAACAATGGATCCAGTCTCCACTGCCTTCTTGTATACTCAACGTCAGAGAAAGCCAGTTGAAGGAGCAGAGGAGCGTGATCTGAAATCACAATACTTTCATAACTGCATGACATTAGGTCTGACATCAATGAATTGTCAACAAAAAAATAATCAATTCGGGTGTAAGTGTGGTGGACATGTGAAAAGAATGAATATTCTCTTCCTGTGGGGTATAAAAACCTGTATGGATCAGAGAGGCTATAATCAGCAAGGAATGATTTGATATAACCTACAGATCTGCTAAGAGTGGCAAGTCTGGGGGAAGAGCGGTCTAAGACTGGATCTAGATAACAATTAAAATCCCCACCAAGAATAAGAGAATGGGAATTGAGGGAAATGGGAAAAAAATCTCTTAAAGAATTCTACATCATCCACGTTAGGCGCGTAGACGTTGGCCAAGATGACTGACTTATTGTAAAGTTTGCCTGAAACAATAATAAAACGTCCATTTTTATCTGATATAATGTTTGAGGACTCAAAAGGAATATTACTATCAATAAGGATAGCTGTGCCCCTAGCCTTACCCCTGAAATTAGAATGAAAAAATTGTCCACGCCAGCATTTAATTAATCGCCCATGGTCAGAGTCATGTAAGTGGGTTTTTTGAAGGAAAACTATTCCAGCCCTGAGTCGTTTTAGGTGGGTTAAGACCTTACCCCTTTTCACTTGGTGATTTAGCCCCTTGACATTCCAACTAATTAAATTAAGATTGCCCTTCATCTAGCTCAGTTATAGTGAGAATAAAAAGAGTTGCTCCGATAAGAAAAATAGTAGCAAAGCACAGAGGAAAAGAAAAACACACACACACAAAAAAAGGAAAACATAAATAACTGAAAACACAGCAGGTGATGGCTTATCAGCTAAACCCCCAGTTAACACCAACCCATCCCACCCAGAACCCACCCCATATATTGCTCTAAACAGCAAACCCCAAAAGACCCTTACTAGTCTCACAACAAACATTCCAAGCTTTAGCTTCCTGACCTGTGCTAGCTCCCACATAAGTCTTGTACAATTCACCCCATAACAGCCTAGTAACACTATGAACAATCCAGCAAACTGTCAAAATGACAACACACTAAACAAAAATACCATGCTCACCTAGCAGATTCAAAATACAAAAAAAGAAAAAGGCGTGAGTTAGACAAGCTGTCCAAATGGCAAAAAAAACAAAAAACAGACACGCTTATCCAGCCGTTTTAAAATAGAGATACAAATAAAAAAGCGAGTGAATTAGACAATACGTCAAAATGACAAGCAACACAAATGTCACGTTCACCCAGCTGATTTACTCATTTTAAAATGTGTTTTAATGTCCACATTTGTATACTCACAGCAGGCAATCGTATTTACTACGGACTCACACCCAATGTAGAGATGTAGTTAGATGCTTCAGAGACGGACCGCAACCACCTTCTCTCGCCACTTTGGAGAGTAATGCGAAGCTTTGCAGGGAAGAGGAGAGAGGGTCGGAGACCGCGCTGATAAAGCTCAGACATGACCCCCTTGTATTCAGCCCGCTGCTTCACGACCTCCGCGCTGTAATCCTCGTAGAACCGGAGCTTGTGGCCGTGGTATTCCAGCTCGCCTTGTTTACGTGCCTCTCTCATGATCAAGTCTTTAGTCTGGTATCGGTGGAAGCGGATGATGACGGGCCGCGGTCTCTCACACGGGCTCGGTTTGGGTGCCAGAGTGCGGTGAGCTCTGTCCAGCTCCGGGGAAGAAGGGAGAGCTTGATTACCAAAAACCTTGACGAGAAGCTCGGAGAAAAAGGCGGTGGGGCGAGCGCCCTCAAGTGACTCTGGTAAGCCCACAATACGTACATTCTGTACTTCTCCCTTCCAAATCCGATAGTTTAGATTTTAGCAACTTGTTGTCTTCCTGCAGTGAGGAGCACGTAGCCTCAAGTTGCTCCATGCGTCCGCAAACAGTTTCTGCATTCTCCTCGAGATCGGTTATACGTTTCCCCTGGCCTGAGACCACGGCCTGGATGTTGTCTAGCTTAGTGTCCATGCTGGCGAACGATGACTTAAACTCAGTGGCTATGACTGCTCTATGCTGCTCAAGCAGGTCCGGAATGGAAGCCATTGAGCTAGCATTACCATCAATGCTAACCATGCTGTCCGAGGACATATCTGACTCTGCCGAATCTCTTTTTGCGTTTTTTCTTTCCTCTTGGCATTTTTCCGAATCAGTGTTAGTGTTACTGGCAATACAAGCACAAAAAAAATCGATGAAAATAGGGTTTAATCAGTTAGGTCTGAAATAGTTAGTGGGAGCTAGAAAGCGATCGCACCTACTCCATGCTCTGTAACCCGGAAGTCCCTAAAATGACATGGTTAGATGGTTTTGAATCTTGAAACGATCTTGAAAATTACATTTCGAGGTCCATGAAATATTATGATAAACCTCTGTGCCCCCTGAGCAGAATTTATTCTCCGGAGTTCTTTAAATGTCAAACACACCCACCAAATATTGTTCAAAAGCTAAAGAGAAAGAGATGCCAAGATAGTGAATCCATGAAGATCAAAAGATAATTTGACCAGATCTGTCTGTTTAGCGAATTCCCAAACACAAACCACGTTTACGCTCAGGAGTCAAAGCGGCTGTTGTAATTAACTCTAAACAGTCAAGAGCAAAGAAGGAAGTATAGTGCCACCTCGCAATGGACTCCACATACTCCAGGTTGGAAGGGGCTGAGGGGTGTGGCCAACAAAACGTCAAACTACGACAAAGGAGATCGCTGTACAATTCCAGTGTCAAAGACCTAACAAAACTTTGACCATAGTACTGTGGCTTTCTAATAAGGGGTTCATTTTAGATAAGGCTTATCATTGTTGTTCCGGAGAGCAATTACAACATATTAATCTGCTGAGTTTAGAGGAATTGTTGGTTCAAAATAGGGTCGAAGGACCTGAAAACTAAGATAACCAAAAACCCTTGCAGAAGCACAAAGGGGAGCAAATGTTGCATTTTCAGTTCTACTTCACCGTTCACACTCTCCCTCTCAAGTCAAGAAAAAAAAATTCTCCTAAAAAGATTTTGAAACCATATGAGATCAGAGCTGAAAAGGGGTCCACAAATTCATACAAGTACCAGACTGCTGAGACCCAAAGCAATACAACAGGACCACACTCTCCCCATTAAACTTAGACTGGACAGTGGACAACTCAGAACACAGGTCGTGGCACGCTCACTGGTCACATGGACCGGTGAAGACCTCTATTTCCAGGAGCCAAGCTATGTAATGGGATTCCTCAGTATTTGACTGATACTGACTTTTCTACTTGAGGAAACTAGAAGGAACCGTGAGGATTACATATAAACTCTCGGTCATTCCCCCCATCGGCATGATGGGCAGCGGACTCATTCATGTTCCATTACCTCTGGAATGTCTACTGTGGAATAAGGGAGCAGCCGCACATCACAGGCTGGTATTCACCTTTCAATCACCCCCTCCCCCCCCCATCCCCTCACCCCTGTAATCATGTTAGCTCATACATAATCACATTTCAATTACTGACAGGAGTGTGACCCTTGCCTCCCAACATGCCTAATCTAATACATCTGTTTCCCTAAAAGACAGAGGGATGCCTTGTTTTGGTAGATGGAGGAGGAAAAAAAGGGGCATGGATCAACATGCTGTGTCATGCCGAAGCTATAAAAAGGGATGCCGCAGTTTTTTTTCTGAATCAGCCTGGGAAGTCGTCAGCTATTTTTAGCAGGAAGTATACTGTATGTGGAAGAATGGAAGGGATGTTACCACTTGGTTGGATTCGGACTGGTGAGGAGGAGAGGAGATTAAAAAAGTTCAGGACTGAAAGGACAATAAAAAAAAGAGGATACATTCAGCAAGAATGCAGAGCTAACAATCCAACAGACCTAGTGTGTGTGTGTGTGTGTGTGTGTGTCTCTATCAGCATCTCAGTCTGCATGTGTGTGTGTCAGGGGCCCTCTGAACTCTGGGCCCTTTCTGCAATCCCCACTGTTCAGGAGAGTGGAGAGAAAACACCAAAGATACCCCTCAGCCATAAATCTACCTCTTCCCCGCTCTCTGTCTGTCCCACTGGGTAAGGTAATTCTTTCCTCCCAAGACTTTTTCATCTCTTCTCAGTCTTTCTCTTTCCCCTTCACTTCTTCTTTTTCTTCCTTCTCTTTCTGTCTGCCTGCCTGGTCTTTCACTCTGTAATTCCCACTCTGTCACTCTGTGTCTGTGTGCTTAGCGGCCTTGTGTCATTATTATGGGCCAATTTGTGTCAATGCTAACATCCCATTCATCATGGGGGGAATGGTTTCCGCCAGGGCTTTGGGGGGGGGGAAGGCTCACATACCTCACCTCTCACATTTTCACCATGGTGGCATCCGCTCCACTATGGGGTCAGAGGTCAGAGTTCCAGACCTCCTCAATGATCACTGGCTTCTCTGAGTTCTCTGCTCTCCCACCCCCACCTCCACCAACGCTCTCACATATCCAGGTCTCCTCAACTTCACCGGTCCCTTTCTCGTCCAAAATAGACTCCAAAGTCCAAATCCAGCTTCAGCAGTTGTCTCAGTAAATTGTCTCATTATCCAGATGTTTTTTCTGCAGAAAGGTCTGCACCATGCTCCATACGTTATGCTTTTTCCCCCACCCCCTACCCCCACCCCACATCCCACATCCCTTCAATGGCTGATAGCCCCTACACTCACTAAAACTCCTGCATGCGGGTCGATGGTTTATTTCTTATGAATGAAGGGCCCAAACGAAAGTGCATTCCTGTCTCGGCTCTGTGAGGAAGCAGCTGGGTGTTTGGTGAGTTCATGTCAGACATCCGTGTTTTACATCCATGTTCTACACACAGGAGACTAGGAATAAGCATACGGTTGAAAGCAAAGAGAAGTCGAAGACGAAGAAAAACACGAACATGGAAAAAACATAGACAAGAAGGAATGGGCCCCCCCAAAGGGTGATGTGCAGACAATTGCTGTGGAAATGCTGCCACGCCACCTGAAGTAACTCTTCCTGTGGACTCTAGGCCTGGACAAAGGAGGAATTGAAGCTGATGTCAAGGTCAAGGGTCACAGCGCCAAGCTAATATCTGCTTTGATGGTTCAGACTTCTCTATCCCAAAACCTTTTCCCACGCCTGTGTCCAAGTCATCTAATTTCTCTGATTTCTTGTTTAGAGCCTGGCAAATGAAATGAGATTCATGCAGTTAGTTGACCCCCTTGATTACACGATGCAGAGAGCAAAGATTTCAGAAAAAGTTTGTGAGTTAGGACCTTTCCTGCTATAGCCTGGAAATAAGCAGCTGAGCTGAAAGGATCCTTGTTGTTATGAAGTTTTCCTTGCTTGTTTGGAGATGGTATTTGCTGTAAATCTGTGCAGTGAGAGCTTGGCTCCGGTGTGTCGCAGGATGCCAGACATGGGGAAGGAAGGCATGTGGGGCACACAAGTCAGTCTCCATTTCTCTCTCTGCCAGCTCCTAATTATGCTCAATTACACCTTTAACACAAGTGGTCCGCTGTGGACATTTCTCAGGGTGTGAGGTCAAGCATTTCCTGTGTCTGTGAATGACCCAACGTCGGGGGAATTGTCTTGCATGGGCCTCTCCCCCTCCATCATTCACTCTCTCCATCTCTTTGACCCTCCTCCACTAAGCCCCCGATCCCAGACCTCCACCAACCAGTCAGATAGTTGGAGCTTAACCTCTGTGACTTGCCAGGGTTCTCTTCTCTCAAACACAAACAAACAGGAAAAAGCATGCACAAGCTGACTCCCTCTAGTACACACATGCATGGACATAAATGCAAGCTTGTGCATGAATGCATGACATGCATGTTGTGCATGCAAAACTAACCTTCATATACAAATCTGGTTCATTTGCATACTGAAAACTCAAGATAAACTTGAAGAAGACCAAACTCAACAAGACTGAAACCCCAAATCCATTTGATTTCTTTAAAGTAATCACATTTGAATTATTGAGTCCAGTATTCGGTTCGACGCTCATCCCTCTCCAGCTAGAGGCAGGGTTAGTGATAGGTTTTTCTATTTTCCAACGGTCCACTTCCTTTTTTATCCTTGCATTGTCAACAAAACACCTTCAGGTGTGTTAATTAAAAATCAAATCTAATCTTATCAAATGTTATTGACAGAGCCTGTTTGTTTAAATGTGTGTCAACATGTGTGAGTCATGGCTTCGGAAGAAACCAAACCCACCTCACAATGGTAGTGTACCAACAGGTTGGGTTCCCACACCCAGCAGGAAAATAAATACTCCATAATCACCGCCTATCAAAACAGGCAACGTACGCAGGGTGAAGGAAAATGGCGCATTCCATGGGAAATCCATAGCGAGCAAGTACATGCTCGCTCCTCCGCACTGACATTTCAGAGGCACAAGGGAGAGATTAGAGGCACATATGGGAGGGCCACAAAACCAGGATGAAAGATTGTTGAGGGAGATGGGGGTTAGGCCCCCTATTTTTATAAGATGAATCGGTGGTTAAGAGTGACACCACGATGGCTGAACTGACTTAAAGGTAAAATCTGCAAGTCGTCAAGTAAGCAGTCTCAGCCTGGGTGGATGATTTATTTTACTTAAAAATGTTGCATTCTGCACAAGTTACTGGCAGACCAAGCTTGTGGAGGAGGTGACAGTTTTCTAACATATATCGGATCACATGTTTGGGCCCATTTGCCAATGTGTCCCTGCAGGAGAAAAAGACACCCACATGCATATTTCAACAACGTGTGTGAGTAAGATTTTTTTATTTTTTGTTTAATGAAAAACCTCACTGTACTGATGTACAGTATGTTTTGAACATCTTTTAAACTAGCACCAGCCCACACAATTGTGCAAGCCACCATGCAGTGTGGATACCGTTCCTGCAATGACCCAGCATTTCACTCTGCCAAGAATGGAAACAAATATGAGAAGAAAAAAATAAGTCCTCAAAGAAAAATGAAAGGATTATTTTTTTCTTAAATGCTGAGCAGAGAAGTTTGGTTATTATTGGAGGTGGGGAAAAATGAAAGAGGTCATTCATGACAATGAGCCAAGATATGAGGAAACCACACTTGTGTCTGAAACAGGCAGTGGGGAAGGCTGAGCCAAGTCTTAGTCTCAGCTGTTGTTCCAAGCCACACATTTATCACACAGGCACTTCCCCACCAAGAACAGACGCTCATAGGCGGCCACAGAGGGGTGCAGACTTGCTCAAGTGACTGGATGACCCCTGAATACCAGAGAGTGGCAGGTCTGTGGGATGAAAGGAGACCTTGTCTTAGCTCCTGTCTGTCGATGGGACTTTAAGTGCTGTCCCACGTTGAGGTAGAGTGAGCACTTTGAGAGAGACAAACTACCTGGCAAATATTTGTGCGCTGGATCCACATTGTGGGCCATATGAAGAAGAGGAAAGCTGAACTGGGTGGAATATGGCCTAAAGCTATTAAACACACTGCCTTCTCCTCCTTCACATTCTTCACCTTGGAAAAAATGAACAGGATGGAGAAGGTGGAAGGTGTGGGTGAAAGAGAGAGAGAGAGAGAGAGGGAGAGAGGGAGAGAGAGAGAGAGAGAGAGAGAGAGAGAGAGAGAGGGAACAGTGTCCAACCTCAACTATACTAAAGAGCATTGTATGTAGCACTTCAGTGGGCTAACGATTATAGGAAAGCTTTTCCAGGTTTTGGCCATCTGTCACTTTTATGAACAGTGCGGTAGGAAATTGGGTCTTTGGGTAGTTTGGCCTGGGAATAATGAGCCACTGAAAATGATTGTTATAGATGACCTCTCGACACTGTTCTCATATGGAGCCAATCGAGACACAGCTCCAGAGGCCTCCTTAACAATCAGGGATAAATCAATTGGATGTTATGGGTCAGGGGTACGAGTGCTGGAGGAGGTAGCCCTGGGAACAAGGTAACAACGTTCTTCCTGCGTGGAGGAGTATTTCTGAAAGAAGAAAGGTCTTGTTCCAATCAAAGTATCATCAGCAATATTTTAATGCGATACCTGAACTCTTAAAAAGGCGCTGCATGAAATGACTGGGAGGTACTTGGGGGTATTACTCCTCCAATTAACTTTAAGAGATGGGAGAGTAGTTGCTTTAATGTTGGGCAAAGTAAAGAAAAATGCTAAACAAGGGATATGGGAAAAAGGAAGAAGAAGGAATGCTAGAGGGGAAGATACAGGGTGTGAGGGGGATGTGTAGGGAAATGGAGAGAGGTGTGTATTCCAAAAAGCCTATCAGTTGTAACGCCAAGCCCTCTTCGGATGCCCCTCAGACAAAACACCCGATAAGGTCGATTGTGAGAGACATTCCTAAGCTGAATGGGTGTGTGTCGATGAGGGCACGTTGTGTGGTCAACTGTGCTTACACAACTGATACCAACAATCCAAGTCCCCAGAGAGTTAGCGGCAAAACAACTTCACACAGGTAAGGTGATAACAAAGCTAATCATCGACATAGCAACGTTCAGTCTACCGGTATAATTACCAACTAAAACACATTGATAAAGGTGGTCAATGTATATTCTTAATTGTAAACATAATAATAAAAAGCGATACAGTATGATTTGAATTATTTTAAGAATATTCCAATGAAGGTTCATTAGATACATTATTTATTCATTTTATTCTAGGGGATAGCTTTTATTTTTATTGGATAACAATTTGTGGTACTTTATTTTTAAATATAATTCCGTTTTGTATATCTTTTTTTTCATGCTTTCAGTGACGGGGCATGTAGCCTTGCTGCATGGTTGTCTTATTTACATCATGTGTGTTATTGGTTTGCCAATTTTTTAAATTTGCATTCCCTCAGGGAAAACTTTGACAGGATTGATTTACTAAACACAACAGGTAAGACTTCCAAATACTGGAACAAGTTGCTTTTGAAACATATCCTGTTACAATTGCTTTAGCCCTAAAGTGATTATGATAAAATTATTATCATTATTATCACCCAGAGGGGCGCTGGAAGGAGGAAGACAATTACAGACATCCGTTTGCTACTTCAGCTTCAAACAGCAGACATGAGGTTGGTCCAGTTTCGCTGGTCATTTGTACACGTCAATACCTGAACTTCCTGACTGTTATGCCCTTGGGCTTTTTGAATGCAAGTTGGAAATGCCAGTATATCCCCAGGTCATGCAAATTCAGAGGTGAAAAAATGTGGTACATGTATTTGCGAGCTTTTCACGGTATCTCTTATTGCCTCACCTGCCACCAGGATCTATCTTATCTGGCATCTCATCATGTTGGAATCTCCCTTTGATCCTGTAGGCCTCCATGACTCCCTACAGCCTCCATGACTGTAGCTTACCTCTTTTTCTACTCAAATGAAATTACAGTAGAAGACAAGGTTTTTGACTCCCTTAAATTACATCATACTTCACGGGATTAGTGTCACTGTTGTTAAAAAGGATGCAATTGAGAAAAGCAAGTTAGATAGATACATACAGTAAATACCTAGAAAAATAGATGATGAAACTACTTCTTTTTCAGCATTACTTTTCCCTTTTTTTATCCTGCTGTTCTGGACAGCAGCCTTGAGGAAGCTTTCTTTCTGTCCCCACAGGACACATTTTCCAAGCAGCACACCCTACACTCATAGCTCATATCAGAGGGACGTGAAAAGGAAGGAGCTTGGTTAGACATATGAGTATGTGCTTGAAAGAAAAGAAAAAGAGACTATATGTGTGTGTGTGTGTGTGTGTGTGTGTGTGTGTGTGTTTTTGGTGACTATGAATCCTTAAAGTACACTGAGGAGGACTCATCCACGGCGTCTTTAACGCCCTCTGCCCAATGCATGCTGGGATTGGTCCCAGTCTGCTTAAACTGTAAGAAGTATTACGCATATAACGAAAATTTACTTTAAATGAACAGGAAAAAAAAAAAAAATTAAGAAAAGTTTTGAACACAAATTCTCCTTCGGCTAGTTCAGTCCAACAGGCTTTGCTAGCATGAAATATATCAAGATGTTCTCTGAAGTTCAGGTTATGAGGTGCCATGATCGCCTGCTGCATAAAGACAGCCTCCCTGGCGACTATAGTGGTAAGGAAAACAGTGTGTGAAGTGAGGGCTGCAAGACCTTCTGGAAGGTGATGGACATCAATGGCCAGGATGACGACAGGGGTAAATATATAGAGGAGACTATGAAAAAAACCCATACACCCACACACATACTGTACAGAAAATGCACTCACACACTCACACACACACACACACACACACACACTGGACATACAATAAAAAAAAAAACAAGATCGACAAGCTGTTGGCAAGAGTTCTCTACTTCTGCACAGTTCCACAATGAAAGACACAGATTTGAGGCCCCTGTCTAACTGTGCCTGTCAACAGCCTATTGTATTTGGTTTTCAGTGAGATCCCATATGTTCAGTTCTTGTTACCACTGTCATTCTGATGGAGCCTTTAATAACCCAGCCTAATGAGAAGCATCATGACAATAGAGAGAAGGCTTTCGGTGCATGTACATCTGTGGAATATAAAGAGTGTGCTTATGAAGAGGAAAACAGGACCAACATGTTGCACTGGAAACAACAGTCCTACATAGAGTGGCTTAACAACAATAACAGATGCACAATCTGTTAGTTAAAGTTAATGGGAGATTATAGTTTTTTTATGTGCATGTAGTCACACACTTGTATGCTAAGTGCCGGAAACCAACAGAAACATGGATAGTACTTAGCATGTTCCCTGTTAGGAAGCAGTGGGCCAACTTTTCTGCAGTTGTGAATGCACTACCAACAGCAAGTCATTTCTACATACTTTGCTCTCCGACCCAGCAGTTGGCATAGACAAAGTGAAAACCCAGCAAGCACATAGGAGCGAGATGTAGGCAACACAAGCAGGAGAAGAAGTCTCCTTTACAGTCGCTGCGTGTAGCCATTGTCCATCACATCTGTTGTTGTATTCGGCTTGCTTCCTTGTTCTACTTGCCGTTTAAAAATACCTTGGCTATCTGCTTGTCGGTGTGTTTGAAGCAGGCGAAAGAGGAAGCGATCGGCTCGGGTTATCCTGTAAGGAGCCAATCATTAACTAGGAGCTGTGTGCAGTTGGCACGGTTGCAGATTATAATGTTTCAAATTATGAGACATGCGTGCTAGGTTTTCCGGTCAAATAAATGAAACATGTCTACAGTCTCAGCTGCACTCTGTACTGTCTCGGGTGCCTTCTGCTCAAAGCTAATCCATCACCATATAACACAAAGAAAAAGATAAAGATAAAACATATCTGTTTAAACTGATGCATCTCAGACAAAACTCAGACAACTCTGATTGGACTCATTTTAAAATGTCAGCTAATACCCAAGTTACATTTTACATATTACTGTGTGGATTGCATAAGTTGGCCTTGCCACAAGGTACAGCTTCATCACTTTCCTTGTGAAATAACTGCCGGCAATCATGTATTGACATCATTACACACAAGCACACACATAAACAAAGTAAACTAAAAGAATAATTATGTATGTTTATCAAAATGATCAACTACCTGGATATGGTATCCATGATGGGTTTGCAGTGTTGTTTGTCTGTCAATATGTCAAAATGAAAATTATTATGTAAATGATTTACATATTTTTGTGTTCTCTAAAGGTTTCATGTATTTATGTATTTACTGTATGTATGCATGTATAGAGATAGATAGATAGATACTGTAAATAGATACAGAGATAAATGGACAGACAGACAGACAGACAGACAGACAGACAGACAGACAGACAGACAGACGCAGAAGATAGGAAGTAACAGAGAGAGCAAGAGAAAGTAAGAGGAGAAGGGGGGAAAGGGGGGGCGCTCTGCACAAAGGAGAAGCCTGGATTAAGTCATGAGTGGCAAGCGACATAGGTTGGATTTTTAACAAGTGAGATCACATCCTCTTCCCTAAACAGAGGAGGATCTCATCCTCTGGTGGACAGGACGGACGAACTGAGCTGAGCTCCGCCACTGTCTGTCTGTGTGTGTGTGTGTGTGTGTGTGTGTGTGTGTGTGTGTGTGTGTGTGTGTGCGTGCATGCGTGTGTGTGTGTGTGTGTGTGTAACAAACGGGACATCCATTACCGAGCTGAGACAGTGGCATGCAGCCCTGGCCCCGCACGCAGGAGGTTGCACACATGTCAGCAAGCTGCACATTGAGGGACACACAACTGTGTGTGTGTGTGTGTGTGTGTGTGTGTGTGTGTGTGTGTGTGTATTTAGGTGATCCCCTCGGAAAGTAGTTTGCATTTGAGTAGTTTGTGTGTGGATCTTTTTAAGTATGCTTTGGCATTTATGCAAGCATGTATTATGTTAGGATATTGTGTAAATGAGCAAACTGTTTTATGTGGGTTGGGAATCTCCTTGGATGAGATAACACAGTTCACTGAAGGGTCTAGAAATCCTTGCTTCTTAATCAAATCACTACATCCGCAGAGCAATACTTCTCTTTGATAAAGTGACCAATGTCAGTGATTGACATATGTTAAGGATCCTATCTTATAATTATAATTGTTTACATTGGTAAATTATAAAGAGAGATTTAATAATAGAAAATAAAACAAAAATACTAGATGACAATGTTTTTCTTGACATATTGGCTGGATTCCAATACACATACTATCGACTATTTAGTATGGTAGAAAAAAGATTTAGGATGTCCAGATTCTTGTGGCCAGATTTAGTATGGTTAGAAATACCCAGATGTCTACAACTTCCGTCCGAGATTTTTAGTGTTGAAAACAGCATCCCATTTGGGCGATTACGACCCACAATCCAGTGCGCACCGGAATTTACGTCACACCGACGCAGCCTCCATATGAAAACAAACGGGGATGCGACAGATATAAAAGCAAGAGGCAAGATCAAGGCGCAATGTTAAGATGAAATAAATAAGTAAAAGTATATCCCAAGTGTATGCCTACTGCATCGTAACTAGATTATTTGTATGGTCAGATGTAGTATGTAGAATAGAAAAAAGAAAAAGTATGCGATTTGGAATACAGGGAGAGTCTTGCTACAATATCTGCACATGGAAACTAAGGCTTGGTTAAGATTAAAGTAAGACTATGATAACAGCTGAGCTCATACAAAAGTGAATGTTAATTGCTGGTCTGTGATTGGACACAAGCTCTCCTGTCGTCTCTACTGCATACATATTAAACTTGCTACACGCCTATCACCGCCTGGACCTCCACATCTACACAGGAGGTGCTTCATACACGCTTCTATTCCAATAAAATTTGTTGGGCTCTGTCAAAACATGGGTGACCGGCTAGAGTCAATACTGTGCCTGGACTCTGCCTGTGTAGACATTATGTTACTTTTTGTTTAGCCTCTCAACATAAAAGGCAGGACTGGCAGTGGACGTCGGCAATGGGACATAAATCACTCTTCTCAGCATGGAAGAATATGGACGTCATGCTGGAACATTCAAACTACTCATGCGGCATAATGCAAGTCCTTGTCCCCGCGGAGACACCTGTCTCTTTTCCACTGTTACTGAAGAAGCTATACTGCTGCAAAGGACCCCCTCACTGTGTCCTCCAGCAGACCTGTTCACCCCCATAACTCACACTGGACCAAGGGCCGATGAATGATGCCGGCGGTCTGTGGCGCTGTGGGAAACCCCAGACTTGAACCGCCACCTCACAAAAAAATTGGACCCATTCACAGATCAATCATTCGTGGACAAACCCTGAATATTTTTTGCTACAGCGAGGGTGTCCAGAGGAAGCTATAGCTCCAAAAAGGTTCATAGTCAGCAGTGGTGGTTCCGATTCTACAGGAGATGTGGGAATATGGAAACAGAAGACATTTGAAAATATCGCCACACAACATAGCTAAAAAGTCCTTCCAGAAAGAATATAGATCTCAGAGTCTATAAATCTTGTTTCTTCGGGGGAATTCTGAAGGATACAAGACTTATTTTTTAAAGATTTATGTGACGATTGCGGTGTTACTAAAAAAAAAAAGACAAATGTGAAGGCACCGGAACACACAAGGAATGCAGCTCTAATCTTAACCCTATCACACGTCTTGGGTACCAAGACACTTTTACAACTGTGAATCATAATTCTTATTGCATAATGAAAGAAGGGGAACACAAACAACACAGGCCCCCACACTCCTACCGTCCCTGCTTTTCTCCCACCTTGAATTCTGATGTAAAGAGATACAACGCATGAAGGCAATCCAGGTTCTCTTCCTCCCACACTCCATCCTTCCTTTGACCCCCCTTCTCCACTTCCCATCCCCGACCAGACATGACCCTGTGTGTGTGTAGACTGCAGGCTGGAGTAGTAAAAGCTTTGGCCTTTGGTGAGCTGAGTGGAGATGGTGCACAGATGGAGATGTTCTCCCCTTATAGCATCAAAGAAATGATAAAAGATGGAGGAAGAAAGAGAGAGAAGAGTTAAAGGTGCAGTCAGCGATTCTGGAGTCAACACTTGTTGTCAAAATCACTTTTTTTCTAAACCAGTGAATACCTCCTCACTATCCCCTACCTGTCCTAACTGTGTGTGTGTGTGTGCTATAGACTCTGGCATGTTGCCAGACATGGTGGAGCCCCTTTACATACATGTTTACATGCCGTTTGTTTACATACCAGTTTACAGAACCTAGGCTGTGCATAAACAACAGATTATTTTTCACACACACACACACACACACACACGCACACACACACACACACACAGTAGCGGATAGTGAGGAGATATTCACTGATTTTGACAACCAATATTCTACAGAATCACTGACCGCACCTTTAAAGAAAGGGGCGTAGGGGTGACGGGGGTTAGAGGGACGGGTTCCAAAAAGAGAAATAAGCATTTGCTGTTTGCAATTTCCCTCCCCTGTGGATGTACTTCCTTGTTGTTTATAGCCGAGTAGCCTGTTATTCATCCCACCACCTCTCCCTCTCCCTCTCTCTCTCTCTCTCTCTCCACCCATCTCCCCCCCCCCCCACACACACACACACACACCCCTCTCCAGACTGGGCTTTCACTTTGGGGGGCCCTCAGCTTCCCTCTCGGCTGACCAGGGAGCTTTCAAGGTACCCTGATGGATGCTAATGCTGGACTCTTTCAGATCGTTTTACAGCCGCAGCCTTTGATCTGCCAGCAGGCCTTCTCTCCACAGGCTGCCTGTCCTGAGAAAATGTAAATCCCCGCCTTACAGACACCTGTAAAAAAAGGAAAATACAACAGAAGAGGGGAAAAAGAAGAAGAAGTTACTCTAAAGAAAAGGCGGGGAAAAAGAAAAGATACAGTATTGTGAAAAAGGAGAGCATAGTTTAGATTGCGCCGACAAAAGAAGGAGTTGGAAATTGTGCGGAGGAGAGCGAGTGGCAAAAAAAAAAACTGAAGAGAAAGGACTGGAGGAGGAACTGAGACATGGCAAAACCAACAAAGAAGGAAAAAGAGGAATGGCTACCACAAAAAGCCAAAGACAGAAGGGACACGGACGCGGGCAATAGAAAAGAAAAGGCTGCAACGTAGTTCATCTAAAGACCCCAGCATGGAGGGACAGGAGGAGAATGGCCGGGGAGTGAGAAAGGAAAGGTGGAAATTGTGGAAGCGAAAGTTAGTAAAGGCAAGAGACAGATGGACAATTTGACTTGGGAAAGAAAGAGAGAGAAAGACCGAAAGCCCAGCCCAGACAGACATACTGTACGAGGCCTGCTGCGTGACTTGCGGATGTGATTTGGTGGAAAACTTAAAGGTGCAGTCAGCCATTCTGGAGAATGCTTGTTGTGTGTATATCTCCTCGCGAATCCGCTACCTGTGCAGAACACAAATCCAGTGTTAAACCACAGCCTAGGCTCTGTGAACGGGCATCTTGCTAGCTACGGTGCGCCCCTTTGTTTTCAAACCCTTTGTTTATATACAGAGCCTAGGCTGTGTATTAACTTTGTGTATTTCTTTTGCAGCGCACACACAGTAAGGACAGGTAGTGGATCGTGAGGCGATATAGACTGATTTTGACAAAAAGTGATTTTGACAACGAGCGTTCTGTAGAATCACTGACTCTACCTTTAAGGAATAAATAAGTTAAAAAAAAAAAGTTTGCCGAAGGGGACTCCACAGTCAGCGGTGACAGCATTGAGAAGATATAGGCCTCCCTCCCTCTCTCTCCCTCCCTCTCTCTCCCTTCCTCCCTCTCTCTCTCCCTCCCTCCCTCCCTCTCTCTCCCTCCCTCACCAGCGGCGGCAGCAGCAGCAGCAGCAGTGCTCTGAATAGCTGCTGCTAGACAGCTGGGTGCAGCTGATCGGAGGACAGACTCTGTGGAAGAGCGCTTGTCTTTTCCTGCAGCCAGCTGCTGTGTCCAGAGGCCAGCAGTGACAGCACAAGGCTCAGAATTGATTACCAGAGCTGGCAGTTCAATGGGGTGGATGGAGTGCAGTGGGGTTGACTTCTCTGAAGTATAGTGTGTACTGTACATACAGCAGCAGCAGCAGCAGCAGCAGCAGAGCACAGCTGGCACTCACTGTATCCTCTTCTGAGAAACAAAAAAAAAAGAGAGAAGGGGAGAAGAGAGGTTGCCATTATTGTGATCCTCCCTTCTTCTTCTGTCTTTCTTTCCTCTGCCTCTTTCGGCAACTTTCTACAATTTCCTTTCTCCTTTCCCCCCCCCCCCCGAGGGAGAGGTGGAGGAAATGGCTGTCTTGCAAGGGAAGATGAACTGCATTGAGAAGAAGTGCTCTGAAACTATACACAGCATGAATGTGTCTTGCTGTGGGGGATAGCTTGCAGGTACAGAGCTGAATACACTGAGGCAGGCATGAGGTTGCTTTGTACAGCCGGGGCTCTTCCTGTGTGAGACACAGGCCCCGCTTCTGCAAACTCTGCGCTACGTATTTGACACTGTTGTATCAAAATAACTAGTGTGAGGTGAATCCGGCTCTCGTCTTAATTTACTTCAATGCTCTCTTAAGGAGGAAAAGGAAGAGTGGAAAAATGATCAGTGCTTCACAATATTTTGAAAATGTATCGTTATCGCGAATGTTGATATCGCAGTGTACGTATAGCAAAGACTGCTTTACTTGTGATGCATGAAAGCCTTTTCCATGTGCCATGCATTCACGCCCTGCATGCTAATAGCCAAACTTAACAACCGGGTCAGACTTAACTGATGTGTTACGCCTGGCCTATAGGGTTAACAATATAGGCTAGTTGCTGTCTGGGGTCTGAGTTGGCAGTGATTATAGTGCGTGACCTTTTGATATAAATGCATGTCGGTTACATTCAAGGCACTGCCAAATGAGTTGACACGAAGTTGATTAAGCCTATCAGCTCCACAAATCTCCTTTACAAACTGGTGTGAAAAAAAGCACCCAGGAATTGATACAGTTGTTGATTCTACTGCTGAGAAAAAACCTGAACGGACAGCACAAGGACTAAAATCCAGGCGCGTTCACCGACGGCTTACCTGATATAAATGCGCTGACAGTGTTGTTGTAATAACTCAGAATTCCTCACGGGGGCAACAGAAGTTACACACCATAGCTTTAAGTATTTGTAATTATTGCAAGTGATATATGTCATGACAATATTCAACAATGTTTTTCCATATTGCATGTTTTCCTGATATTGTGCAGCCCTAAAAAAATATCATGTGTATTTGTCTGGAAGTAAAGCTTTCCGGTGGGGCACATCAAAGCTTCCTGCAGAGCTGAGGTCGAATGCACCTCCACTGTCCTATAGCTCTTCATTCTTCTTTGATCACTTACTTTTGCTTTTGTTTCCTTACAGTCCTTGATGCTCTCATACACACACACACACACACACACACACACACACACACACACACACACACACACACACACACACACACACACACACACACGCACACACACGCACGCACACGCACGCACGCACACGCACACGCACACGCACACGCATACCATACACACACACAGCTCTCCGTCCCACAGCACCTTCCTGTTGTCCTATCAAAACAGGAATGATGTCACCGCCTCTTCGTAGCTCCGGATGAGAGAGCCGAACCCCAACATCCACAGTAGCGGCAGCATCCTCTGCTGTCTGCATGTCTGTTCCTTGTCAGTCCCTCTGTCTGTCTGTCTGTCTGTCTGTCTGTCTGTCTGTCTGTCTGTCTGTCTGTCTGTCTGTCTGTCTGTCTGTCTGTCTGTCTGTGTGCCTGTTTGTGTGTGTGTGTGTGTGTGTGTGTGTGTGTGTCTATGTGTCTGTCTTTTCGGGGCACGTCCGGCCATCCTGACTCCCCTGTGACTCCCCCAGGCCTGTGTGTCAGGAGGAAGGAAGGAAGGAAGAAGGGCCCTGCGGTCAACACAGGAGGGAGGGTTTGGAGAAAGGGAGGGAGGAAGTGTGAAAGGGTGTCGTAGCTGGAGCTGATCCACTCCATTGGAGCCTCTCACTATAGAAGGGCTGTTTGGACAGGGACAAGGCCAAGCGCAAGTGTGTGTGCCTATGTGCGTGTGTGTGTGTGTGTGTGTGTGTGTGTGTGTGTACGTCAGTGGCTGTGCACCAAGATCATGAGGGAGAGAGTTACGTTCTTCTGTTGTTCTCCATTAAGAATATTCAGAATGTAATCCTATAGCTGGTACGGGGACTAGTTGGGGACATTATGTGTGTGTGTGTGTGTGTGTGTGTGTGTGTGTGTGTGTGTGTGTGTGTGTGTGTGTGCGCGTGCGTGCGTGCGGTGTATGTGACTCAGTGCTTCTGTGAGTTCACTGTTCATCAGAGAGTGACAGCTTACCTCAGTGGAAATTCAACTGAGTCATCATGTACGCTGACTGCGCTGAACATGGATGGGTTTAGCACCTCTTTCTGCACTAGACACGTATGAGCGTGTGCACATGACATTCATCGACACACTCATCTTTTTTTGCATGTGGGAAAAGTGTAGCTCGTAGGCGCAGTGTGAGAACGGCTTACGGCATCACCTTGCACATTTTTGTCAGCAGTGTCATTCTCAAAGCCGCACATGACAACCACTGCCGTTGGCCTTTGCAATAGATGCACAGTCACTGCAAAAAGGAAAATCAAAGTGTAAAAAGTGGTGGAGGGTGGGGGGACAGTGAATTGTTAGAGGAGCGTGGCCAGCAATGGATCTCTTTTTTTTTTTGCTTTTGGCCTTGTCGCTGGAGAGCAGGGGGGAATTAAGTGCATTGGAGAATGAGTTGGAAAAAGACATTTCCTGGTGTGAGCATGAGGGGCGGCAGGGAGGAAGACTGCCAGGCACAGAGGCAGTGAGACACAGGCACTGTCCACAACTTAGGAACTTGAGGAACCACGTCTGCTAACACAAACTGGTGTTACTGGTTTGATCCCTGATAGGAAAGGGCTGCTATGAGCTGGATGTGGACCTAGTAATCTAGGAATGGCTGCTAGCCGTGCCTAAAGAACGCTGCTGAAAAGTCTTGGGTCTGAACTGATCTGTGGTTTAGCTTGTTATATGACCTAGCTACGAAAGTACAGGTTGTTGGTGGGAGTGCACGGTATTTACCTGGCTATTACGATGTAAAAACAAAAGGATTTAGGTAATCTGCCTTTTAAAGGGTGAATCCAGGTAAAATCCAGGTAACGGAAGCCTGGCGCCTGCTGCTGATCGCTAAAGGCTGTGTAAATACAGCAACAAATGATAAAACAACAATACACTTAACTTTACAGCTAAAATGAAAATGTATAGAGAGAGAGAGAGAGAGAGAAAAACAGAGACTTCGACGAGACGACATTCTTTCCCTGTGTTTGAAAAAAAAGAAAGGCTGCCACAGTATTGTCTGCCAGTTACAGTTAAAAGTTAATCCATGAATCAACACATCACTTCCTGCATTGTGTCATTATTGTTTTGTTTGATTTGTAATTTCTCTCCCTTTTTATTCCTGTGTATTCAGCTGATAAGACTTACAGCCGGGGCTTGAAAAAGGCACACCCTTTGCCTGCTCTTGTTCGAGCTACTAAAAATAAGCGGTGAAGTAATGCGAAAAACACTGCTCTATTTACATTCTGGTAAGTTACTGCCTCTACACCGCCTGGCTGCCTGCAGTGTTGAATCTGGGCTAAATGACTGAGGGGGGAAAATTTCACTGTTTTTTTTTTTTTTTCTTCTTTTCTTTTTTTTTCTGCCGAGAGAAATGGTGAGAAAGTGGCGACGGAGAGACAGGGAGGGAGAACTGCACAAGACCATAACGTTCGATAGAGAGAAAAGAGATGAGTCAAGAGAATCCATTGAGACAACATTGGATACGAAAGAGGAAACAAACCAAATGAATGATGGCATTAAAAAAAAAAGTCAGAAAGGGTAAGAATATGATTATTGCTGTTATTAGAAAAAGGTAAGGAAGACATGTCGGAAGATGCCAGAGTTAGATGAGCAAGAGGAGACGTGCGTCTGTCATCAGCAGCCAGACATGCGAGCGTGTTTGTCTGTGTGTGTGTGTGTGTGTGTGTGTGTGTGTGCGTCTGATCTGTCACATCTCATTCCTCCCTAATAGCCGAGGGGAGGTGGGCGACAGAGATAGCGAGCCACTGCAGGGCGGGTGGCTGATACAAATCTCTCTCCGGGCTGAATTTATGAATGATTGGGATCAGAGGGGCACGTGGACGGATGTGTGCGCTCAGACCCCTGCCTGCCATCATGCATCCTCTCCTCTGACGACAACACTGCTGTCCTCAAACAGAGCGGAGACAGGCAGAGAGAGTGAGAGAGAGAGAGAGAGAGAGAGTGTGAGAGAGATGGAGATAGAGAGAGAAAGAGAGGGGGGACCGAATGCCAAGAGGATCCACAATCACCCACACTGTGTCATTGTGATGTGGATTTGTGACGGAGGAGGAAGTGCGTTTGTTGTATTTGAGTTTTAAGAGGTCCAGTAGATCAGAAGAACCCAGTGTTGTCTGACGCTAGCACCATGGCAGAACAACACAAGGGGTTGGGTTGTGATCATAGATGCATCTTGTTAAAGGTGGAGCCAGCGATTCTGGGAAAAGCTTTTTGTCAAAATCACTTTTGGTCAAAATCAGAGAATATCGGCCTCGTGATCCGCAACTTGTATGTACTGCAGTGTGCGCTGTAAAAAAGATTGAGTGTTATCACTAAACCTAGGCTCTGTAAACTGGTAAACAAAATGTATGTAAAAAAAGGGGGCCCAACGTAGCTAAAAAAAAGGTTTGTTTACAGAGCCTATGATGTGTATTAACACTGTTTTTTTTCCAGCACATACACAGTAGGGACAGGAAGCGGATCATGAATAGATATTCACTGATTTTGACTTAAAAGCAATTTTAACAATAAGCATTCTCCTTTAAATAGCAAGTACCCATGTTATGGTTTGTACTTCATTCAGCTCACACTGTTCTGTTTTCAAAAGTTATAATTTTTCCTTCGTCTATTTTGAAATGTGTTTTATTAAAAAAAAAAGGTTTTATAAAAAGAAGATTAAAAATGCCTTTGTAGCAAAAACAAACACAGATATTCTGGCATATTGACAGAACAACGATCCGCCATTGTAACAGATATGTGTATGTACACTGGACCGAGCAAATCCGGCATATTGGCATATCAGTGTTCTCATTTACACACTGTTCCACATCCTGGAATGAACGAGGGGGTCGGACCCAACAGCGCAGCATCACCGTGCGTCAAATGTGTGACACATAACATAGCACCTTGCCGCTCAGTGGCTTTTTAAAAAAAAACTTTACTTTTTTTTCTTCATCTCCAAAATGTTTGCTTCTTGCTGTCTCTTTAGCATGTCTTGAAAACGTCACCCTCTGTTTCGCCACTACAGGTTGGCCATTACACACATAGCTATCCAGGAATGTTGCGGTAATCTTACTACCTCAAAGAGAGAAAAATTGCCGGATCGATCTGTTACCATGTTGGTCCCATTGAAGCTGCAGGGCTAGGCAAAAGAAAGATGGAATATTCCCGACTTTCACGGCCAGCGCAGAAGGGGCTTTTTGCATGTGATATGAAAATCCATGGATCTGTTTTAAACAATCTGCTTCTTCCAAAATTCTTGTTTTTTTTTACAGAAACAAAATGTCAAAAGATTGAATTGTTCTGCCATGTTCTGACTGCAAAGGAACCAATCTGGTTTCTCACAGAAAGACAATGTGTACCCACTGAGCTGTCACGAAGCATGTATGGCATGAATATCTCCAACAATCTCCCTTTAAGCTGGAAACAATTTAGAAGGTCTTGGGTGAGGAAAATGACCACATAACAAAGCCTTGATGAAGCCATTTAGGGACTGATGGAGGGCAAACTGGTGCGACATGGATAACTAGATTTGGTTCTGTGAACATAAAGTGGGCAATCTTGATTTAATTCCACCGATTCCACTTCATTAAGGACTTCTCTGAGATTTGAAATGAATTCAATCAGATAGCGGGGATGGTAGCCACGACGGGGCTGAGTTACACCAGACAAGCTGATGATGATGAAACATAGCACAGACTTAAAAGGTGGAGTCAGTGATACTGGAGAATGCTTTTTGACAAAATCACTTTAGGTCAAAATCTGTGACATCTCCTCACGATCCACTAAATGTCCGCACAGTGTGTTCCGATGAAAGTAAATATGGTGTTAATACACAGCCTAGGCTCTGTAAACTGGTATGTAAACAAAGAATATGTTAACAAAGGGTGGCCACTACAGCTAGCAACATGCCCGTTTACAGAGCTTAGGCAGTGTATTAATACTGGAATCTTGTTTCAGCTCACACACAGTCTGTACAGGTATCGTGAGGAGATATTCACTGATTCTGACAAAAAAGTAATGTTGTCAACAAGCATTCTCCAGAATCCTTGACTGCACCTTTAAATCACATATGTTTGTCTAGCGCGCTCACCCTCCCCTCACCTCCCCAAACCTCTGATGAGTAAAAAAGAAGTAACAGGCGCTTGTTTGCATCTTATCTGCAGGAAATAGCATTAGCCAAAATTGTACTCTTGGGCTGGGGCATGAAAGGGATAGCATGGCTGCGGCCATCATTAAGGCCTGTCCCCTGACGTGCGGCCTGCCTCTGATCCAGAGCCAAGGCAGTGCAGGAAGGCAGAAGGTGGGCAGGGGAGGGTCTGCAGCCCCTGGGTGGGCTCCACCACTTGGGCCTGGCTAATGGGCCGGCAGCCATCAGCCTGGTATGTCGGTATGCTGGCTGCCACTGCTCGTGCCGACGTCGGGGGATTTTAAATCGCCGGGAGCAGACGATCGTGAAACAAGAGTGGCCACTCTGACCCCATGCTCGCTCGCTGCCACTATCACTGGCCATCCAAACTTCTCATCTTCCCCATCTTCCCAGTGAAGTGAAGCCAACGGCGCAGAAACTACAGTGAGTTAATTCTGCTTGGCCTGCCCTAATCTCGGGTGCTTATTGTGTTTCCATGTTTCCTCCTCAGAAAGGGAGCAAAACAGTCTTTTTCTCAGCTCGCCTCACTCACATCCCACAATGCCCCTGCACTGCTACCAATGAGAACTCTGCCTTTTTTCCCAGCAGTTTCCACAACGACAGCTATTTTTCCCATGCTCTCCTTTCAGAGAACCTATTTGGGGCACTGAGGCTATCAAACCAGCTGAGAATGAGAAATGAACTCTTTGAGAAGTCAAGTAACAAAACAAAGAAATTCAATTCAATGGACACAAATCATTTCTCAATTTTAATCACTCTATTGTTTCTGACTGCACCGAAGTCTTTGCATCATTCTTTAAAAAACTCTGTTAAAAAATGACTTTCTCCCAGCACAACTCTGTTTTTTCTGTTACTAAGTGTTACAGGATGTTTCCTGTTCTTTCAGAAACAATGAGCTAATCGAAGAGCTGAGCGCCTGTATTTACAGCTCCTTTTGTGACCAATGTGTCGGGGTGAAAGGCTCCTCTGGCCCAGAGGCAAACATACAACCTGCCATTCAGGATAACGGCCGTGTATTTTACGACACAGGGCTCCAATAGTAACATAGCTCTGGGGCAGCGGGCAGCGTCACAGTCCAAACAGAGGGCTGAAGAGAAAACTGTCAAAGACTCAGTGTCAAGTGTCTACTGATGGGACACTCAAGTGTCCCCCATTGTACTATAAAAACGCTGTGATGTACAGTGAAGCACAAGGGGCCGAACAAAAACAGGAAGGTGAGGAAATGTATATTCTATAAGAGCTCTTTGATACTATAACAAGCGCTTCTCACAAAGAGACCAAAGGCTGTGACAGCACAAGGCAGCCTAGACGACTTATCAGAGGACTACTATTTATACCAGAGGGACGTTGTCCCCTGTGGGGGGAAAGATGGAGGAAGTCATCGATTCTTCCCACCATAATCTCTGGGAAGGAGCGACCTTGCCTTTTCCCTTTTGGGTGACGAGGGTTATTATTCTAAAATGTTGATAGGGCCCACACAAGGGCTATTTCTGTGTCTCAGTGAATAAGAGAGTCAGAATCCCAGGACTGATAGCTGGGGGTCATTTTAATCTTCTTAAGCGCTGCCGATCTCTCTGAACTCAATTTGTAGATACTGGCCTTACTAGAAAAGTAAAATTTTATTTGAATGCCGTCAATCTATTACCCACCAACCTTAACCAAACCATTTTTGTACCATTAAAGGTGAAGTGAGCGGTTTATTTGTGTTAATATATGTGTTATATCACTCCATATTCCTACAGCAATCACTTCAACAGAGTGTGGGCGTCATATGACAGGTCTCCAAGTCATTCTAATTTGCAGTAATAGCCCAATTAAAATGTTACAGTATCCCGATTTTTTATCCAATCAGGCGAGAGAACGTTACAAACCGTCACTCGTCTCACTCATATATACTATATACACTCCATGGTCTCACTGCCGGTGCACGCCAGAGCAACAGATGGGTGAATGTGTATGCGCCTACAATGGCGGAGCAGGTAAAAATCCTTCCCAATGTCTGTTATGATGGTTTTTATCATGTTTTATCTGGTTTTATCACACTTATGGATCTGAGATGATGCTAGATAACTTGCTGCTTGAAGACCGCAATGCATTAATGTGGTGACGTAGGGACGAGCGAGGGGACTGCTAACTGCAGTAACTGACAGGAAGTTAGCTAAAAGAACTATTCCGCTTACAGCTCCTTTAACCTAGTATTCGTGTCTAAACCTATGTCTATGGTGGCAGATCATAACATGCTCACACTGTGACATAAACTTGTGCAGTGAGAAGAACTGTGTTGTTTGCTCATATGTGTTCTCTTTGAAGGAAAATAATCGTGTCTTTGAGTTTGCAGGACCATGGTTTCAACCGTCCATGTACTCAGACACACCATCTACCAGGGACCTACAGCATGTACAGCAACTCAGGGATCATTCTGTTTCTTGTCAAGAGAGGAGGACACAGAGACAGAGAACAGACAGGCCAATATAAGGCCAGACAGAAAATGATTTGGATGCCAGAGCAGCTGTCAGAGTGGGTCCTGATGGCACAGACAGTAGAGTTTGAGGACAAACTGCACAGTGGTTGTGACAGGATGAGGATGAGAGGAAGACAGGCAGCATCTGTGTGTGTAAAGTGTGTGGGTAGATGTGTGTGTGTGTGTGTGTGTGTGTGTGTGTGTGTGGGTGTGTGTGGGGGTGTGTGTGTGTGTGTGTGTGTGTGTGTGTGTGTGTGTGTGTGTGTGTGTGTGTGTGTGTGTGTGTGTGTGTGTGTGTGTGTGTGTGTGTGTGTGTGTGTGTGTGGGTGGGTGGGTGTGTGTGTGTGTGTGTGTGTATGCACAAGTATCAATGCATGTGTGCTTTGCTTTGTGTAGTAACACTCTTCCTCTGGCAGGCCCAACTACTAAGCCTGCCTGTGTGTGTGTGTGTGTGTGTGTGTGTGTGTGTGTGTGTAGATCTGGAGCAGTTAGAACAGCAGTAAAGCAGATGTTTCCTCTGTTTGGCTCTAGAACATGAACATGAGGAAAAACAAGGGCCTAACCCAGAAGACAGGATCTCATTTCTCATACCTACTAACTGAGTCCAAACGGCAATCAATAAAAAAGGAAGCTCGTACGGAAGAAGTCGCCCAAGGTGTAATTCCATAGATGGATATTGAATATTTGTACAATAGTCATCTGAGCTGAACTGGTGTGATTCAATAATGATGTAGACCTTATTGTACATCAAATAAGTCAACAAAGTGTTTGTGGATGGATATGGGTGTGACAAGGTACACAAAAGTCACGGTTCGGTACGTACCTCATTTTTGAAGTCACTGTTTGCTTCTCAGTAAAAAGGAAACGGAAAAAAGGAAAGGAAAAACGTCTTGTTTGTAATAAGGAACGTGCATGTATTAGTTATACAATAACAGTTAAACGTGTGTTAGCCGTCAGCTACTCAGCAAGTGTTTCAAATGAATGAAACATACAAATAAAATGTATAAAAATTAGGGCTGTCAAGCGATTAAAAAAATTAATCTAATTAATTACAGGCTCTGTGATTAATTAATCTAAATTAATCGCATACTTTTATGATGCTTTTATACCTGTTTATAAACAGCTGTATAGCCTGCTATAACAGTTTGTTTCTCCCTCTCTCTCTCTCTCTCTCTCTCTCTCTCTCTCGCTCTCTATCTCTCTCTCTCTCTCGTAACTTCTGTCTCCACAACAGACAGCGCTGCACTGCCACAGATGCTTATGCCGATTCATTCACCATCGTCGTACTCATAGGCAAAAATATTGAGAGACACACACACGCACACGTTTACGCGGACGACGAGACAGCTAGCAAACAAAATTGAGACACGGGGAGAAAGATTGAGAGATACTGTTTTGAACCTAGCCTACATTGTTGCACCCACTAAATCAATAATGCACAGACACTGGCTGCGGAGAATAAAGTAAGATGTCTTCCTACCTTCATTCTTATTAAACCGTCTATAGAGCCCTCGGCCCCCTGCTTCTCTCTTTACTTTTCTCCCTTTCACCCGCGCGGGCTGTGTCTGCTTCAGGTGCAGCTCGGTGCAGCTACGCACCACTTTTGCACCGGGTCAAAGGGCATTATAGAAGTGCGATTAATCTGCGTTAATTTTTTAAATCGCATTAATTTTTCTGTGATTAATTAATCGAAATTAACGCGTTAATTTGACAGCCCTAATAAAAATATTTGAAAAAGAATATAAAAAGAATACTGCAGCAAGTTCTCTGGTAAATAGAGCTCTTCTCAAACCAAAGTGCAAGTGCTGCATTACCTTCAATTCCAGCTAATAGGTATTTTGTTGTATAAAAAAGGAAATACTGCTGCAATCAACCAAGTTCTCCAATAAATAAAGCTCTGCAGCGCAATCCAAACAAGTCTGTACATTCAGCACATCTATTAAATCTATTCAAGCCATCATTACAGGTTGAGGTTCACCTCTGGAGCAACCCGTAAGTGCCTGTACCGTGGCGGCATTGGTACGGATATGTGTATTATTATACCACAAGATTGAATGACTTGACATTGGTGGAGGGGTGGGGGGGGGGTCCACTGGGCTCCACCTCAGGCCTGATAGTTGCAGTTCTGGTCAGCTATGAGGAGCAGAGCAGCTGCACAGCGCTAATCCTAACAGGCAAACGTTGTGAACACAAGTGTTATCCTGCCCAACAGCCAACCACATGTCAAAAGTGTGGAGTCACCCTGTGAGCGGCCACTTGACCCAGGAATGCTCCATCGCGCCAGGCTACCCTGCATTTCTTTGCACGCAGACCGTGGCCAATTAGCGTTGGGAAAGTGTATACGGTGAGGTACAGTGTGAAAGGAGTGATGACATTCCAGTCTTTTCCAATTAAGGCTCATGAAAGGTGAGCCTGTCCTTTTAATTATCACCTTTTTTTTAAATCAAAAGATACACGGACCCTGTAGTTACTGCTATTAAATGATCAATGACATTTTTGAGTTGTGAATGCAAAATGTTGAATTAAAATGATAAAAGCCTGACCGTGAATTCCTCACATAACAGTTTTTAACAGATCCACTTTGAATGCATAAAATCACTTGATCACTTATCAGACTATTTTGTCATTTCCCATCCACTTATACCACTGTATTTATCAATCCACATAATAGTAATTGTATCAACTGGATTTTGATAACTAAGTTTTTTTCACCGCTCTTATAGAAATACTAGTTTGACTCACAACGTCAAACAATACATTGTACGCAAACCATTTCATGATTATAACGCCTTCAAGGGATTTAATAACAATGGATTCAATTTGCTGGACACAAGCCGTGCCAACATTTCAAATACTCACTGTATTTCCCTGAAAATTACATAAGAAAATACTTGGGTTGTGTTATGGCAGAGCAACAGAAATTAACATGTCTCTCTTTCTGACTAATGGTCCTTTTCCTCTTGAGTATTGTTGTGCTCACACACACACACCGCAGTTGTCAAGTGACGTTGGTGTGTTTGTATTTGTATTTGTCACTATCTCTGTCTTCCTAATTGCCTCTCACGCTCTCTGACTATCACTGTGTCTCTTGCTGATGTTGTGCGGGACAGCGGCGCTCGTGACTTAGTGAAGGCATCTCCACCTGCTGTTTCCATGAGAGATGATAATGGTATGTTGCTGTTAACAATGCTTATTATCTTTAGGGGCGGTCAAACGTAGTTACAAATACCATTGGGCTGCAGTATTTCAAGGGAGATTCTTTTTTAATGAAGTTATCTTATTTTTGTTGATGTATGCATTTTTATAATTCTTTAATGCTTCTGTAATACTTCTCAACTATATCAAATAAGGTATACCTGTTTGCATTGACTTTCTTAGGGAAGAACAGAGTAAACATATTATTAAAAAGTCTGGCCGAATACATTATGTACATTCACAAAAACTTCACCTGTGATAAGCATGCGTTTTGACACCATGCTGAGAACACTCTATTGTCACTTTTTCACAGCAGGAGATCTGATTTGATACACAAATTAAAAAGAAAATCAGTCATTGTGTGCAAGTGACAGAAGCAAAGAAACCACCTAAAGTGAACATTTACAGGAATCCAATGCTTGTGGGGTTTCAATAGCAGAGAAAGACACAGTGGTGGTATCATATCATTGTGATAGTGAAAATGACAGTAACAAGGTCAATAAATAGATTCCTCTGCTGACCTTTACCTAACTGAAAGCGTACTTCTGTTTCCCATTGACAGGGATTTATACACCTGCAAGCCTGAGAATAGATGTATGTCAATGGAACACAACACCAGGCCTGAACTGGGTAAACCAGATCATAGTGACATTAAAAAGAAAGTAACTATTCAAACATGCGATGGGGAAACAAATGTCAACAGCGGCACAACTGTAAACAGACCTAATCCCCGCTACATTACGTTGCATTTCTAATCTAACATCACACAGGGTGTAACAAGTTAATAAGCAAATATTTCCACCACTCCCTCATTATATATTTTTTTTTCTTTTGAAATACCATGAGAGAAGACTATACGCAGGCAGAAGAAAGATTTTCAGGCTCCTGTGCGAGAAGGACAAGCCAGCGAGACTGGTTTCAATCATAACAAAAGTACAAGCCCAGCAGTGCTGTGATCTGCTGTTGACAGAGATGGTGGCATCAGAGGTTTAGCAGTGGTATTCTTCACTAAGACAATCTATATCTGGTCTTCTGGAGAAATGTCCACACCCACAACCAGCCTCATTCCTCGTTCCACAACACCTTATTTCCTCTCTAATGTGTACAGAGCTGTGTAACGTTTCAGGATATGCAATATACATTTACTCAAGATGCACACATCCGAGCCAGAGGCCATATCTGTGACATATCTTGTTTTCTTCCCATTCACAGCCTGTTTTTCTTTTTAGGCAGGTTCAGGTTCAGGTTACTTTATTTGTTCCCGTAGGTAAACTTGTTTCGCAGTTTAAGCTTCCGTTAGACAGTTCAAGACATCACATACACACAAACACAAATGGGACAGTTACATAGGTAAAACAATGAAAGTGCTCCAGCGCTAATACAAATTTGGACACTTAAAACTGACCAACATAATTCAGATATTGTAAAAACCCGATAAAATGATCTCAAAATCAACAAATAAATAAATAATACATAGAAAATAAATTTTGTGCAAATCTAGCAGTTTCTAAGATAGTTTTAGAAAGAAAGGCACACAGACTAGGTGTACATGTGAATCAGCAGCTTGTGACAGCTAGGTGTAAACATGTAGCGATTCAGCTTACCTGATGTGACCTTCTGAGATGAGTCCTCCTGAGCATATACCACTGATAGGATCCCAGCCCTAGAAGACACAATATACAGTAAATTAATTCAAGTGTGATGACAGTCAGGCAATTATATCTTTACAGATCACACACTGAAGCTTTGCCGGTGGCATGCTGTGGCATATATATTTTTGATTAAAAGAATTGTTGAAAAACGTTGAAAAACTGTTTTACACAGTGATGATACATTGTAAATTCCTACTACTGACAGACTGACTAAGTCAGCTCTGACACATTACGATTATTGTAAAAATAAATCCTTAATGTGTCACACTTTCCAGTGCCCTGTCAAATAGTGTATCTGTACAGTTTAAGTGGATGTGACATATTGGAGTCAGCAATTCTGGAGAACGATGTTGTCAAAATGATTTTTTGTAAAAATCTGTGAATATCTCCTCACAATCCCCTACCTGTCCATACCTTGTGTGTGCTGAAACAAAATTGGGTGTTAATACAAAGCCTAGGCTCTGTAATCTGGTACGTAAACAAAGGATATATAAGCAAAGGGGGCCCATGGTAGATAGAAACATGCACATTACGGACAGCTAGCGGATCATGAGGAGATAATCACTTATTTTGACAAAAAATCTCCAGAATGACTGACTCCACCTTTAAGTGGATGTGACATTTTTTTTTATTCTACCACTGCAAAAAGTGTGCCCCATCACGTGAAACAAAATCTAAAGAATATTGGTTTCACGTAACATGAGAGCAGAAGCTGGGCCAATACATTACTCTGCACATTTTTCTCTCCACTCATATCATACGGCCCTATCACTCATCACCAGGATTTAGATGCGAAGAGCAGATTATTTGACAAAGGAGCCAATTGATTTTACGCTAAATCTCCTTCCTATCGAGTGTAATCTCCTGCTTTCCCCACAGAGATCACCTTATGTGAGCGATGCAGCCAAGCCTAAGGGCCTTTCACCACGGCGGGTCAGAGAGAGCTAGCTTCACTTCCGAAAAGGCCAACGCCCCCCACCACCTCTCGCCCTAGTTCCTGTGTTGCTTCATTTAACAGTAAGACAAGGTTCAATTCACCTGTGGGGAACACAAGTGATGGAGCAGGGGAGGCAGGGGTTGAAGTGTACCATGAAAGCCAGTCAAATGTGAAGTTGTCAAAACACTTTTTTTTTCCAAACAGAGTGCATAGGGTGGGAACACAAAGCAGCTGAAAAGCATTGAGGTTTCGACTTAGATCCCTCGATCTTCAGAAGTCAGGAAATGGGATCAGATGAATGACGAGCAACACATCCAGGACTTAAAGGTCACATATTATGCTAAATGCACTTTTTAAATGTGTTCTAACATATCCATGGGTCCACGGTGTGCCTAGAGACTGCCAAAATATTTAAAAAAATAACACTCTCCTTTTCTCACTCTCCCCCTTTCTGAAACCACCACCCCTCCCCCACCCAATATACTCCAGTCAGAATGCTCCCCTTTTCTGACCTCACAAACTGGAAAGCCAGAAGCTTCCACTGTGCAGCCCACACCCCTATTTCTTATTGGTCCACAGCCCTGACAGACAGAGGGCGAGTCGTATCTGGCTTCGCTTCCGGACAGGGGGCGGGGGGAGCTCAAAGATTGTCTATTTACGAGGGGAGCTGCAGCTCTTTTTTAAAAAATAGGCCATTGTGAGATTAGCTGAACATCAGCATAGTACAATAAATTATCTGAAAGTTTTTTTCAGCAAACAATTAAAGAAAAACGTATTACGGACCACTAAGATCATATAATATGGTGTATAATAGAACCGAAAAGTGTATAATATGGGAGCTTTAAGATTTTGCATTGTCTCGCAAGGCTTTTTAAACGTCTTCCATTATCCAGCGCCGTCTTTGAAACCTGAGCTCCTGGCAGAGCACATCAGTTACCTGCTTCCTGAGAAACACATTCTTTTTTTTTTTTTTAATTTACGTGATGCAGGACAAGACAGGTGAAAGACATAACTTTAGGTGAGGTACATGACAATTTAAGTGTTCACATTTAAGACAGAACGGACGAGACAAAAACAAGCAGGAGGTCATTGCATATTTTTACATTGTTGTTGACAGGCTGTGTGTGTGTGTGTGTGTGTGTGTGTGTGTGTGTGTGTGTGTGCGTGTGTGCGTGTGTGTGTGTGTGTATATATATACATACATATAAACAACAAAAAAAAATTAAAAATTAAAAATAAATGATAAATCAGTACTAAGAAATGAATAATCATCATAAGAATGTAATGATAAGAATGGCATTTTCGGTTGTTTAAATAATATTAATTTCCGCTATGGTATTTTAGACTTTTGATCCACAGTTTTGAATGTAGTCATAAGGTAATTAGATAATTGAGAAACACATTCAACACAACTAGGCTACACCAGTAAACTAAAAAGATGAAGTCAGCGATCCTGGAGAATTCTTGTTTTCAAAATCACTTTTGGTCAAAATCAGTAAATTTCTCCTCACGATACTGTGTGTGTGTGTGTGTGTGTGTGTGTGTGTGTGTGTGTGCACTGGGGGGAAACAATCCAGTGTTAATAAACATCTAGGCTCTGTAAACAGGCGGCAGCTTGCTAGCTACGGCGAGTCAGACCGAGCCCCTTTGTTTACTTACCAGTTAACAGAGCTTAGGCTGTATTTTAAGACCTTTTTTTTAGCACACAAACAGTATGGACAGGTAGCGGATCGCGTTCTCCGGAATCACTGACTCACCTTTAATTCAGCGGAACTCGACTTTATGATAAGCTTTGTGCTGTAACTCTATCCCAATCAGTGTGATCGCATCAGGTAAAATGTATTACGGTTGATGAATGACACATCACGTAGGTCTCATAGAGGAGCTGTGACTTCCCCCTTCCTCTCTGAAACCCTGTCATCATGTGTGTGTACTACCCTCTCTCTCTCTGTCTCTCTCTCGTTAGGCCCATGCTTGAGCGTGCTGACAGCGTACCACCAGCTTTAAGGTCTGCGTCGTGTCCTGAGATGACAGCAGCTGCTGGGACAGGCCACACGGAGAGCAGCCCAATGCTCCAGTGGAAGGGCAAAATCTCCCACCATGAACAATGCCACACTCCTTACTGCTTCAAACAGAAGATAAACAGCTGCATTTTATCTGGGCATTAGAAAGTTTTCTCTGTTGTGTGTGTGTGTGTGTGCGCACGTCTGTTTGTGTGTGTTTGCTTGCGTCACACGACGTTAACAGCTCATCCAGGTGGGTAACAAACAAAAGAGACAAGGGTGCAGGTAGAATCCATTCTGGCTTCCTGTAATCTCTCCATTCTGACGCAAACTTTGATTTGTGAGTCAGTCCAAAGCCTGGGTAAACAGCCCGTCCCAACGCCACCCAGGTAAAAGACTGCGAGCAACCCTCAGTCAACCCATTGGTCTCCTCGGGCGTTTGTTCAAGGAGTTTCACCTATCTTTTCAACCCGGGGTTAAGTGGAAAAAATCCACCTGATTGGCAGACTTCAGTGTCCTCCCCTGTACCCTTTGTGAGGGCGGTTTATTTGTAAAGAAATTCCCCGCTCCCTCGCTAGCATGACCAGGCAGATGTTCCTTCCTAGACACCAAGACACACACAGACTTTTAAATGCATGAAAACCCACAATCACACAATTCTGACAGCGACCTTTCAGATATTCAAAGCTAGAGGCAATAAGAAAAGAGAGAAAGGAGACTGAGGGGAAGAGCTGCAGGCACTTCGTAGGACAAAGCCATGGATTTCTCTCCTGTTTTTGCAGGTAGGAACAATTTTTTCCGAGAGACAAAAAAGAGACTGTATATTTTCTTTTTTCTTATTTACTTTTTACTACATGAAAGCGATTGTTCAGATACATTCTGTGTAAGGGGGGGTTGAAGGGAACAATCAAGGTATTGCTACGACATCCCATACTTTGACACAACCTAACCCCACCCCAGTGAACTTTGTGTGTTGACAAAGTGCATACTTCAAATACACAACAGCAATATACAGAGTGTCAGTGGTGTGTAAGGTTTTGTAGATATTCAGCTGGGATGTGCCCTCATGAACCCATGCAGTATCTTCAATGTCAACTTTAAAGGCATCATAGGAGATTATCTGCAATATGCACTTTTTAATATGTTGTGAAAAGTGCTTTTTACACCCCAACAGCAATAAATGACTTATGGGCAATGAAAAAGAAACGAAAAACCCCCAAATTCTGTACCTTCTATAAACCTGTTAAAATGCTGACCAATCGGAGACGATGGACCCGTATCTAAAGAACCAATCACAATCCTGCGCGTTCTCTCCCCTCTGTGTGCGAGCCTGAGCGCGTTCACGGAGGGCAGAGAAAGCGTTCGTGCCATATCGTAGTAGGCTACCTGGCAGTGGACTAGACCTAGTGGAAGTAGCATAACAAGCTTACACAATGGAACCTACACAGAAGTTACCAGAGGTGTGGACTCGAGTCACATGACTTGGACTCGAGTCAGACTCGAGTCATGAATTTGATGACTTGAGACTCGACTTGACAAAATGTAAAGAGACTTGCAACTTGACTTGGACTTTAACATCAATGACTCGTGACTTGAGCCTTTTGACTTGACAAGACTTGCTACTTTCCCCAAAACCCAAAGATTAAATAGTAGGCTATATTTTTAAGTAGGCTACTGCTCTGTATCTTTCATCATGTAGCCTAGTGTAGCGGAGGAAACTGGTGGATGTCGCCTACCGGTACCGCGCTGATCTGCTTATCACTGGTTTCACTTCAGAGGTGTCGGCCAGAACACCACTTAAGGCCAAAAACGTCAGACTATAAGCATGAGAAGAGGAGTATGGTTTTTCCGCTCTTTATTTTCCTTCTTTCACAGGCACAGCAGCATAGATCGCAGGAAAAGAGACACAGGCTTACATTCCGCTCGTGAGGAGACGTTAGAACAGCTGTTGCCACCTGCGAATCGCGGCCATCAATAACATCCATAAACTGTAACTTATAACAGCGATCGGGACTGCATGTACTTACTCACACACGGGTGATTCACATAAACACGTTTCAACTGTGTCGACTACTGCGGCAACATGCGCGCTCACACACCTGACCGAGAGAGAAGAGAAAAGGAACTTACTAGACAGACCCTCCGGCCGACTGACGTCACGGCCACTAACTGACAGCTATACTGTCATCCACACTGAACAAAACTCATCTCAACACTCTATAAGAAATAACAACACTGTAACCTATAAACTTTGGGGCCTTTTCTGCATGTAGCCTATGTGTGAGTGTTTGTGTGTGTGAGTTAAATGTTAACAATCACTGGTAAACAGTGCAATTGGGAAGTGCAGCCAGCAGCGCTCGTGCACGGCTGTGTGTCGAGGGGTGGGGGAGGGAGTCCCGAGGGGAGAGGGAGGAGTTAAACGGAACTCCGAGGACAAGCTAATTTCAAATCATGCTAGCTCTCTCAGATCGTACAGTATAGCTTTAAGTAGCTAAGAGAAACTTTCAGTTCTTGTTGATTCTAGCAGCACGTTTGGTAGTTATAGTGGTTTAAACATTTTTTAAGGAAGAGAGTATAAGAGTGACAGCAGGATGCATCGCAATGTGGTAATGTATTTATATGTGACTCTGTAAGATTAAACAATGGTAATATGACAATGGCGAAGCAGATTAAACTTTGATTTACCAACAGTCGGGAAACACACAGGATGCTCTGGTCTGCCTGACTTAAATCGTTTTGTCCAAGTTCCAGGGAGATCAGATCCATGATGCAAAGTCGTTAATAAGAACTTCAAATTGAGCTTGTTTCATAAAAAGTTTCTGGTCGGAGGTTTTAAAAAAAGACTAAAAAGAAGCATTTTTTGATAAAGCCAGTCAGAGCACAGGTGAGTTAACAGTGTAAGGAAGGACACAATAATGGGATGCAATACTGATTCAGTATGAGAGACTGGACTGTTGAGAGGAGTGGCTGGAATATATTTGCTAGTATTTCTTCGCAAAATTCTCACTCCCAGACAATTTTACTTAATTAGCCAGGGTGCTGAACCTGTCAGAATGGATATTGTTCATGTGAGAATAAACAAAAACCCAGAGCAATAGTCCACATTGATTCGATAAAGAGTTGTTGGCTATAAAATGCACATGTTTTGTGTTCATAGGGACTTAGTTTTAAACTACAGATAAGACTTCACTCCACAAAATAACAAAAAACAACCTCACACTATACTGACTAGAGTGATAATGGTAGACTCACTGGGATATGGTTGTATCCATGGTCACTGCATACTAACAAGAATGGCAGTTGAGACCGGCTTATTCAGAGAGAGCCGCTACTCTCTCAGGAAGACGGAAAGATGAAGGACATGCAGTGACAGAGTTAGAATTGTATCTGATAAACCACAAAAACCTGGAGGACATTATATAACACCTGAACTCCTCATCCTGCTGCCTTGACATTCTTCCCACAGGCTTCTTTAAAACTGTATTTAGCTGTATGGCCTCAGATGTTCTACAAATTGTCAACATGTCCCTTCGGACAGGTGTATTCCCACAGGCCCTGAAAACAGCAGTCATCAAGCCACTCCTAAAAAAGAACAATCTAGATACATCACTCATGAACAATTATAGGCCCATATCTAACCTACCATTCTTAAGCAAAATCATTGAAAAAGCTGTTTATCAACAGCTAAATAACTACTTAGCAATGAACAACTGCTTTGATGTTTTCCAGTCAGGATTTCGACAACACCACAGCACTGAGACTGCTCTGGTTAAGGTCCTCAATGACATCCATTTAAACACAGACAGTGGCACAAGTTCTGTCTTAGTTTTACTGGATCTCAGTGCCGCTTTTGACACAGTTGACCACAACATATTACTAGATCGACTAGCAAACTGGGTTGGACTTTCTGGAACTGTACTAAAGTGGTTTGAATCCTACTTAAAGGACAGAGACTACTATGTGTCAATAGGCAATTTCACATCTGAGCGGACAAATATTGAATGCGGGGTCCCCCAAGGTTCCATTCTTGGGCCTCTACTGATTAACATCTACATGCTCCCACTAGCTCAGATTATGAATAAGCATAATTATGCAGACGACACACACATTTACATAACCATATCACCAGGAGACTACAGTCCGATACAAGCACTGAGTAAGTGCATTGAACAAATCAATGATTGGATGTGCCAAAATGTCCTTCAATTAAACAACGACACTTGGTGCCAAAGATGAACAATTAAAAGTCAGCGCACAGCTTACATCCGTTATGTTAGAAACCACACACCAAGCCAGAAATCTTGGTGTTGTCGTAGAATCCGACTTCAATTTCAAGAAACACATTTTAGAAAAACTTGTCCATGCATTTATCTTTAGTAGACTTGACTACTGTAACAGTGTCTTTGCAGGCCTTCCAAAAGAATCTATCAGACAGCTTCAGCTAATTCAGAACGCTGCTGCTCGAGTCCTCACTAGGACCAAAAGGTGGATCACATTACCCCAGTTCTGAGGTTTTTACATTGGCTTCCTGTCACTCAAAGAATTGATTTCAAAATACTGATGTTGGTTTATAAAGCCCTAAATGGTTTAGGGCCATAATACATTACTGATCTGCTGATACGTTATGAACCGTCCAGAGCCCTTAGGCCGTCTGGGACAGGTCTCCTTACAGTCCCCAGAGTTAGGACTAAACAAGGAGAAGCAGCTTTTAGTTTTTATGCACCAAATATCTGAAACAAACTCCCAGAAAACTTGAGGTCTGCTGCAACTCTCAGTTCTTTTAAATCGAGTCTGAAGACCTTTCTGTTTCCATTTTAACCTGCAATTTTTATCTTATTTACTTCTTTTCATTCACTTTTAAATGTTTTCTAATGTGTTTTATGTATTCTAATATTGCCCCTGTAAAGCACTTTGAGTGGCCTTGTGTCTGAATTGTGCTATATAAATAAACTTGCCTTGCCTTGCCTTGCCTTAAGGAACATGGAGTTCACAGAGACAACAGTAATAAATCAGATCTGCTGTGACCCAACACGATGTCCTGCAGCCTCAGTAGGTCCCCACCCCAATCCCTCACATACCTCCACTTAAGACATGGAACCTGTGCTGACAGCTCAACATGCTAACCATTGTGACCCATCCAGCCCTTCCCCCTTCCAGTGGGAAACCACTGGAAAGAGACACGGGATACGGCCAGAGAGGGTTAAAAGGTCGACTCAGACCATGCATTTCACGGCTGCAGTAGGGAACCGCATGTTTTTGCTATAGACAAAGAATTTGAAATTGTAATTCCCTTCCCAAGTATTAAAAAACAGTATGTGTCTATGGTTGAGTCTCTCCCAGAGGCTGAGAACAGCAACGAAATAATCCTTCACTGTCGTTCTTTAACTTATCGTCTTGGATTTGTATTGGATTGCGTCTTATCTTCTGACAATCTGCTTCGGGTGTTGGTTTTTACCTTTGACAGATACCACAAAAGACAATTTATGTTTAAAAAAAAAAACTTCCCCTGTCCGCCTCCAAGTTTTGGCAACAGGCACAACGGGAATAAACAAAAGAGTGGAGGATGCCAAGCCAAAGACGGTTACCCACAGAACATGCAAGTCTAGTTCCTCCATTTATTGTAATATGACAAAACATTTTTTTATTAACAGGGAGCAGTAATTAAATATATGTGGAGCTCAAATGACAGTTACTGCATTATATAGTATAAAGGTCACCTATTGTGCAAAATCAATGATTCATGTTTTGTTATTGGGTGAAGTGTTAGTGTGGCTATAGAGACTCCCAAAGTATGAGGAAAAAACAACCCTGTCTCTTTTTATCTACCTCCACCTTTCTGTAAACCTGTGTTGTAGGCTCTTAACTGCATCACTTCCGCAGAAACCGCAGAGACCACTAACTCAGAAGGGGTTTAAGACCAAGGTGATGAATGAGTCAGAGAGGCAGTCTTAAAGCCTCACTGCTCCTTGGTTTTAAATAGCACTCACTGCAATGGCCAACAAGCATTAAAGAGATAACCAAGCATAATGCAAAAATACAGGTAAATGACAACAGCTATGTAAGATCTTCTCTAGTGATTTTTAAATGAATGATGAAAGGTTTGAACCAACAAGTTAAGTACAGCCATATGTATATTTATTGTATCTATGGTAAAAATGAATAACATAAACAAAACCCCTGTATACCATATTCTAAATGTGGCTGCTGAAGACCATGGGCTCCACTCTGGAAGTGTTTCCTGTGGACATTAAAACCGTGACTGAGCTGGAGCACAGCCGGATGCTGTGTACATTCAGCGTTACACTGCCACTGCACATCAGTGATTCTTGAGAACCGGGACATAAGGCCGTCTTCCATATGTAACTGCTGTTATCTCCAAAAATAAAAAATATTAAAAATTGTAGATGTTATTAGGGATTAAGAATAAAATGTCACAACTATCCCCTTAAATTTAATTTAATAATTTGTATGTCAAATATATAGGGGAGAGTGGTCTAAGTTGTGCATTTTGGAAGTTGTGCCACCCCTTGTTTCTAGAAAACCACACTATAAGCACATTTAAGCTCAAAAAACTGTGTTTTGCCTTTCAAAGTAAAATTTCCATGATCAAGGTTTTTTGATTATTGTGTCTGAACAATTATAGACAAGTTTGAAAACATTTGACACATGTTTTAGTGCTTTGGTATGCTACATTTTGAGTCTATACAGTTAGCACAATGTCAGCCCTAAATTGCTGCATCATGCTTATTATCCAAATTTCTGGGATTGGGGTGATTTGTGCCAAAGGGCCTGGGTGAGTTATAAGTAAGTAAGTAAGTAAGTAAAATGTATTTATAAAAGCACATTTATGACAGTTTGCACTGTCCAAAGTGCTGTACATATTTGCATTCAGTAGGTAAACAATGAAGGTAAAATAACAATAACCAAAATAAAAGACGTAAAGCCCATACATCCACATAAACACAGATAGTAGTGCAGAGGTAAGATAGTTAATGGGGAGGAAACACCAGGGTGTACATATGGGTTTTGAGCCTTGATTTAAAGGCATAAATGTAGGGGAATCACATTTTGTCAGGTGGCAGTTGGTTCCACAAGCACGGAGCAACTAGTGCAAAGTACATTTCTGAGAGTTGTGCCAGTGGCATGGCTGTATACGCTGGTCACCAAAAGAAAGTGATTGTCTACAGTAGCTCAGAAGAGAGTGACATCTCAATTCCACTTAACGACACCACTGATGAGAGTTCAGATGGCCAGAAAGATGATGATGGTGACTTTGTCATTGTGAGCTTTGCAGGTAAAACCATTAGATCTGCTAGGCCTTGTTTAAGAAAATTGTCCTTCAATCTTTGTCAACTATTTACTTTATTTACTTTAAATACACCTTAAATAAGTGATTGTCTAATGGATTTTTCTTGCATTACAGTTTATGAGATATATAGCAATGGCACAATTCACCCCATGGTATTCTCTCCAACCGCACAACTTACACCACACCGGGGGCAAGTTGTACATCAAGACAACTTTTTTTCCGAAAGCTATATTTCTTCAACAGTTTATTCCAGATCCAAAATTTTTATTGCCAGGGATGCACACCACCCTGAAATATATGTACATATTTGAGTTGGAGACTTTACTGTCAAGGCCTTACTTTAAAGTCACTTTGAGTGAAAAGTTGCACAACTTAGGCCACTCTCCCCTATGACACTTCTCATGACGTCCAAAACAGTGTGTCCACAGAGAGGGTTTCAATATTTCATATGCAATAAAACCTTTAATATTTTAATAATTAAAAAGTGCTTTTTTCATCAAAAACACAAAATAATCTCTCATATCAATAAAAACTGTTTTTCTTCAACACATTCATATTTTATATGGTTTCAAAGTGGGGGGACACTTTTTGTCACCACCGTCAGACAATCCATTAAAATGTAATAAAATCAGACAAAATAAGGGGCATCTGTCACCTCTTGTCACATTCTACCTCTGCAGAGTACATTAGAGTCAGACAGGCTATGATTAGTGTTGTAGTTTTAGAATATTTTACATTACAAATCTTGAAAGTCCTGCGTCACAACCATGATACGTCAACACCGACTTACAATTTCTGAAGAAGTTATTTGAATTTTTTTTATCATTTTATTTTCCTGAAGTAGTTCATACTAGCACCTAGCCTGGAAATCCAGACCCTGATATCTTGAACGATAGAGGGTCTGGCCACGATCAATAGTAATTTCCAACTCAAGGGGCGGCTCCTACTCGTGCATTTCAAATGCCACTGCACGCAGTTGGATAGCACTACAACCAATCAGAGCGATGCACAAGGTGAGGTAAGCCCCGTTCGTTTAGCGAACAGTTGTTAAACTGTTTGCCTTGGTCGGTCGGCAAAACAGAACATTCCACTTACTTGCTAATGAAATATTTGAGTGCCATCTTCCAAATCGTAAAGGGTCGAGGCCAAAGCAGTCGTCTCAAACTCGCACAACATATCCGCAGCCATCTTTGATGTTTACTATCACGGCTTCGACGTCGCATGCACGTCACTGTCGTCATCCGGTTACGTCCTCCCCAGAGTACCATACAAAGGGCTCTGGCCCGCCCATATTAGATAGAACCAATTGAAACGTGAGCCCAGATTTCTGGTCTTTTTGGAAAAAGCTTCAACGGAGAGTTTTCAGACCAACAGGCGCAGCAAATTTTATTTGCTAGCGCCTAGTGGCAGGTCTGGGAATGCCAGGCTAACTAGCACCTATCATCAACAGAAAAACCAAACTGCTACTAGAAAAACTCTATTTGTTCTGTTTAAGAAACGTTAAATATGTCAACACCGTCAGATATCAAAAACATGTATATTCATGCACATTTTGAAAATATTTTTTCAGTTTTGGTGAATATTTGTGATCAATATACATCTCATGGGTCTAGCATAAAATGAGGGAACATTTATTTGTTTTTTTTGGTGTCTGACGGTGTTGACACAAAATAAGGAATGACAAGCTAAAAAGACCATTTTGATAAGGAATGGCAAGCTAAAAAGCCCATTTTGATAAAAAGGACAAAAGCTGGGAGGTTGTGTCAAACCTTAGCTCAGTAGCTTAGTACGGAGCCCCTAAAGGGACATGGAGGAAAAAAAATTTTTTGGTAAAAAAAAAAAAAAAAAAAAAATCAAACTCGAGATCTCGAGTTCAAACTCGAGATCTCGAGTTCGAAGTCGAGATCTCGAGTTTAAAGTCGAGATCTCGAGTTTAAAGTCGAGATCTCGAGTTTAAAGTCGAGATCTCGACTTTGCCTTCAAACCTCTCTCACCGTCACCAATGGTCCATGCATCAAAGGCATATCAATTAATTTATGGGAAACCACACAATAGTGTCATGGAGGAGTACTTGGAGCATTCTTTTCTCACACTAACACCAAAATACAACCTATTAGGCCTAAATCTAACGTTTATTATGCACATTGGAGAGAAAAGTGACAATGCTTCACTTCATTTTGGCGCACCATGGACAGAGAGTGGAGGTCTAATTGTCAACACACACACACACACACACACACACACACACACACACACACACACACACACACACACACACACACACACACACACACACACACACACACACACACACACACACACACACACACACACACACACACACACACACACACACACACACACACACACACACACACATACACAAAAAAATTACCATGGAATGAGCACCTTAAGGTTAGAAGAACTTACATTCTCAGCATTTATGAACACGCACGGGAACAGCGCTTTTTCTCTCTCCAAGTGAAGAAAAATAGAAAGTTCGCATAATCCAATTGAATTTCATATTTTGCCTGCACTATTGTGAGTGCTTCAAGATCCGATCATATGGAGTCACTGGAGAACGCGGACATAGTCTAATCCGGTGCAAATTACTCTCTGCGACTCATAATAGCCTTCATCAGACCAGCCAATACAGCCAAACAGAGTTCTCCTCAAGTGTAGGCGGCATTGTGTCTTGGAAACGTTCACGTTTTGATATAGTCAAATGTATACCGTCTACATATTGTGTGTGTGTGTGTGTGTGTGTGTGTGTGTGTGTGTGTGTGTGTGTGTGTGTGTGTGTGTGTGTGTGTGTGTGTGTGTGTGTTGACAATTAGACCTCCGCTCTCGGTCCATGGTGCGCCAAAATGAAGTGAATCATTGTCACTTTTCTCTCCAATGTGCATAATAAACGTTAGATTTAGGCCAAATAGGTTGTAGTTTGGTGTTAGTGTGAGAAAAGAATGCTCCAAGTACTCCTCCATGACACTATTGTGTGGTTTCCCATAAATTAATTGATATGCCTTTGATGCATGGACCATTGGTGACGGTGAGAGAGGTTTGAAGGCAAAGTCGAGATCTCGACTTTGAACTCGAGATCTTGACTTTAAACTCGAGATCTTGACTTCAAACTCGAGATCTCGAGTTTGATTTTTTTTTTTTTTTTACCAAAAAATGTTTTTTCCTCCATGTCCCTTTAGGGGCTCCGTAGCTTAGTATATGTTGGATACATACACGCATTTTAATTTGCCGAAACATAGGGTTTGTATTTTTTCAACATTGCACCCTGTTTTGGTCCCACTTCTCAAGAATCACTGATATATTGTTAACTAAGAACCACGGCTTGTTTAAACTGCCTCCGTTAAAGCCTATTTTTCTCTAAATTAAAACATTGAAAAAAGAATTAAAGCAGTAGTGGCATATATTGATTGTTAGGCACAATAACTGCTAGAATCTAAGGAAATGTAAGTAAACATGTCGTTAATGACATTTGAGGACATTCTCTTTGACCCGAGGATTGTTTTTAATTCTCAAAATATCATTTATGTCAAAAAGAATGCCTCATATCCCCCTCTCTCTTTGCCTCTCTCTCTCTCTCTCTCTCTCTCTCTCTCTCTCTCACACACACTAAATAACCAGAAGCTGAGGTTGGGGGCCACATTCTTGCCCTCTCCACGCTCAGCTGCCAACACAGCACGTGGCTTTGTGCTGGCTTCGCCGATGGCTCTGTGGTGAGAAATTAAGCAGAGTGATACGTTGTGTGCAAAAACTGCCACCACAGCTCCTTTAAGTTGTTCTTAATGGGTCACACACACACACACACACACACACACACACACACACACACACACACACACACACACACACACACACACACACACACACACAATACACTTTGTGTTAGCGAGCAGTGAACCTCGCTGGTGTCACCGGGGTTTAGGTGAAGGAGAGGCAGACAGGGAGAGGGGGAGAGAGACCCATGGGTTGAGGTCTTGACGTGCAGGCCTAGTGACGCCCATACTCAGCTCCTTCATGTGTCCCCATCCTCTGGCTGTCTCCAACCTGCAGTGTGAAGACTTACACTAAGACTTGTTCAGAGGAAATGACAAAGAAAGTGATGGAGGAAGACTATGATAGGTCAAAATCTCCAAAGTTAAAGGTGGAGTCAGTGATTCTGGAGAAGGCTTGTTGTGTGAATATCTACTCTAATGTTCCCAACCGGTCCACACTGTGTGCACACTAAAATCTGGTTTTAATGCCTAGGCTCTGTAAACTGGTATTTTGCTGGCTGCGTTTTTTTTCTTCTACAAAACATTTGTTTGCATACCAGTTTAGCATAGGCTGCATATTACAGTTTTTTTTCCGATCGCTAACCCACAGTGGGCACAACTGTAGCTCAATGTATAAAACTCTAACTGCAGTCTGCACTACCAACAGTCACTGGAGCTGAACAGTTCACATCACCTGCAAAATAGGTTCAGTGCAGCAAACACTATGAACCAGCTTCATTGAGATAACACACACTGTCACTCAGAACACACTCAGAGTAGAAACACTAGCATCAACACAAATGACAAACTTTTAATCACTAAAGTTTAAATAATTACTTCACACAAATTAATATTTTCTTTGAGGAAAGAGTGACATTCTTTCACATGAAAATGTTTATTTTGGAACATACCATTTTTTTCAGGTAAACAAAAATAAATGGGAATCAGAGGTTTGCTCCAATAGATACATATTTTAATTTTTAAATCTTTTTGATACTATTTCCAAATGTAGTATTTATATGTATACATATTCTTTAATTGTAATACAGTAATCAATTCCTGTAATTTTGTCATTTACTGTAAGTATTCAACTCTCACCTGTTTGTTTGCCGGAAAATTTGTATTACAGATGCAACTTTAGATCTTTGCAGATTGGGTTGCACCCTCAACCCTGCCTCTCTCAATGAGAGAACATGATTCACAACAGGGTTTATCAGTGTATTTAGGTATTTCATCAGAAATTACAGCTCTATATCATCTGGGTCTGCATCCACACATCCACTCTCTCACTGCCACTCTTCTCCCTCAGTCAACCTGTCTTCATTGGTCCATTTCCAGAAAAATATATTTTTGAGCTTTCCCTATACTGTATATATGTTCACTAACAAGTCTAAAACAATACACTGTTTCAGTTGGAATTGCAATCTGAAGTGTTTGGAATGCACCCGGATGAAATCCATTCTGTTTTGAATGTGCGGTTTACAGTTGTGGCAGCAGTGTGTTAGCATTTGAACAACGTGCTGGAAATCAACAGTGTTTTGCAGGTTGTGGTTAAGCCATGAGCTAAGTGTGTAGAGTTTTGAAAATTGTGTTTAAGCAATGAAAAACGAGCTACAGTTTGGACTTAACTGCTGCTGTGCATAGTGTTGTTAGACTTTTGCACATGTCGCTCCAGTTGTGCCCACTGTGGGTTAGCAATCTAAAAAAAACTGTAACACTGGATTTCTTTTCAGCACACACACAGTTAGGACAAGTGGCGGATTGTGAGGAGATATTCACTTGTTTGGACAAAAGGTGATTTTGACAAGAAGCATTCTCCAGAATCGCTGACTGCACCTTTATATGAAAGAGGAATTGTAGGCTCTGCTTGTAATATTGCAAAGGGAGTACACATGTAGAGACATACAAACATAATGCAGATGTATATACTCACGCAAACACACATACATGGCTCTTGCTCACACACATGCATCGCCACATGCAGACAAACTTACAAGTATAGACATACATACATGCATATTGGCACACATACACTCACCGGCCACTTTATTAGGTACACCTGTTTAATGGCTTATAAAAACAAAAAGCTAATAAGCCAATCACATGGCAGCAATTTAGTGCATTTAGGCATTTAGACGTGGTCAAGACAATGTACTGAAGTCAAACCGAGCATCAGAATGGGGAAGAAAGGAGGTTTAGGTGACTTTGAACATGGCATGGTTGATGGTGCACGGCAGGATGGATCCATACTTTCATGTTGTTTACGCCAAATTCTGAACCTGCCATCTGAATGTCACAACTGAAATCGAGACTCATCAGACCAGGCATGATTTTTCAATCTTCTATTGTCCAATATTGGTGATCCTGTGAGAATTGTAGCCTCATTTTCCTGTTTTTAGCTGACAGGAGTGGCACCCGGTGGGGTCTTCTGTTGCTGTAGCCCATCTGCTTCAAGGTTGGTCGTGTTATGCGTTCAGAGATGGTATTCTGCATACCCTGGTTGTAACGAGTGGTTATTTGAGTTACTGTTGCCTTTCTATCATCTCGAACCAGTCTGCCCATCCTCCACTGACCTCTGACTTCAACAAGGCATTTTACGTCCACACAAATGCCGCTCACTAAATATTTTTTCTTTTTCGGACCATTCTCTGTAAACCCTAGAGATGGTTTGGAGTGAAAATCCCAGTTGATCAGCAGATTTTGAAATAGTCAGACCAGCCCTTCTGGCACCCTCAACATTGCCATGTTCAAAGTCACTTAAAACCCCTTTCTTCCCCATTCTGTTGCTCTGTTTTAATTTCAATAAGTTGTCCTGTCAAGGTCTACATGCCTAAATGCATGGAGTTGCTGACATGTGATTGGCTGATTAGTTATATGTGTTAACAAGAAAATGAACCGCTGTACCTAATAAAGTGGCCGGTGAGTGTATATACGCATGTATAATCCACACACGGACTCACGCACACACATGGATATGTCCAACAGTGGTGAACAGCTGCATGGGTCGGTCTGGAGCGAGCCCAGCCACCTCTATGCCACAAAGGGCTGCTTGTGCCCCGGGCTCGCTAGGAACATAAAACACAAGAGATAAGACCAGACACTGTTTGCCAGGAGCAGTGGACCTCCCCAAACAGGAACTGCAAGTGCAAGTGTTTCAAACGACACACACACACACACACACACACACACACACACACACACACACACACACACACACACACACACACACACACACACACACACACACACACACACACACACACACACACACACACACACACACACACACACACACACACACACTACTAGGGTGTAGGAAGGAAGGCACATGCATGTAAATCAAATTGTAATGTGTATGGGAGATCACTGTTAAATGACATGCAAAGAGGTCAATTAGTTGAATTTGTAAATTATTTCTCACCTCAGCTGAACACATGCCATCTGACCACTAAAGAGCATAACAGAAAGTCAATCTATTTTAACAATAGTTTTCCCTCTGCCACAGATAAAACTTTTGATGGCCGTCTCTACTTGTGCTCAATTCAATTTAATTAACTTGAACTTTGTTCCCTAATTCTTTGTAACTAATTACACATCAAGTACTAAAATATATTGCTTAATGAAGATTCAAAGGGAGACTATGTCACTTGTGACACAACCATTTGCACATCAAATGTTGAATTTATAAGCAATACAATGGATCGCTTCCATACCCTCAGGGGTTTTTGTCCCCTACTTGGTAACCGAACTTGGTTTTGTATGACCATTAGCGGCCAATCTTAGCCAACGTAAGCAAGCTTTAGAGAATATTTTTTGTATACCTGCCATCACAAATAGCATATTTTTTGACTGCTCTTGACTTGTGCTACTCTGTGCCAATATGTTTGAGCGCACATTTGAGTATGTAACTGCTCAAAATGTATGTAACTAACTGCACTTATTGCTGCTGTTAAGTAAAAGTCACACAAGTTCACTTTAAAGGTTCCATAAAATGTGGTGATAATCGTGCATTTTAATAGGGTCCCACACAGGTTGTTTTAAGTAGCTATTAGCTACTTAAGCGGAAGAGAACTCTTCTTTCTCAGTGCTCTTAGATGTTCTGTGGAAAGGGTCAGATCTATTGTGCTCTTCACAGCGGCTATTGAGAGGCCAAAGAAACTCGCTTCAACAATGAAGCTGCCCTCTATTCTATGTGGCTCTATTTCTGCTGAGTCATGATTTGTCCAGTCACCACTTGCAGGCCCACACAGACACAGGGCCACACACACCATGACACAGTAGAGTCTGTGTAGCTTGGATCAAGGTCCACTCGCAAAGGGGGGAGGGGAGGGGGGGGGAATCCTAAACGTGACTGACGTCTTTGTCCTTATCGCTGCCCTTCTTCTTCTTCCTCTCTCTGTCCATCTGTCTATCCATCAGTGTCCCTGTCTCTCTCTCTCTCTGTCACTTCCCCATCTATGTCCATCTGTTGTTAACACCACTCCCATTTATTGCTCACATATCGGTCTGTCTCACTGCTCTCCCTCCTCTGCTGGCTTTAGGCAAAGCAAGCTTGTTTCATGTGAAATCGCACCAAAACAAGCATCAAATCATAACCTCGAGGGGGTTTCCCGCTAAGTGCAAGAACAAACTTGACGACCTTTTGGTGCTTTAAATATTTGTGTCCGTTGCATCAACAGGGTGTGCATCTTTGTAAAGCCAGATGTGTGAGGAATATATATTAATGGGGAGATATGGAGGGGCCAGGCGCATGGACGTAGCTGCATCACCCAGCAGTTTATTTTAATAATTTCCACTTCATTCATCAGCTGTCCATACATGCAGCTGTAGCTCATCCATAACTTCCACCGGTCACCACACACACACACGTGCACACGCTCCATGGACGATATGAATAAAATCTGCACAATGCAAAAGAGAAAAGTCAAATGTGAATGTCAAAAAATAACAGCACACTGTTGTGCAAAATGTTAGCATGTACGGTTTAGCATGATGCTAGGGGATTTTATAGAACTCCAGTATGTATATAGAAGGTGGAAGCTACAACATCTGTGGATGCAAATAAGAGCGAGACGGTACTTTGGTGAAAACACCTGGGACTTGGTCCCTTTGGGAACACGTCAGGGTTTAATCCACAGACTTAGCCTATCATAAAGAAGCTCACTGATATAAAAGGCAGGCAGATTTGGATGGGCACACATGTATGCACATACAGTCATGCTCACATATAACTTTAGACTGTTTTTTATAATACAATCCGACACATGTATCTCACAATGTTTTGTTATCTAACGGGTAATTCATCTTAATTTAATTAAAAAGATTTGAAAAGTTATGAGTCATGACAAAAGTTTGTTTTATAACCAAGCGTGGATTCTGAATGTTTCAGCCAGCGACATGCACAATATTTAAAAGATTCAACCATCCATGTTGGTTTATTTTTACACCAAGGAAAAATATATTGCATTAAGACTGAGTGTCACAATGATGAATGGACCAGGGGTTTGCTCATATTTTAGCTCTACTTTCAAATTCCACTCCTTCATGATCGTGAAGGGAAATTTGGAAGAAGCTAACGTCAAAAGTGGAAGTTCGTAGAGACACAGCAAAAGGCCACATTACGCTGATTACCCAGACCTCTCCCCGAATATCAAGCTAGCAAAATACACAAACAAAATCTTGATGCATTTATTAATGTTTTCGAAAGAAGTCTGTTTTTGTATTCATCGAACTAAACTAAACTGCATGGCTTCCAGTACATTTCTCACTGCAAAAAGTGGACACAAAAAAGTAATTCAGTCTGCATAACTTCATAGTCACAGCTCTTGATTAGTTGGAAAAAAGACAGTATGAACATGAGGTGGACCAAAAACCGAATGGGGACAATGTGGTTGAGACAGAGTGACTCAAACTACAGGTGTGAAAGTGATCTAAGATAACAAATATAAAACAGAATTCTCTGTGTCACACATAATTTAATTATTTTCTTGTTAACACTTTACAAAAAGGGTACATTAACTAACTGGTAGTTAATGCTTACTTCATGATATTAATGGTAAGCTAATGTATTGTTAATTCTTATTAAGCATACACTCACTGTTAATGTTAAGTTATTAATGGTGAGTTAATGGTTGGATAAGCATGAAGTTAACTAATGCTTAGTTAAGCATTAACTAGGCATATATGTTAATACATGCTTAGTTGACTCTAATAAACCATTAACTAAGAAGATATTAACAGTTAATGCTTAGTTAATACTTATTAAGCATTAATTAACAATTAATTGATATACCATTATTGTAAAGTGTTACCATTTTATCATCCTCAAGGTATGCTTAGCACACTGTATTTTGTCATCTTCTAACATACAAGCACTGAACTTTTTATCATCAGACAGTACCTCGCCATAATTGCATTTATGTTAACGTTTACTTGTGTTCGAAAGGATCTTACTTTTACCCTCGTTGGTCTTAGTCACTATTGTGACCTGTGCTGTGTGCATACACTGCGAAAGCCATTGTTCAGCACAAGGTCACAGAAACAGACCAATATAACATCTTTATTTATTGTTATTTTATTTGCCAGACATTTGCATAATGTAGCTTTAACGATCCATCGAGAACACTATGGTTGTCGAGAAGTATATGTACTGTATATGAAGAAAAAAAAAGTGTGTTATTCCAGCAGCGACCCACCTACTCTCTGGCACAAATCAGCAGCATTCTTCAAGTGTTTCACTGATTATGGCTAATTCCTATGTCACCTCCCCATGCCTAAAAAGAATTCCACCACAGTTTTCTATTTTGGAGTGAGGTATTTGTGTGTTTCCCCCCCCCCCCCCCCCTCATTTAGCCATTTCGAAAAAGGTCCTGTGATTGAGCTCCTTGTGGAGAACTCTCTCTCTCTCTCTCCGACTAAACTTTAACTGTTGTCGGGGCAAAATAAGCCCACATGACAGGAGGGCGACTGATTCCCATGTGATTGGTTGATAATTGCCATGTTTGGAATGATGGAAAGAATCTTTGAAATCTGTGTCACCACTGTTCATGGGCAATTTACAGTACATGAAAGGGGAAAGGCGGCATCACTGATTAACAGAAGCCAATATGTTAGAAGACTAACTCTACTGTTGGTGAACCCTGATCCAGAAACAATACATCTACTACCTCCACGCAGGTCACACACTTTTTTTTCTTCTTCAAATGCACACACCTTGATGGTAGATTTTGCTTTCACAAGAAAAAATTATAAATGTGAAAGTAAAGTAAAAGTATGCACAAAGTAACACCCTTAAGACTGATAAGATCAAAATAATTGTATTTTTTCCATTTCATTGCTTCCAACTTAGTCACAGTTTGACTTGTGTTAACTGCTATTGCTGTGACTCATAATCAACAGGGTGGGCCAGCAGAGATACCGAAAATATGCTGTGCAGCCAACCGCCTGTTAAAATGTGTCAAACGGAGGTAACCTGACATAATGGTACATCGATAGCCTCTGATCGGCAGCAAACAGGATGTTTCTTTGGGTTTGCCAGAGGAGGATATGAAACAAAAAGGTGAAGTGTGAGGCGTGGCGAGGGTATGGAACAGCTGAGAGTTTTTCGCTTTGACTCAGTGTATTCTGTACACTTCTTTTCAACTGTACAACATTCTCCAAAAATATCTCAATAAGTCATGAATCTCAAACATTTTCTCTTTCAAATATGTACGGGGAACTTTCTGTAGCATGTTTACACCAGCGGCCAAGCAAAGTGCCGGCGTCCATGGAGTGGTTCAGGAAACGAGTAAATATGTAAGTGAAGAGAGAACGAAGATGCGTCGTGATGAGGTAATGTGACTTTGTCAGATTAATAATGGTAATATGATAAAGTAAAGTTCGGGAAACACAGTATGTCCCTGTCTGCTCAAACCATTTGTCTAAGTTCCAGGGAAAAATTGGACCCGTGCAAAGGCATTAATAACAACTCTATAAAACTAGCATTCCTTTGCTTATGGTCTTGTTTACCATTACAGGTCTTTTTTAACATCAGAGGAAATACATAAGAGACTGTTTCATTATTTAAAAGCTCCGGTTGGTTAAAAAAAATGATCTAGGTTATCTTTTAAAGATCTGTCGACCTATCTTGATATATCTCAAATTCGGAGCGAAAAGCATTTTAAAATTGAAACTCTGTCTCTCCTCTAACTTGCCCTGCAAATAACCTCAGTTGCCAGCTCACTACAGTCTTGCAATAAACCCTAAGGTTATAAGGTTCAGTTATTGTTGACACTGTTTCAGTTTCAGAGGGGTGTTGAGTGATTGATTTTTAGGCGGATATAGCTGGTTGTGCTGTTAAACTGTAAACTTTGTCCACGCCATTAATATCACTTTCACTTTTTGTCAAAATCAATGAATACCTTCTCACGATACAGTACCTGTCCATACCATGTGTGTCATGCAAAAATCTTGTGTAAGTATCTCATCCTAGGCTCTGTAAACTGGTATTACTGTTTACATACCAGTTGACAAAAGCCTATGCTGTGTATTAACACTGGATTTGATTTTCAGCGCTCACACAGTACGGACTAGTTGCCGATCGTGAGGAGATATTCCCCGATTTCTGACAAAACATTTTTTGACAACAAGCATTCTCCAGAATCACCGACACCACCTTTAATAAACTTAAATAAAAAAACAAACATCTGACTGAGCTTAAGTGTGTAAATAAATACACAGTTTGTCATACAGGCTCCAACTACTGCTTCCCCTCTGTTCCTTCCAGCAGCTGCAGTCAGCCGGTCTGACTAGCGCCCTCTATGAGAGTCAGGCCCTCAATGTTTCTGCAGAACAGAAACCAAGTGTAATAGTGGGGACAAGTATGGCACGGACAGCAGCAGCACTCATGCTAGAGACAGCGGTGCAGCCCCCAGGAAACAGCTGCTCTGCTATCAGTCACACTTACACCACCGACTCGGGATGGAGTGACTTAGGTTTCTGGAATCATTCTTTATATGGCTCAAGAATGTCTTGTGCATTGTTAAATAATAAGGATGAGTAAATGATGTTTTATGATATGTAAGCATGTGCAAAATGTGAACTCAGTGAACAGCGAGCCAAGTTCATGCCTGCATTTAATCTGTATTAAAGCTTATGTAACTCTCATTGTTTTGTGAGATCTTTCTGTTTTTGTACACGTGTGTGTGTGTGTGTGTGTGTGTGTGTGTGTGTGTGTGTGTGTGTGCCAGCTGCAAACACGTTAACCACAGATCAACCTGACAACAGAACAACAGCACAAAGCGGAGTCAGGATGTGTTCAGACCAGCGGTCGATAAGGTTCGCACCAAGTCAAGGTGTTTAAGTGAAAATGACCAAATTCAAAACAGGAAAGTATACAATGAAATTTTGAAATCATGCGGACACAGAGAATTTAAATATGAAAATAAATATCTAAAGCGTAATAAAGTGGACATGGATCAAACGTTGAATTCCAGCATAAGAATCAAAATCAATCTTGTGTTTCCCACACACAACTTTACGACTCTAAGGACTAGAGCAAGTCATTGGAACTTTAGCTTTGGTTTCTTTCTTTCTGTTCTCTGACTTTTAAATTACTGCACATACTTTCATGTCCTGGTTACTGTCAGGTCGCACCTTGTGTTTTCACTTTCCAGGCATTTAAGAGCAAAAGCCCATTCTCTTAAACCAATATGGCGAAAAGAAAAAAGCAACTCATCTTCTGTTTACATAGCTTGAATGCAAACCTCAATTCTGCAAACTCGCCAGAAACCCACAAGAGTGTGAAAGGCTCTCGTTACCTATGGGGTAAAGCATAACAAAGTAGGTGGGGGAAATTTACTACATGATTTATTCTGTATCAAATTACTCAAGATGAAACCCGACTTCATTCATCTGAAATTGTTTATGCATGATGGACCAGGACATGTGTCAAGGGAAAATATGAGGGTTATGGGTTCTTGTGGACCAATAGCTTACGAGAAAGAAACTAAACCGAAAAGAGTCAACAATTCAACCATTTTGAAAATGTATCTTTAGGGTGTGGTTGCTGGGAGTAGTGTCAAACAAACAGTATGACATATAAAGGATGTGTTAAAATCAACATATGTAACGGCCAACAAGCAACACATGTTTAGAAAGACACAGGGCGTGCGTCTTCTCCAATTTCAGCCAGGTATGCGTGGACTAAAAAAAATCCTAATTAGCTCTTCTATAGAACGAGACAGGAGCTGTACAATTAGGCCCAGGGTTGACACGGCGGCCTAATCTTATCGGCTGGGGTGGAGAGTGGAGATGGCTGGTGTTATTTCCGTTGGCACCCTTTCACATCAATGTTTGCAGTGGCATATGACCACTCCAAATCAAGCATGGCAGGGAAAGGTGGGCTCTTATCAGTGTGAATAAAGTGCTTTGAACAAGAAACGTGACGCCTTCAAAATAGAAAGTAGCAGAGTAAAAAAAATAAAAATAAGTTTGGTCCTGTGAGATATCTGCTAACAAGCATCGGGATAGGCGAGGGTTTATCTAATTCCAGAATGCTTCTTTAATTTGAGATGACATTACCTGTGAGTTACACATGTTTATATCAAGAATCTTTGAATGGCTCCAGGTCTCGTCCACGCCAGCCTGTAAAGGAGCTGCGAGTGTGTTACTTTTAAAGAGCAAAACAGCTCGTCACCAGTGTTTTATGGATCCCACGCCTGGTGTGTCTTTACTGGAGAGCTTTTGGGAATGTGGGGTCCTGGCAGGTGAGAAGGGTGAAGCACAGCGGGGGTTTCAGATTGGATGTCTCTAATGTCTGTCTGTCTGACATTCCTGCTTCCCCAAGCCCCGGTGTTCCCATCCATCTTCCATCCATCACACACACACACACACACACACACACACACACACACACACACACACACACACACACACACACACACACACACACACACACACACACACACACACACACACACACACACACACACACACACACACACACACACACACACACACACACACACACCACACACACACACACACACACATTCTTCCATCTACCTACAACAAGCACAATGCCACATTTCTTTCCCCTATCGTTTTCTTTTTTATCTATACACACACAGACGCCTACACACAGACACACACGCGTGCACACACACACACACACACACACACACACAGTCGTCCCCTCTCTTTTCCCAGTCGGGACGGTATGGTATTGAAAAATAATACTAATGGGCCAAGTGCAGTGCCTCAACAGTATCACTGGCCAGGCCGGATATTGAATCGCTGGGTACTTATACAAGATAGGTGGGCATGGGATGTTTCCTGTTACTCCACACACACACACACACACACACACACACACACACACACACACACACACACACACACACACACACACACACACACACACACACACACACACACACACACACACACACACACACACACACACACACACACACACACACACACACACACACACACACACACACATCTTATGCATTAGAACCTGAATATACTTGCAAGGAGTCACACTCTCTTGAGACTGCAAAAGTTGTTACCTCCACTGTTAGGTTGACATTGTTACGTGTATTAATTATAAATCGTATATTTAGCTGTTTCTAGGGCTGCAGTGAGATCAACATTTTGTCATCTTAATCGCCCCACTTCAAAAACTGCAGCTTTTGTTTTTTGATCTTTAAATCTTGTTTTCATCTTGTCACTACTTTCTGTGAAAACTTTTGTTGATTTGTCGTACACAGCATTGGAATGAATGTGTATTGTGCCACATCACCCCTCTGTTCATTTGATGTGACGATACCAGATAAAGGTCATGAGTCACCGTAATAAACATACACCTGAGGAAGGCTGAGTTGTCGACCAAGACGTTGTGTGTGCTTTTGCATATTAAAGTATTATTCTGTGAGCATTTAGCTGTTCACTTTCTTTCTTTGTAACAACATCATACTCATACAAAATGTGTACCACTCCATATCTGAGTTTATTGTAAAAGATTGTAGAATGCACTTAGATCATGGTTTCACAAAGTTGCCCCCCCCCCCTTCTGCGGTCCCTTTCATAAGCCTCTGTTCACCCGACTATGGCCTCATGAAGGCCCACACCTATAACTTCTGGGCTTCCTGGCTACTGATTGCACTGTCTGACTCACAAAAGGCAACATACAAGCTGCTGGTGTCTGTACCAGGTACCATCTGGGTCTGGTTACCCGGCAGTGGAGGCAGTAGAGGAGGAGGGGGCAGAGGATGATGGCAGGGCAAAATGTGTTTCCCCTCTAAAATGAGCTAAAGGGGGGGGGGCCTCAGGAACCTACTTAACATGTATGTACAAAACTGAATACAATGTGGAACACGCTCGCGACGACACATGAGCAATTCTGGAAGATCTTTATGTAAACATTTTTTACCCATTAAAACGAGGCTTTATTGTGATACCTTGTCAGAGGTTGCATATGTTACTATGTGGAGGCCACTTCAACCAAATGCTTTTTAGAGGGCTGATAATGTTAAAATGTGTGTGTGTGTGTGTGTGTGTGTGTTTGTGTGTGTGTGAGAGAAAGAGAGAGAACAAGTGAACTAAACTGACATAGAAACAGCGGTGGTGGTTTCCTATATGCCTGCACACTGTCCACTGTCCTGTCTGTTTGTCCGCTGCACCATCTTTATCTCCCTAGTCATGCTGCTGGTTGACATTACTGTATGAAGGAGGTCCTGGACAGAACCGATAACACGTTCCTCCTCAGTGAGGTCATTTCCTCTGCCCAGAATGCATCTGGGGCAGCTGGTGAACTAGTTTGTGGGTTAGCAGCGGGGTCAACCTGCAATCCCTCACTGCTGGAAAGGTACAGTGCTTCATGTCAACTCATACTGATCAGACGTCTGTAATAGCAAGTGGCCCATAAAAAAAAAGAAAACTACATTATTTCAACTTCAAAAGTCAGAAATCTCATTCCAAAAGGAGGTAATATTAGGGTCTATAGCACTAATTACTAAACAACATATCATTTTACAGTAGAAATTGTAACAATGGCACCAAAACATTAAATTAAATAACACTTATATAAATAACCTCAGGAGATGAATGAGTGAAAGTTTAAAATGTTGAGATTAAATGTTAATTGCAGCATTAATTGATAAAAACAACTGATAACTGATCACTCAGAGATTTACATTAATAGTACAGTGCGTGTTCTATGTTATACAGCACACTAGGCTTTATGGTGTGTACATTTATACCAAGCACACCAGTAATGTGGAACACGCACCCTTCTTGTCTTAAACTACTTTAATAAAGCTATGTCCTGACTCTATTTATGCAGTGCCTTTTGTAATTAAAGTTCCCATTCAATCAAAAAACAAGGTGATCTTATTATAACTTTACTTGGTCGTTTCATGTGCCGATTTTCAAATCAAGATATTGTGGTACTGTGGTCCAATACAAGTATGATGTGGAAACCTGAGGTGTCTAGCTCATAAACTGAGAAGGGACTGGTATTCATACAATGTGGTTGTCTAAATCAGGGAGGGATTTAATTAACATTTTTTATCAACACATTGGACTATTTTGTGGAACAAAAACTTACAAGGCACAATCTATTGTTCTAAGCAGAGTATTTTGATATATCTTGAAACATCGTCTAGAGGATATCTCTGTTTTTCATTGTTGTGAAGCAACATAGACTACTTTATACCCCTTTGCCCTGCTGCTGACTCACAGTTGGCCTCAGCCAGGGACTACAAACACAGAAGCACAACCACAGCTCCGCAAAAACACCTAAAAGTTAGGAGTGCCGCAACTACTGAGCTAAGGAGAGAGAGAGAGAGAGAGAGAGAGAGAGAGAGAGAGAGAGAGAGAGAGAGAGAGAGAGAGAGAGAGAGAGAGAGAGAGAGAAAGAAAGGATGAGAAGGTGTACAGTATTAAGTACATGGAGTGAATCTGTCACAGTCGGTTGGATAATTATCTACTGTATATCACAGTTAGCCAGATCAATAGGAAACCCATTTCAATGCCAAATAATTAATGAAAGAACCCAGTACAGCACGGGGTGCAGGTGAGGAACTATATGCATTGACTGCACAGACCGTAGGGCTGAACAGAGGGACTGGGGGGAGGGGGAGGGGGTTGTCTTTGAACAAGAGGCCAAACATGGCCAGATCGCTTCTCGGCAGAAAAGTTTCGTAGAGGAACTGCTGCTGCTGTTGGCTCTGAAAAGGAGAAGCCCGGTCAGGGTGGCCGAGGATGAGTCCTCTTTTGTGCCATCTCTGTCACCTAATCAAGTTTCTTTGGCAAGTCCTAAATAAAGTCATATAGTGGTACTAATGTTTCAATGTACTGCCATGTGTCATGCCCCCCACCCTTCTGTATCTGGATTGATTGGCAGGTTAAAGGGGGGCTGTGTTTGTTCTGCAGCAGGGCATGCATGAAGAAGATGAGCAAAGAGACAACAGAGAATGACAGCCTATGAGGGAGACATGGAGGGGAGAGACAAGTAGAATGGAGAAAGGTGTAGAGAAATAGATAAAGACGTGTTCCGTCCATTTCACCCATCATGGAGCGGAAAATCATCATCATCATCAAAAGCTTTTAAAAAGGTGGAGTCAGCGATTCTGGAGGACGCTTGTTGTCAAAATTACTACTGCTACCCGACTGTAATGTGTGTGGCTGAACAAAAAATATAGATTGTTAATACACAGCCTAGGCTCCATAAACTGGTATGTCAACAAAGTGTACGTTAACAAAGGAGGCCCATAGCTCGCAACATGCCCAATTACAGTCTAGGCTGAGTATTAACAATAGATTATTTTTGAGGAGATATTGACTGATATTGACAAAGGATCGCAGGGAAGCTGAAGTCTGTGGCGAAAGAAAGGATGAAGAATAGAGAGAAGGAGAAAAAGTAGAAGAACAAGAAGACGCAAAAGGAGGAGGAACGGAGAAGTAGAGGAAAGGAAAGGAAAGGAAGAAAATGACGAAGTAAGGGGGTGAGAAAGCGGCCCGTCTGAACGGGACTGCTGGGCTCAGCAGGTTAGTGATTACTGATTAGCCAGCTCGGTCCTGTAGGGAGGCCTGTCTGTCCTTGGCTTGGGAAAACAACATAAAAGGGAGCCGGCTGTTTTGTGACGGGACTTGAAAGCTTGCTAGCTATCGGGAGACATTAGCCTTATCAATGGCCGGTCACTAGAGCCGGGCTATATGAAGCAACAAGGGCACTGCCTTTCCACAATGAGATAACCAACGCATACCTCGGTCCACATTTGCATGCACCGGAGGCGACAGGCAGGCAGAGACGTACAATATGACAGAAATAAAGAGGGGCATGTCAAAAGCATCAGAAAATCTAGTGAGCCCCAACTGAGGTACTAATGCCAACCAGTGTTGGGCAAGTTACTTCAAAAGCGTAATGCATTATTTATTACTTGTTACTGTCATTTCAAAGGAGTTAGATTACATTACAATATTACTGTCTTTGAATTGTAAGGCATTACACTACTTTTACATTACTTTTGCATTACTTTCAACAAAATAACAGGAAATATGGATTTGGTGTTCTCAATAGATCTTCTTGTGTTCAATGCAGCTCATTACACAGCAGGAGGTGACATGGTATGGCATAATGACTGAGCTAGACTTAAAGGTCACATATAATGCTAAATGCACTTTTTAAATGTATCCATGGGTCCACGGTGTGCCTAGAGACTGCCAAAATATAAAAGAAAATAACAATCTCTCCTTTTCTCACTCTTCCCCTTTCTGAAACCCCCACCCCTCCCCCCCCAATATACTCCAGTCAGAATTCTTGACGACTATAACGTCACAGTCTGCACAGCCACATCCCCATATTTTCTTTATATGTCCATGCTTCCCCCCCACATTAGTAACCAGAAACTTCCACCGTGCAGTAGTCTATGATAACTCCCCCCCCCCATTTCTTATTGGTCCACGGCCCCGAGATCCTCTGGAAAATTTTCCGAGCGACAGCCATGTTGTTTTCCCCGCTAAGCGACAAGATGCCCGTAGTGCAGCAAACCATGCAGAGTGTTGCATAAACCAACACAGAAGCATTCTGATCATAATCCACTCATTTATCTTAATCACAGCAGTCTTAATAATGCCGCGTTTATAACGAGACAAAGCTTAGGGAACTGCTTGTGTAGTAATTCCATCGGTGAAACTAGAAGGAATCTCCTCAATGGTTGTTTGCCTGTTATTTACCAAGTGTAGCATGTAGCTTCGGGAGTAGCACCCAACGTTTGCTTCTATTACACTAACTTAGCTTTCCCATTGCAGTTTAATAATGCCTTGTTTTTAACACCACAAAGGGTGGGAAGTTATTCCTGTAGAAATCAAACTGTGAGGCTACTGTTTTCACTGGTTTTAAATCATCTGAGTGTTATTTTTAGCCGTTAGCGCACATGTAGCTTCCAACGTTTGCTTCTATTACACTAACTTAGCTTTCCCATTGCAGTTTAATAATGCCTCGTTTTTAACACCACAAAGGGTGGGAAGTTATTCCTGTAGAAATCAAACTTTGAAGCTACTGTTTTCACTGGTTTTAATCATGTCAGGTCATGTCAAACTGTTCAAAGTATGGCTTCGCTCCGGGTAAACACTGTGTTCGCAGTCACGCAGTGTCTCTCTAGTATCACAAGAGCACGGCAGAGACGGTGGGAGGGCCCAGCAGAGAGGTGGGAGGGGCCAGCCAGATCGCAGGCTGCAGACACCAATATAGGTCATCCGGAGACCAGAGGAACATCAGGGTATAGAGGCTTGCTAAAATAAATGATCTGAACGGGTTTTTCAGCAAACATTTAAAAAAATAAGTATTAGGGACTACACTAGCAAAGTGCATAATATGTGAGCTTTAAGGCTAACAAAAGTATAATGGTCACAGTTATGGCTCATGCTGCAATACATTTTATAATAGAAATACTGTATCTTTAGGTATATATTAATATCAATAGAGCTAGAGCCTACTACTGTAGATTGTAAAACAAATTTGAGCCTCAAAGACTCGTTTCTTGCGTTCTGGCGACTTAAAAGCACAAACAAGTTGTTCACATCATCATCAACTTTTGCCTTTTTTAGTTGTTCCAAAGAATCTGCCGTATCATCTTGCCATCTAATCTAAATAATAATCGTCTCTCTTGCGTGACATTTTATAATAACAATAGTAGCCTAAATATATATCTCCTTTGCTGTGCGCTGGGGAGAAACAGACACGCTGGCAACTTTTCTGGTATCAAATTGGTGATTGCGGTATGATTTGGATGCAGCAGCCTATTTGAAGGACATGCTGTCGGGCGGACTTCAGCTTGACTCTCGGCCGGGTGCGAGGCAAAAATAAATAAATATAAGGACTTGGCGCGTCATTAGGCATAATAGCCTAGGTTGGCCTGATGTGAATCTTCTCTAAAATATATGCTACTTACTCAGGCTCGCCAACATAAAACAGACGCGAACATATTCTCAACAGGGGGTGCTGAAAAAAAAGCTCAGCCTGCACTTGTCTCGCAACTCGCTACATTGATAAATACAAACTTCACCAATGTAATAGTGCTACATGCAGCGGTGATGGTTTTAATATAAGACTGGGGGTTTCCCCACAAATAGGTCGTAAAAAGTCGGGTTGTCTTATATTTGGGGTCTAATATTCGGCGTCCAGTAAGGGAATGCCCGTTACCAGAGCGATCATTCAGCTTAAGGGCCTGTGTCCACCTTGTTTCTTTTCTTTTTTTCGGGTGGAACACTGGTTGTGCGCTCTTGAGCGGCTGGGACGTGCGTTTTTGCGCTGGGAGAGAGAACGTGGTGGGCTGAGACTATAGGCTATAAAAAGGCACGGGAAATCGCCAAAGAGCTCAACATCCCCAGCATTGAATTCAAAGCCTACTCATTATGTTGGGAGTCGACGTATCAGAGGCATGAATCGACAAAGCGATCCACTTTTACTGTGGCTTTTTCGCTGCGGTGCCGGCACTTGTAGTGCTGAGGAGAGCTTGCCAACTGCGCTGTCCTTTACGCACCATCACTGCCGCCGTTATGTTTAGATTTCATAATTTGCATCAAAACTAAAGTGTTGCTTCAGCGCGTGTAATGCATCAACGCGCCAGCTACGCACGTAAACCAATGGTTCCCTATGGAAAAATTGCCAATTTTATACGCGTCTGTACGCGTGTAACACGTGTAGTGTGGCCGCACCTTAAGACGAAGTTAACATTAGCGCAAGTTTTTTTCTCCTCTGCGAATCTCGCGGTGTTGGCCAGTTTGTATAAAAACAACAAACGTGCTTGCGCATTATAAATGTGCATTACTGAGATTTGTATTTACATTTTTTTTGGTATTTACCATTTTTTTTGTTGTAATGCCTTACATTACCGCGTTACAGCAAAACTTAATGCATTACAGTAATGCATTACTTCCTGTAACGCGTTAGGCTACTCCCAACACTGATGCCAACCAGCCAGCCGGTCGACTAGTCGGTCAGTGTGCCCTGCCCTGTGCCCAGATGCTTGTGGCAACCTGAAAAGTGGAATAATATACTGTATGAAGACCTCCCTTCTAAATCCACATCACCTTGTTTTCTACTGTCATGTATTTGGATTATATGTGGATGGACGCAAGAGGTTAACAAGTGCAGCGGCACCTTTCAATCATTGAAAAGAACACCTTCACACTTGGTGTGTGTGTTCTTGTCTGGTTTGTGGGAGATTTTTCCATTGGGTTGAGTCCACTAGTCCAATCAGATGACATTTTTGTCAGTGGAAAAAGCAGCTTGGTAAAGAGACATGAGGTCTACCGTGAACTATGACAATGCATGAAAACATCAAAAGATTTTCTGGAAAGACCCCTGTTTTTCCTGCATCCCCACTGTACATAACACATTGGACCAGCCCACAAGCAAACTTGTGCACAACTCTCTCTCTCTCTCTCTCTCACACACACACACACACACACACACGCACACACACACACACACGCACACGCACACACACACACACACACACACACACACACACACACACACACACACACACACACACACACACACACACCCCGCTACACCACCCCTCCCAGTATGTTTGTGCTGATTGATTTTTGTGGGGTAAGGTCATTCGGAACAGCTGCTGATAGACCCGCAATTCATCTGGAGTTCAAAGAGTGCTCGGGTCGGTCAGTGCCGTTCTTGTTTGTACTTTACCGAAATGGCAACGTCATGAGGCAAACCTGCCTTGTCAACAGCGTGGGTGGCAGGGGCACTTAGTCCCTCTATCAGTCGGTACCTTTTCTAGCCGCTATCACAGTCACCTAATCAATACAGTAGAGCCACATTATGTCACTTCAATCCTTACATGTGAGGTTTTTGGTGCGGACACTTCTTTGCAGGGAATAACTTCAAATGATGTTGACAATGAAGAATCACACACTACATTAAGAAAAAGTGAATGGAAATATTTAGATAACTATTCTAATCATCCAGACTCATTGTGACTCAGCTGGATAATCAGTCCATGAGTGAGTGAAGCAAAGATCAAGATCTAAGAGAATGTGAATGAAAGTGACCTGTGCATTATCCACCTGTCATTAACTAAATACTAGACTAATCCCCATTTGTACCTGCTATGTTATGATTGCCATATTTGCAATGCACAAACATCTGGAACAAGGTTCAAAGCAACACACTCCACAACCCCGGCGCCACTTTTGTGCATTGGCCCCCCGTCTCCCATTCTCTCCTCCACCAGTGCCAGCTTCAGATCTTGTTTTCCTCTCTCTCAGCTGACTGGCTGGCACACCTTCCAGAGGACAAAGTCCCCGAGTGCGAAAAACAGAAGGAAACACACGCGTGCACGCACAACCGGAGCACAAGTAATCATATGCAAACACAGGCATGCGCACTGGGACGCAGACACATCTTATGCACAAAGCAATACACAGATGAATACACGCACGGAGAGGCAAACCTGCTTTCATACACACACAAGCACACACTTCCAAAGTCCTCCAGCGTCATGCGTTCCTTGATAAACCCTTGTGTGAGCCTGACAAAGCAGGAGAGGGCACTCAGCAGCCTTTGAACACTGGAGCAAAACAGCTGAGTGTACCAGAGGACTGTATTCACACACTGAACTGTGGAGTACTGTACCCAGTGCTGTATGACGCAAAACTTTCAAGGCATTAGAGCTGCATGGTTATGCAATTTCCCCTGCTAATGCACTGTTGTGAAATTATTCTTTACGATCATTAACATTACTTAGGTCGTATTTACACAAATGTGTGCCTCTGCAGCTAAAACAGCTGTTCCATTTAAATGCTTAATTAGCGTCTGGTGGGTAAAAAAATTATCCGGAATTGACTGTAAGAAACAACTATGCAATGAATACACTCAGATCTGTGAAAAGTACTTGGCAATAATACTTCCCTCTATTTCATACCATATCATATTTACCACACTGACCAGGATCAAGCATCCCCATCAATCCTATCATCACTACATCAAATGAGGCTATTTAAAGGAGCAGTCCAGGGATTTTATAGACAAAATTCAGTCTCATCATCATTAGGGCTGGGTATTGTTTAACATTTTTGATATCCTTACAGATCGCGATATCGATACCTATACCTATACATTGCCTTTGATACCGGTTCCTGAACAATACGATTTTCGATAGAAATTTTATAAATTCCGTTTTAACAAGATGACATAAGACAATATGTTAAAAGAAAAACTTTTTAGAAAATATCACTGAATAAAACTTTAAATAAGCTGTAATCAGAGTAACTTACTTCTGATGACCACAATGCCCTATCTCCTGAGCCACTGCAGATCCACACAGCGAATCACCAGCGCTTTTTGATCTTGGCACATCCAGCATGCTGCTTGCGTATTTCCTCACTGACGTTGAACAATAAGACCTCTTTCAAAATTTTATTTTTACCACACAATAGTATCAAGGCATTTCGGTCGGTGCCCAAAAAGTATTGAACTTTGATACCAGGCCCATTCGTCACGAGGAGTACTGTTCAGCGAATGCACACAGTTGTGCAGTTCTCAAGGAGCTTTCCATCGTTTGAAAAAACTGGCTTTGGTTCAAGATTTTTTTTTTCTCAGATGCCTGTATTTCAAACTAGATCTGGGCATTAATGAGGCGGAGAGCGGTGTCTAATTTGGAACTTGGACGATAATAGGGAACAAAATATCAGACTATCTTTGTGCATTTTAATAGCCAGGCTTTACTGGAAGCATTTTGGCTGTCATACAAATCATAAGTTCCTAGTGTCTACATCCATACGGAATGAATGGAGAAGTTGTTGGAAGTTCAAAGCAGCAGTTTCCATCCCTGAAGAGGAAACCAGAGTGCTCTGTTTGTCATTGATGTCATCGCCAGCAAACCACGCTTCAAGCTGGTAATAAGGCAGCAGGGGTATGCAGTCCAAAACACAGAGGGCCTTATTTGTTGGGGCCAACAGCCCGCGTGTGCCTCCATGCTTCTGCCGACACTGTGCGCTAATGCTTCCCACATCAGACTCTCTCACGGGCCTCAGTCACAAATGACTGCCATGCGTCGCCATCTCAATCTCCATCAACCTCACCTCACCTCCAACGGGCTCGCTCAATTAGTATGTAGCATGGAGCGCGCAGAGCAGGGCTTCTGAAGGAGGCCTCCCAGTGGGGGATGTGAACAGAGCCTGCTGGGGAAGCAGAGCTGTATTTACTGAAAAGCACATTTGGGATGCACCGATTGTAATCTGTCTTTAATTTAACTGGCAAAATGCGGATGTGAGTGTATGCATGTGTGCTCGTATGTGTGTATAAAGCCAGGGGTTTGTGGGAGCCCTGCACTGGGTAATTGAGACCGTGTTTTTCAAACAGCCCAGACCAGATCTTGACTCAATCAGGTCTGGCCCCATGGATGGGGTAGACCAGGGTCTACATCATTGTTTGACAACGTGCGTTGCTGCAGATTGATTTTCTGGTTCCAGTGGTAGGGGGCAAACGGATGTGAAAGCGAGGTACAACAGTATGCATCGTGAGGAAGGAAGTACAGAAAAGCGTAGCATTCGGACCATGTGCTGCACAGTTTGTTGGGAATTTTCTTATGAGGTATGATGCAGTTTAAGACTTAAAGGGACAGTGAATGAATTAAATGTTTGAACTGCCTAATTCCAAATCTGGACCATTGTCTTTGGAAAGCAACGATGATTTAATTACCAGAAACTAAAGTCAGCACATAAATCTCCAAACACGCTCAAGCAGGGTCGACGGACTGCGGGGAAAAGTGATACAGTCGTTGGGGGGCCCAAGGCAGAGGGGGGCCCATTAAAAAAAAGAAAAAAAAAAAAAAAAATTAACAAGCTAAATGTGGGGCCCCAATCTTCGAAGGCCCTGAACAATGCCATTCCAAAAAAAGAAATAATCGACTGGCTCATGATAGGCCCCTGACCCTTGCAAGGAGATCAGGGGCCTGCACATGACTAAGGCATGTTTGCGGGAGAGTAAGCAGGAGCAAGCCAACATTGAATTGAACTAGTGGCGAAAATAAACGCAACAATGTTTCTATGGGGATATTTAGCTGTACAGAAATAAGTGCTGGCAAAGCTAGAACAGTTTAAGACTCCACATCACTGTGGCAACACAACCTATCTATCCGCTAAGACAGCGCAAAGAAAAGTCTGATGAATACATGAGTGATGGCCCCTGCAAGTTTCAGTAAGTTTAAAGAAGTGCCACACTGTTACTGTCTTTGAAATGCATTTAGACATTTTAAGGGGAAAACACATTGTATTTATTATTTCAACTATTGAGTTATTTGTAGAACAGCATGCTAGTGTAGCCCAACAAGATTTATTTTCTATGTTCCAAAACGACCTGTATTTAAAAAGAAATCAAGCAAGTAGGCTAATAATAACCATTAATGAATTATAGGCTATCGCATCACAGTAGGACTATTGTCCACAATAATCACAGCCCCCCATCCATAAAGGAACTTTAAAAAGTTGAATTTGCACTTGATGTGCCTACACAAGTGTATGGTCTATTATTTGTATTTAGTGTGTCTGCATAGTATTGCACCAAAACAGTAGAAGTTTTCTTTAATTGTGTTTTGTACTGTCTGTAAAATTTTACCTGCACATAGCAAACAAAATTGCACAACTGTAAGGTCAGTGTCTGTTGTATTTTTGTATTCAAATAAACAGTTGTTTATTTCTATAGTGCGCATTGGCATCTTTGAGCAAAATACCCCCAAAATGTTCGCCGCGCCTCCTGTGACCCTGGCCAGTGACCACCTTGACTAAGACATTTCCTGGGGTTAACACTGGTAAAAGTAATGATTTGGTCATTCATCAGATGAAATATTGTGGAGTTGTCTGGCTCAGAGAGCCATGTGTATTGTAAGACCGCTTTTCAGGGGGCCCATCAGGACTTTTTGTATAGGGGCCCAGAATTTGGTGCTACGCCCCTGCGCTCAAGAACACCACCAGTACATGTAATGCAAAGAAGGTGGATTGGTAGAGAGAGCTAGCAGGTGTGTGAGTGTTAGAGAGGCAGAGAGAGAGAGGGAGAGAGAAATCAGCGGTGATCTGGTAAAACTAACAGTGCAAAAAAACTGCAGTCTGTACTTGGCACAATGAAACCGCTAATAACTTGTAACTTTTTTATGATTATTTCGTGTTAATCTGGAACAGCCCCTCAGTTTCTTTGTCTTCCTCTTGCTTGACGTACGTTTCGCTTCCAATGGGGCAGTTGCAAAATGACATGATTTCCTTTTGTGTCTTGCCGGCCTTAATTAAAAAACAAAGAACATTCTAGTTCAGTTAGTGTTTTGTTCGCTGAGTTTAAAAGGACAGCCTCCTCAACAGCATGAGACATAACTGAGAAAACAGCCATGAGCAGCAATAAATGAAGAGAGAAAGTAATTGCAAAAACTGCTGAAAGCTGGTCAGTGGATATTTCAGGAGTATCTGTATTTACACCAAGCAATACCTTTGAGGAAAATAGAATAGATAAGTGGGTTAATTGGATGAATGGAAACTAATACAATCCGAATAATCCTTTACTAATGTGTTGTTTGCTGGTTTTTAAAAGAATTGATACATTACTGTACACTGAAGGCTAAAGTATGGGCCAGATATTATTCTTTCATGAAATGAAGGGTATTTTGAATATGTTGATAGAAATCAGGAAGGGAAGTCAGATAAAATATTAAGGCCAGGAACAATGATGCTAGCTGCTAACATGAAGTAGTGCTATGGCTACAGCCAGAAACAGTGCATGATTACTTAATGATGTAGGCTATATGCTCCGCAGCTTAAATTTGAACTGATATTCAAATTCTTCACACATTTTGCCTGAGGAAATATGAACTTCAATATCGCCAATGAACATTTTAAGTGTTATTTCTTTTCTTCATTTTCAATAATTGCATTGGATACATTATTCCTTGGGGTTTAAGCTGTCCCTTTCAACCTTAAACTTTTGTGTTGTCAAGCTTGTACTGAAGCTAGCGAGCTAGGCTAACAAGCTAACATTTGAAAAAAGGCTAACTTTAGCACTGATTCCCACATGATGGGAGGTGACTTTTCATACATGCCACCAAAACTCACGCTGAGTTGTCAGCAGCTCCTGCACACTCTGGCCCAGATGTGCTGAGGCTTTTGCTCCTGCTCTTCAGGTGCAGATGTGACACATTGTATCCAAAACACATGTGCAGCATTTATCAAGGAAACACATGCACTGATGTCAAATGTTCTGTGTCATGTTTGAGACTGTCTGCTGCTTTAGGTGAGGCTTCTTCCACCTAATACATTTGTATTTTAAGGTAGGGTAGAGCAAATAACAGAAGGAGACACGTTAAGAGCGGCTGAATATGTATTTACTGTCTCGTCAATTGTGATTTAGTGGAGAAAATTATCCTCTTAAATGGAGGCGTTAACATGAGACGGATGGGATTTACATTCGACACAAAGAAGGTTGCAGTGGCCGGAATAAACATGCATTAAATATAAACTTATATATATATAAATGTGTTTAAGGGCTGTCATACAATTATTCTTTTTTAACCTTTGATTAATCACTGAATTTTAATACTTAATCACGATTAATTGCATTTTTTAAATACAATGTTTCAATTCTATAATTTTGCAATTAACAACAGTTTTTAAGTCTACTAGTGCAGTGCCCGTATGGAAGCAGTAGCTTATGCATGCTTAAATGTAACCTGTCTATCAAAGGGGGACACATAAACAGATGTAGCCTACACATAGGCAGTGTCACACAGTCATTGAAATGGCTGTCACATCGCTTGTCAATGTGACTTATGTTCTTTCTTTAATATGTGTTGCGCCATATAATCCTCTATTCTTTATGGGGAAAGCAGGTGAAAATGTTTTTTTATTGGTGATTGCAGCTTGAAGGCAGCAGCATTTATCTTTGCAAACAAAATGAAGGGCATTTTTGCATCTTACATAGTCTTTAGCTCGTTTAGGTGTTAGTTTGTAACGAATTTAAAACATTCTGTGTAAGCGATCATGATTACATTCACCGGTAGCAGAGCTATCCGAGACCATGCTAGTTTATATGGAAACCGCTATTGACATGCTAACTGATATTAGCGTCACTGTCGCGGAAGTGTTTAACTAGCCTATGCATTAACTCTATAACAGTGAAAATAGCGTAATGTGCGATCTTTAACACTAAAGCGGAGAGGTTTGAGCAGTTGGTGATGTCTGTGGAAAGGTTTAAGAATGTTTTGTTTGGAAAGTTGGGTGCATTGAATGAGGAAGTTACACCAGGCTGTGTCGGTCTGCTGTGTGTGTCCCGTTCGTAAATTCATGCTTTGGTCGCAGCGGCCAATCAAATCAGAGGGAGGCGGGGTTTAGCCGGAGACTACTTCATGCCCGTCGTTACTATGGCCTTAAGTGCGCGCATGTATTTGCCGCCAGTACGATATAAATATGATAACTTCTACATATTTGGTCCAAAAAACCTAAACCTCACAATCAATCAAGGATGCACACCTTCGTGCCGTGCGTAAGCCATATCCGGAAGCTCAGGTCGATCTGACTAACAGTCCGAGAGATATGCGAGCCACAGACAGACAGACAGACAGACACACAGACGTGTCTTGCTTTATAAATAGATATTAACAGTCTAAAACAATTCATACTTCTTGTATCTTGATTAAAGCACTGCACATGTATTGCTTGAAGTCAGAGGTCAGTGGAGGATGGGCAGACAGGTTCGAGATGATAGAAAGGCAACACTAACTCAAATAACCACTCTTTACAACCAGGGTATGCAGAATACCATCTCTGAACGCAAAACACAACCAACCTTGAAGCAGATGGGCTATAGCTAGCAACAGAAGACCCCACCGGGTGCCACTCCTGTCAGCTAAGAACAGGAAACTGAGGCTACAATTCGCACAGGCTCACCAAAATCGGACAATAAAAGATTGGAAAAGTCTTGCCTGGTCTGATGAGTCTCGATTTCAGTTGCAAAATTCAGATGGTAGGGTCAGAATTTGGCGCAAACAACATGAAAGCATGGATCCATCCTGCCTCGCACCATTAACCATGCCACATTAAAAGTCGCTTAAATCCCCTTTCTTCCCCATTCTGATGCTTGGTTTTAACTTCAGCATGTTGTCTTGACCACGTCTACATGCCTTAATGCATTGAGTTCTGGCCATGTGATTGGAAGATTAGCTTTTTGTTTTTATAAGCAATTCAACAGGTGTACCTAATAAAGTGGCCGGTGAGTGTATATATATGATTATAATAACAACATTTATGTGAAATATTTTTAGTTGGCCAAGGTACATTTTTTGTAACAAAAATCACGACCTTAACTTAGTGATCTTACATTAATTCCCTTTCTGGACTGAACCTATGAGCTCAACTTTACTGCCAGGGTGAATCCACTAACTCACTGTGTAATGAGCTGTTGTTTAAGAAAATCAGATGTTGATAACACACATGTTGCTGTCACAAACTGAATGAAAACCACAGCACACATTGGTGCAAAGCCATTCTCTTGTGTTCATCCAGCATCCTAAAAAAAAGGATAGGGTCTAGCTAGCTTAAGCTGTCTCACTTTCATAAATTATACAAAGTGCATTTCTATATTTCTGGCAAACAGAGGCTAGTGAGCCCTGCTAGGGAGGTTGTGTTCTCAGCCCGTTTGTCAGTGTGTTTGTTTGAAAACTCACGGAAATATTTAAAAAAAAACATGTCAACGGATTTTAATAAACTGCAGACAGACAAGCCATGGGCCAAGTGACTCGTTTAAGTCTGGAGCTAGATCAATGTGTGATTGCTAGATTTGAAATGTTTTATGTTTTATATTTCAATGAAATACAGTACTTGGATGGTACAATCAAATACTCGTCCGTGTGCAATCCTATCTAGGTTCAAATACATTAATACTATCTATTGTTATAATAAATTTAGGAGATTGTTCAGTCTCTGTGCAATTACACTATGCACGCTCTCTAGCAGTAATTTCTGGTTGCATCTGTTTTGGTTTTGTTTTTTTCTGATGCCATCACCACAGCAGAGCAATGGTGGCTTTATAAAGGAAGTGAAGCACTTAACAGCTCACACTTCAGTCATTGACTTACTGGAATGTCTGATGTAAGCATATAATTAATAGCGTGTAACAATGAAAATATGTCTGAATGGAAAAAATTCACCAACTTGAAGCTGTTGACATGTTTCAGCGATGTCTTTTTCTTCATAACAAAATACAATTACAAACAATTAGCCCGATACGAGCGATATTAGCGTGTTGTATTTTAATGTTACTAGATTTAGTGCAATTGTAACTAGAACTGCAAGCAGTTTTTACCGGGGGCCAAGCCTCCGACGCAACTCGTCGTCAAGCGCCGTGCCTGCCGCTCACTCCACAGAACCTGTGGATGTAAAGTTTTTGACCGTGGGATGTTCGGTGCGGGAGTTGTATAGGTATCGCTGTTTATGGATGAATTTGGCGAAACTGCCACGGTGGAACGATGCAGCTCAATTCACAGAACAAGTGCATGTCAAGTTTTTTAATGTGCGATGTGTGGTTGGCGAGTTATGAGCAAAAGTAGATTGTCAGCCTTGACAAAATGGCCGCCGGAGCTAATTGCACAATGTAATGTCAATGGACATGCTAACATTCCCGCCTTTTTTCTTTGACGGAAAAAAAAAATATCTAATTTTATTAAAAAGTCCCTTACACATTAATATTTGTTGGCCATATTTTTTATATAGAGTCGTGTATGCCCCTTGATGGTTTCCCGTGAGTTTTAAGAAATTTCCTCTGGCCAATTAGGAGATATGAAATTTCCTAATTTATGGCGCCCCCTTATGGCGAAAATGTCCAATTTTTTTATTGAACGCAATTAAGGGTAGCCCCAACATATGTCTAAAATTTGGACTTGATCCGACTTATGATTTTGGATTTATTAATTTTTTCGTAAAACGTAGCTAATCAACAAATATTTAAAACGCTACCGTTTCGTTATCCATGGTCGGATCACAATTCTTTCGAATGATTTCTTTCCGTGTGGGTCGGTAGATGTTCTGTGCAAAGTCTGGTGTCAATTGTCCAAAAATTGTGGGAGGAATAGAGAAAAATAAGTTTTTCAGTTTTCGCGATTTTGCGAAAAATTTATAATATCGCAAATGGGCGTGGCCTATGCCAAATGATGCAGCTGACTCCAGTGCATATGTGGATATAAAGTTTTTGACTGTGGGACGTTCGGTGTGGGAGTTATGACCCCAAACGCGTTTTCCTTCGTTGTAGCGCCACCTAGTGGCCGGCATGTCTGAATTTTTGTGTAGGCCGGGAGGCCGGGGGTCTGAACTAGTCACGCAAGTGGCATGTCCCAACCCTTTACGGTTTGGGCTGCAGCACCACTTTTACTCGGAGAAAAATTAAAATAATAATAATAACTAGAACTGCAAGCAGTTTTTACCGGGGGCCAAGCCTCCGACGCAACTCGTCGTCAAGCGCCGTGCCTGCCGCTCACTTCGCGGAATCCGTGGATGTAAAGTTTTTGACCGTGGGATGTTCGGTGCGGGAGTTGTATAGGTATCGCTGTTTACGGATGAATTTGGCGAAACTGCCACGGTGGAACGATGCAGCTCAATTCACAGAACAAGTGCATGTCAAGTTTTTTAATGTGCGATGTGTGGTTGCCGAGTTATGAGCAAAAGTAGATGGTCAGCCTTGACAAAATGGCCGCCGGAGCTAATTGCACAATGTAATGTCAATGGACATGCTAACATTCCCGCCTTTTTTCTTTGACGGAAAAAAAAAAATCTAATTTTATTAAAAAGTCCCTTAAACATTACTATTTCTTGGCCATATTTTTTCTATAGACTCGTGTTTGCCCCTTGATGGTTTACCGTGAGTTTTAAGAAAATTCCTCTGGCCAATTAGGAGATATAAAATTTCCTAATTTATGGCGCCCCCTTATGGCGAAAATTTCCGAATTTTTTATTGAACGCAATTAAGGGTAGCACCAACATATGTCTAAAATTTGGACTTGATCCGACTTATGATTTTGGATTTATGAATTTCTACGTAAAACGTAGCTAATCAACAAATATTTAAAACGCTACCGTTTCGTTATCGATGGTCGGATCAAAATTCTTTCGAATGATTCTTTTCCGTGTGGGTCGGTAGATGTTCTGTGCAAACTTTGGTGTCAATTGTCCAAAAATTGTGGGAGGAATAGAGAAAAATATGTTTTGCAGTTTTTGCGATTTTGCGAAAAATCTATAATATCGCAAATGGGCGTGGCCTATGCCAAATGATGCAGCTGACTCCAGTGCATCTGTGGATATAAAGTTTTTGACTGTGGGACGTTCGGTGTGGGAGTTATGACCCCAAACGCGTTTTCCTTCGTTGTAGCGCCACCTAGTGGCCGGCATGTCTGAATTTTTTTGTAGGCCGGGAGGCCGGGGGTCTGAACTAGTCACGCAAGTGGCATGTCCCAACCCTTTACGGTTTGGGCTGCAGCACCACTTTTACTCGGAGAAAAATTAAAATAATAATAATAACTAGAACTGCAAGCAGTTTTTACCGGGGGCCAAGCCTCCGACGCAACTCGTCGTCAAGCGCCGTGCCTGCCGCTCACTCCGCAGAACCTGTGGATGTAAAGTTTTTGACCGTGGGATGTTCGGTGCGGGAGTTGTATAGGTATCGCTGTTTATGGATGAATTTTGCGAAACTGCCACGGTGGAACGATGCAGCTCAATTCACAGAACAAGTGCATGTCAAGTTTTTTAATGTGCGATGTGTGGTTGGCGAGTTATGAGCAAAAGTAGATTGTCAGCCTTGACAAAATGGCCGCCGGAGCTAATTGCACAATGTAATGTCAATGGACATGCTAACATTCCCGCCTTTTTTCTTTGACGGAAAAAAAAAAATCTAATTTTATTAAAAAGTCCCTTAAACATTAATATTTCTTGGCCATATTTTTTATATAGACTCGTGTATGCCCCTTGATGGTTTCCCGTGACTTTTAAGAATTTTCCTCTGGCCAATTAGGAGATATAAAATTTCCTAATTTATGGCGCCCCCTTATGGCGAAATTCTCCAAATTTTTTATTGAACGCAATTAAGGGTAGCCCCAACATATGTCTAAAATTTGGACTTGATCCGACTTATGAATTTGGATTTATGAATTTCTACGTAAAACGTAGCTAATCAACAAATATTCAAAGCGCTACCGTTTCGTTATCCATAGTCGGATCAAAATTCTTTTATGTGATTTTTTTCCGTGTGGGTTGGTAGATGTTCTGTGCAAACTTTGGTGTCGATTGTCCAAAAATTGTGGGAGGAGTAGCGAAAAATATGTTTTTCAGTTTTCGCGATTTTGCGAAAAATCTATAATATCGCAAATGGGCGTGGCCTATGCCAAATGATGCAGCTGACTCCAGTGCATCTGTGGATATAAAGTTTTTGACTGTGGGACGTTCGGTGTGGGAGTTATGACCCCAAACGCGTTTTCCTTCGTTGTAGCGCCACCTAGTGGCCGGCATGTCTGAATTTTTTTGTAGGCCGGGAGGCCGGGGGTCTGAACTAGTCACGCAAGTGGCATGTCCCAACCCTTTACGGTTTGGGCTGCAGCACCACTTTTACTCGGAGAAAAATTAAAATAATAATAATAACTAGAACTGCAAGCAGTTTTTACCGGGGGCCAAGCCTCCGACGCGACTCGTCGTCAAGCGCCGCGCCTGCCGCTCACTTCGCGGAATCCGTGGAGGTAATGTTTTTGACCGTGGGATGTTCGGTGCGGGAGTTGTATAGGTATCGCTGTTTACGGATGAATTTCGCGAAAGTGCCACGGTGGAACGATGCAGCTCAATTCACAGAACAAGTGGATGTCAAGTTTTTTAATGTGCGATGTGTGGTTGGCGAGTTATGAGCAGAAGCAGATTGTCAGCCTTGACAAAATGGCCGCCGGAGCTAATTGCACAATGTAATGTCAATGGACATGCTAACATTCCCGCCTTTTTTCTTTGATGGAAAAAAAAAAATCTAATTTTATTAAAAAGTCCCTTAAACATTACTATTTCGTGGCCATATTTTTCATATAGACTCGTGTATGCCCCTTGATGGTTTACCGTGAGTTTTAAGAAAATTCCTCTGGCCAATTAGGAGATATAAAATTTCCTAATTTATGGCGCCCCCTTATGGCGAAAATTTCCAAATTTTTTATTGAACGCAATTAAGGGTAGCCCCAACATATGTCTAGAATTTGGACTTGATCCGACTTATGATTTTGGATTTATGAATTTCTACGTAAAACGTAGCTAATCAACAAATATTCAAAGCGCTACCGTTTCGTTATCGATGGTCGGATCAAAATTCTGTGTGATAATTTCTTTCCGTGTGGGTCGGTAGATGTTCTGTGCAAAGTCTAGTGTCAATTGTCCAGAAATTGTGGGAGGAGTAGCGAAAAATAACTTTTTCAGTTTTCGCGATTTTGCGAAAAATCTATAATATCGCAAATGGGCGTGGCCTATGCCAAAAGATGCAGCTGACTCCAGTGCATATGTGGATATAAAGTTTTTGACTGTGGGACGTTCGGTGTGGGAGTTATGACCCCAAACGCGTTTTCCTTCGTTGTAGCGCCACCTAGTGGCCGGCATGTCTGAATTTTTTTGTATGCTGAGAATTCACGGATCTGGATCTAGTCATGCAATTGGCATGTCTGCACCCTTTACGGTTTGGGCTGTGGACACAGTTTTAGGGGGCGAAGTATAATAATAAAAATAATCCTTACAAAAACAATAGGGTTCCCTGCCCCGCAGGGCTTGGGAACCGCGTTGCTGTGCAAAACGCGGTCCCAGCTCCTGCTCGGGCTTGGCCCCCTAATAATAATAACTAGAACTGCAAGCAGTTTTGACCGGGGGCCAAGCCTCCGACGCAACTCGTCGTCAAGCGCCGCGCCTGCCGCTCACTTCGCGGAATCCGTGGATGTAAAGTTTTTGACCGTGGGATGTTCGGTGCGGGAGTTGTATAGGTATCGCTGTTTACGGATGAATTTGGCGAAACTGCCACGGTGGAACGATGCAGCTCAATTCACAGAACAAGTGCATGTCAAGTTTTTTAATGTGCGATGTGTGGTTGGCGAGTTATGAGCAAAAGTAGATTGTCAGCCTTGACAAAATGGCCGCCGGAGCTAATTGCACAATGTAATGTCAATGGACATGCTAACATTCCCGCCTTTTTTCTTTGACGGAAAAAAAAAAATCTAATTTTATTAAAAAGTCCCTTAAACATTACTATTTCTTGGCCATATTTTTCATATAGACTTGGGTATGCCCCTTGATGGTTTCCCGTGAGTTTTAAGAAAATTCCTCTGGCCAATTAGGAGATATAAAATTTCCTAATTTATGGCGCCCCCTTATGGCAAAATTCTCCAAATTTTTTATTGAACTTAATTAAGGGTAGCCCCAACATATGTCTATAATTTGGACTTGATCCGACTTATGATTTTGGATTTATTAATTTTTTCGTAAAACGTAGCTAATCAACAAATATTTAAAACGCTACCGTTTCGTTATCCATGGTCGGATCACAATTCTTTCGAATGATTTCTTTCCGTGTGGGTCGGTAGATGTTCTGTGCAAAGTCTGGTGTCAATTGTCCAAAAATTGTGGGAGGTGTAGCGAAAAATAAGTTTTTCAGTTTTCGCGATTCTGCGAAAAATCTATAATATCGCAAATGGGCGTGGCCTATGCCAAATGATGCAGCTGACTCCAGTGCATCTGTGGATATAAAGTTTTTGACTGTGGGACGTTCGGTGTGGGAGTTATGACCCCAAACGCGTTTTCCTTCGTTGTAGCGCCACCTAGTGGCCGGCATGTCTGAATTTTTGTGTAGGCCGGGAGGCCGGGGGTCTGAACTAGTCATGCAAGTGGCATGTCCCAACCCTTTACAGTTTGGGCTGCAGCACCAGTTTTACTCGGAGAAAAATTAAAATAATAATAATAATAATAATCGCCACAAAAACAATAGGGTTCCCTGCCCCGCAGGGCTTGGGAACCGCGTTGCTGTGCAAAACGCGGTCCCAGCTCCTGCTCGGGCTTGGCCCCCTAACTAGAACTGCAAGCAGTTTTTACCGGGGGCCAAGCCTCCGACGCGACTCGTCGTCAACCGCCGCGCCGGCCGCTCACTTCGCAGAATCCGTGGATGTAAAGTTTTTGACCGTGGGATGTTCGGTGTGGGAGTTGTATAGGTATCGCTGTTTATGGATGAATTTTGCGAAACTGCCATGGTGGAACGATGCAGCTCAATTCACAGAACAAGTGGATGTCAAGTTTTTTAATGTGCGATGTTTGGTTGGAGAGTAATGAGCAAAAGCAGATTGTCAGCCTTGACAAAATGGCGGCCGGAGCTAATTGCACAATGTAATGTCAATGGACATGCTAGCTGAGATTAGCATCCCGCCTTTTTTCTTTGATGGAAAAAAAAAAACCTCATTTTATTAAAAAGTCCCTTACACATTAATATTTCTTGGCCATATTTTTTATATAGACTCGTGTATGCCCCTTGATGGTTTCCCGTGAGTTTTAAGAAATTTCCTCTGGCCAATTAGGAGATATGAAATTTCCTAATTTATGGCGCCCCCTTATGGCGAAAATGTCCAATTTTTTTATTGAACGCAATTAAGGGTAGCCCCAACATATGTCTAAAATTTGGACTTCATCCGACTTATGATTTTGGATTTATGAATTTTTTCGTAAAACGTAGCTAATCAACAAATATTTAAAACGCTACCGTTTCGTTATCCATGGTCGGATCAAAATCATTTTACATGATTTCTTTCCGTGTTGGTCGGTAGATGTTCTGTGCAAAGTTGGGTGTCAATTGTGCAAAAATTGTGGGAGGAGTAGCGAAAAGTCAATTAGGAGATATAAAATTTCCTAATTTATGGCGCCCCCCTATGGCGAAATTTTCCCAATTTTTTATTGAACGCAATTAAGGGTAGCCCCAACATATGTCTAAAATTTGGACTTGATCCGATTTATGATTTTGGATTTATGAATTTCTACGTAGAACGTAGCTATCAACAAATATTTAAAACGCTACAGTTTCGTTATCGATGGTCGGATCAAAATGCTTTAGCATGATTTCTTTCCGTGTTGGTCGGTAGATGTTCTGTGCAAACTTTGGTGTCAATTGTCCAAAAATTGTGGGAGGAGTAGCGAAAAGTCAGTTTTACAGTTTTCGCGATTTTGCGAAAAATCTATAATATCGCAAATGGGCGTGGCCTATGCCAAATGATGCAGCTGACTCCAGTGCATCTGTGGATATAAAGTTTTTGACTGTGGGATGTTCGGTGTGGGAGCTATGACGTTTTCCTTGATATAGCGCCACCTAGTGGCCGGCATGTCTGAATTTTTTTGTCTGCGTAGTCCGGACGGACCTGGATCTAGTCATGCAATTGGCATGTCTGCACCCTTTACAGTTTGGGCTGTGCACGCAGTTTTAGGGGGGTAAGTATAATAATCCTTACAAAAACAATAGGGTTCCCTGCCCCGCAGGGCTTGGGAACCGCGTTGCTGTGCAAAACGCGGTCCCAGCTCCTGCTCGGGCTTGGCCCCCTAATAATAATAACTAGAACTGCAAGCAGTTTTTACCGGGGGCCAAGCCTCCGACGCAACTCGTCGTCAACCGCCGCGCCGGCCGCTCACTCCGCAGAATCTGCGGATGTAAAGTTTTTGACCGTGGGATGTTCGGTGCGGGAGTTGTATAGGTATCGCTGTTTACGGATGAATTTCGCGAAAGTGCCACGGTGGAACGATGCAGCTCAATTCACAGAACAAGTGGATGTCAAGTTTTTTAATGTGCGATGTGTGGTTGGCGAGTTATGAGCAAAAGCAGATTGTCAGCCTTGACAAAATGGCCGCCGGAGCTAATTGCACAATGTAATGTCAATGGACATGCTAACATTCCCGCCTTTTTTCTTTGACGGAAAAAAAAAAATCTAATTTTATTAAAAAGTCCCTTAAACATTAATATTTCTTGGCCATATTTTTTCTATAGACTCGTGTATGCCCCTTGATGGTTTCCCGTGAGTTTTAAGAAAATTCCTCTGGCCAATTAGGAGATATAAAATTTCCTAATTTATGGCGCCCCCTTGTGGCGAAATTCTCCAAATTTTTTATTGAACGCAATTAAGGGTAGCCCCAACATATGTTTAAAATTTGGACTTGATCCGACTTGGATTTATTAATTTTTTCGTAAAACGTAGCTAATCAACAAATATTCAAAGCGCTACCGTTTCGTTATCGATGGTCGGATCAAAATTCTGTGTGATAATTTCTTTCCGTGTGGGTCGGTAGATGTTCTGTGCAAAGTCTGGTGTCAATTGTCCAAAAATTGTGGGAGGAGTAGCGAAAAATATGTTTTTCAGTTTTCGCGATTTTGCGAAAAATCTATAATATCGCAAATGGGCGTGGCCTATGCCAAATGATGCAACTGACTCCAGTGAATATGTGGATATAAAGTTTTTGACTGTGGGACGTTCGGTTTGGGAGTTATGACCCCAAACGCGTTTTCCTTCGTTGTAGCGCCACCTAGTGGCCGGCATGTCTGAATTTTGTTGTATGCGTAGTCCGGACGGACCTGGATCTAGTCATGCAATTGGCATGTCTGCACCCTTTACGGTTTGGGCTGTGCACGCAGTTTTAGGGAGGTACAAATAATAATAATAAAAAAAATCCTTACAAAAACAATAGGGTTCCCTGCCCCGCAGGGCTTGGGAACCGCGTTGCTGTGCAAAACGCGGTCCCAGCTCCTGCTCGGGCTTGGCCCCCTAATAATCGCCACAAAAACAATAGGGTTCCCTGCCCCGCAGGGCTTGGGAACCGCGTTGCTGTGCAAAACGCGGTCCCAGCTCCTGCTCGGGCTTGGCCCCCTAATAACTAGAACTGCAAGCAGTTTTTACCGGGGGCCAAGCCTCCGACGCAACTCGTCGTCAAGCGCCGCGCCTGCCGCTCACTTCGCGGAATCCGTGGATGTAAAGTTTTTGACCGTGGGATGTTCGGTGCGGGAGTTGTATAGGTATCGCTGTTTACGGATGAATTTGGCGAAACTGCCACGGTGGAACGATGCAGCTCAATTCACAGAACAAGTGCATGTCAAGTTTTTTAATGTGCGATGTGTGGTTGGCGAGTTATGAGCAAAAGTAGATTGTCAGCCTTGACAAAATGGCCGCCGGAGCTAATTGCACAATGTAATGTCAATGGACATGCTAAGATTCCCGCCTTTTTTCTTTGACGGAAAAAAAAAAATCTAATTTTATTAAAAAGTCCCTTAAACATTACTATTTCTTGGCCATATTTTTTCTATAGACTCGTGTTTGCCCCTTGATGTTTTACCGTGAGTTTTAAGAAAATTCCTCTGGCCAATTAGGAGATATCAAATTTCCTAATTTATGGCGCCCCCTTATGGCGAAATTCTCCAATTTTTTTATTGAACGCAATTAAGGGTAGCCCCAACATATGTCTAAAATTTTGACTTGATCCGACTTATACTTTTGGATTTATGAATATTTACGTACAAGGAAGTAACTGTGAGCTAATTTTCAAATATTCAAAGCGCTACCGTTTCGTCATCGAAGGTCGTATCAAAATTCTTTCGAATAACTTTTTTCCGTGTGGGTCGGTAGATGTTCTGTGCAAAGTCTGGTGTCAATTGTCCAGAAATTGTGGGAGGAGTAGCGAAAAATAACTTTTTCAGTTTTCGCGATTTTGCGAAAAATCTATATATACGGAAATGGGCGTGGCCTATGCCAAAAGATGCAGCTGACTCCAGTGAATCTGTGCATATAAAGTTTTTGACTGTGGGAGTTTCGGTGTGGGAGTTATGGCCCCAAACGCGTTTTCTTTGGTGTAGCGCCACCTAGTGGCCGGCATGTCTGAATTTTTTTGTATGCTGAGAATTCACGGACCTGGATCTAGTCATGCAATTGGCATGTCTGCACCCTTTACGGTTTGGGCTGTGCACGCAGTTCTAGCGGCGACAAATAATAATAATCCTTACAAAAACAATAGGGTTCCCTGCCCCGCAGGGCTTGGGAACCGCGTTGCTGTGCAAAACGCGGTCCCAGCTCCTGCTCGGGCTTGGCCCCCTAATAATAACTAGAACTGCAAGCAGTTTTGACCGGGGGCCAAGCCTCCGACGCGACTCGTCGTCAAGCGCCGCGCCTGCCGCTCACTTCGCGGAATCCGTGGATGTAAAGTTTTTGACCGTGGGATGTTCGGTGCGGGAGTTGTATAGGTATCGCTGTTTACGGATGAATTTGGCAAAACTGCCACGGTGGAACGATGCAGCTCAATTCACAGAACAAGTGCATGTCAAGTTTTTTAATGTGCGATGTGTGGTTGGCGAGTTATGAGCAAAAGTAGATTGTAAGCCTTGACAAAATGGCCGCCGGAGCTAATTGCACAATGTAATGTCAATGGACATGCTAACATTCCCGCCTTTTTTCTTTGACGGAAAAAAAAAAATCTAATTTTATTAAAAAGTCCCTTAAACATTACTATTTCTTGGCCATATTTTTCATATAGACTTGGGTATGCCCCTTGATGGTTTCCCGTGAGTTTTAAGAAAATTCCTCGGGCCAATTAGGAGATATAAAATTTCCTAATTTATGGCGCCCCCTTATGGCAAAATTCTCCAAATTTTTTATTGAACGCAACTAAGGGTAGCCCCAACATATGTCTAAAATTTGGACTTGATCCGACTTATGATTTTGGATTTAGGAATTTTTTTGTAAAACGTAGCTAATCAACAAATATTTAAAACGCTACCGTTTCGTTATCCATGATCGGATCAAAATTCTTTTAAGTGATTTTTTTCCGTGTGGGTCGGTAGATGTTCTGTGCAAAGTTTGGTGTCAATGGTCCAAAAAATATGGGAGGAGTAGCGAAAAATATGTTTTGCAGTTTTCGCGATTTTGCGAAAAATCTATAATATCGCAAATGGGCGTGGCCTATGCCAGATGATGCAGCTGACTCCAGTGCATCTGTGGATATAAAGTTTTTGACTGTGGGACATTCGGTGTGGGAGTTATGACCCCAAACGCGTTTTCCTTCGTTGTAGCGCCACCTAGTGGACGGCATGTCTGAATTCTTTTGTATGCGTACACGGCCCGGACCTGGATCTAGTCATGCAATTGGCATGTCTGCGCCCTTTACGGTTTGGGCTGTGCACGCAGTTTTAGATGACTACAAATAATAATAATAATAATAACTAGAACTGCAAGCAGTTTTTACCGGGGGCCAAGCCTCCGACGCAACTCGTCGTCAAGCGCCGCGCCTGCCGCTCACTTCGCGGAATCCGTGGATGTAAAGTTTTTGACCGTGGGATGTTCGGTGCGGGAGTTGTATAGGTATCGCTGTTTACGGATGAATTTGGCAAAACTGCCACGGTGGAACGATGCAGCTCAATTCACAGAACAAGTGCATGTCAAGTTTTTTAATGTGCGATGTGTGGTTGGCGAGTTATGAGCAAAAGTAGATTGTAAGCCTTGACAAAATGGCCGCCGGAGCTAATTGCACAATGTAATGTCAATGGACATGCTAACATTCCCGCCTTTTTTCTTTGACGGAAAAAAAAAAATCTAATTTTATTAAAAAGTCCCTTAAACATTACTATTTCTTGGCCATATTTTTCATATAGACTTGGGTATGCCCCTTGATGGTTTCCCGTGAGTTTTAAGAAAATTCCTCGGGCCAATTAGGAGATATAAAATTTCCTAATTTATGGCGCCCCCTTATGGCAAAATTCTCCAAATTTTTTATTGAACGCAACTAAGGGTAGCCCCAACATATGTCTAAAATTTGGACTTGATCCGACTTATGATTTTGGATTTAGGAATTTTTTCGTAAAACGTAGCTAATCAACAAATATTTAAAACGCTACCGTTTCGTTATCCATGATCGGATCAAAATTCTTTTAAGTGATTTTTTTCCGTGTGGGTCGGTAGATGTTCTGTGCAAAGTTTGGTGTCAATGGTCCAAAAAATATGGGAGGAGTAGCGAAAAATATGTTTTGCAGTTTTCGCGATTTTGCGAAAAATCTATAATATCGCAAATGGGCGTGGCCTATGCCAGATGATGCAGCTGACTCCAGTGCATCTGTGGATATAAAGTTTTTGACTGTGGGACATTCGGTGTGGGAGTTATGACCCCAAACGCGTTTTCCTTCGTTGTAGCGCCACCTAGTGGACGGCATGTCTGAATTCTTTTGTATGCGTACACGGCCCGGACCTGGATCTAGTCATGCAATTGGCATGTCTGCGCCCTTTACGGTTTGGGCTGTGCACGCAGTTTTAGATGACTACAAATAATAATAATAATAATAACTAGAACTGCAAGCAGTTTTTACCGGGGGCCAAGCCTCCGACGCAACTCGTCGTCAAGCGCCGCGCCTGCCGCTCACTTCGCGGAATCCGTGGATGTAAAGTTTTTGACCGTGGGATGTTCGGTGCGGGAGTTGTATAGGTATCGCTGTTTACGGATGAATTTGGCAAAACTGCCACGGTGGAACGATGCAGCTCAATTCACAGAACAAGTGCATGTCAAGTTTTTTAATGTGCGATGTGTGGTTGGCGAGTTATGAGCAAAAGTAGATTGTAAGCCTTGACAAAATGGCCGCCGGAGCTAATTGCACAATGTAATGTCAATGGACATGCTAACATTCCCGCCTTTTTTCTTTGACGGAAAAAAAAAAATCTAATTTTATTAAAAAGTCCCTTAAACATTACTATTTCTTGGCCATATTTTTCATATAGACTTGGGTATGCCCCTTGATGGTTTCCCGTGAGTTTTAAGAAAATTCCTCGGGCCAATTAGGAGATATAAAATTTCCTAATTTATGGCGCCCCCTTATGGCAAAATTCTCCAAATTTTTTATTGAACGCAACTAAGGGTAGCCCCAACATATGTCTAAAATTTGGACTTGATCCGACTTATGATTTTGGATTTAGGAATTTTTTCGTAAAACGTAGCTAATCAACAAATATTTAAAACGCTACCGTTTCGTTATCCATGATCGGATCAAAATTCTTTTAAGTGATTTTTTTCCGTGTGGGTCGGTAGATGTTCTGTGCAAAGTTTGGTGTCAATGGTCCAAAAAATATGGGAGGAGTAGCGAAAAATATGTTTTGCAGTTTTCGCGATTTTGCGAAAAATCTATAATATCGCAAATGGGCGTGGCCTATGCCAGATGATGCAGCTGACTCCAGTGCATCTGTGGATATAAAGTTTTTGACTGTGGGACATTCGGTGTGGGAGTTATGACCCCAAACGCGTTTTCCTTCGTTGTAGCGCCACCTAGTGGACGGCATGTCTGAATTCTTTTGTATGCGTACACGGCCCGGACCTGGATCTAGTCATGCAATTGGCATGTCTGCGCCCTTTACGGTTTGGGCTGTGCACGCAGTTTTAGATGACTACAAATAATAATAATAATAATAATAATCGCCACAAAAACAATAGGGTTCCCTGCCCCGCAGGGCTTGGGAACCGCGTTGCTGTGCAAAACGCGGTCCCAGCTCCTGCTCGGGCTTGGCCCCCTAACTAGAACTGCAAGCAGTTTTGACCGGGGGCCAAGCCTCCGACGCAACTCGTCGTCAACCGCCGCGCCGGCCGCTCACTCCACGGAATCCGTGGATGTAAAGTTTTTGACCGTGGGATGTTCGGTGCGGGAGTTGTATAGGTATCGCTGTTTACGGATGAATTTCGCGAAAGTGCCACGGTAGAACAATGCAGCTCAATTCACAGAACAAGTGGATGTCAAGTTTTTTAAAGTGCGATGTTTGGTTGGCGAGTTATGAGCAAAAGCAGATTGTCAGCCTTGACAAAATGGCCGCCGGAGCTAATTGCACAATGTAATGTCAATGGACATGCTAACATTCCCGCCTTTTTTCTTTGACGGAAAAGAAAAAATCTAATTTTATTAAAAAGTCCCGTAAACATTACTATTTCTTGGCCATATTTTTCATATAGACTCGGGTACGCCCGTTGATGGTTTCCCGTGAGTTTTAAGAAAATTCCTTTGGCCAATTAGGAGATATAAAATTCCCTAGTTTATGGCGCCCCCTTATGGCAAAAATTTCCAATTTTTTTTTTGAACGTAATTAAGGGTAGCCCCAACATATGTCTAAAATTTGAACTTGATCCGACTTATGATTTTGGATTTATGAATTTCTACGTAAAACGTAGCTAATCAACAAATATTTAAAACGCTACCGTTTCTCTATCCATGGTCGGATCAAAATGCATTAGCATGATTTCTTTCCGTGTGGGTCGGTAGATGTGCTGTGCAAACTTTGGTGTCAATTGTCCAAAAATTGTGGGAGGAGTAGCGAAAAATATGTTTTTCAGTTTTCGCGATTTTGCGAAAAATCTATAATATCGCAAATGGGCGTGGCCTATGCCAAAAGATGCAGCTGACTCCAGTGAATATGTGGATATAAAGTTTTTGACTGTGGGAGCTTCGGTGTGGGAGTTATGGCCCCAAACGCGTTTTCTTTGGTGTAGCGCCACCTAGTGGCCGGCATGTCTGAATAGTTTTGTATGCGTACACGGCCCGGACCTGGATCTAGTCATGCAATTGGCATGTCTGCACCCTTTACGGTTTGGCCTGTGGACACAGTTTTAGGTGACTACAAATAATAATCCTTACTAAAACAATAGGGTTCCCTGCCCCGCAGGGCTTGGGAACCGCGTTGCTGTGCAAAACGCGGTCCCAGCTCCTGCTCGGGCTTGGCCCCCTAATAATCGCCACTAAAACAATAGGGTTCCCAGCCCCGCAGGGCTTGGGAACCGCGTTGCTGTGCAAAACGCGGTCCCAGCTCCTGCTCGGGCTTGGCCCCCTAACTAGAACTGCAAGCAGTTTTGACCGGGGGCCAAGCCTCCGACGCAACTCGTCGTCAATAGGTATCGCTGTTTATGGATGAATTTCGCGAAACTGCCACGGTGGAACGATGCAGCTCAATTCACAGAACAAGTGGATGTCAAGTTTTTTAATGTGCGATGTGTGGTTGGCGAGTTATGAGCAAAAGCAGATTGTCAGCCTTGACAAAATGGCCGCCGGAGCTAATTGCACAATGTAATGTCAATGGACATGCTAACATTCCCGCCTTTTTTCTTTGACGGAAAAAAAAAAATCTAATTTTATTAAAAAGTCCCTTAAACATTACTATTTCTTGGCCATATTTTTCATATAGACTTGGGTATGCCCCTTGATGGTTTCCCGAGAGTTTTAAGAAAATTCCTCTGGCCAATTAGGAGATATAAAATTTCCTAATTTATGGCGCCCCCTTATGGCAAAATTCTCCAAATTTTTTATTGAACGCAATTAAGGGTAGCCCCAACATATGTCTAAAATTTGGACTTGATCCGACTTATGATTTTGGATTTATGAATTTTTACGTACAAGGAAGTAACTGTGAGCTAATTTTCAAATATTCAAAGCGCTACCGTTTCGTCATCGAAGGTCGTATCAAAATTCTTTCGAATAACTTTTTTCCGTGTGGGTCGGTAGATGTTCTGTGCAAAGTCTGGTGTCAATTGTCCAGAAATTGTGGGAGGAGTAGCGAAAAATAATTTTTTCAGTTTTCGCGATTTTGCGAAAAATCTATATATACGGAAATGGGCGTGGCCTATGCCAAATGATGCAGCTGACTCCAGTGCATCTGTGGATATAAAGTTTTTGACGGTGGGACGTTCGGTGTGGGAGTTATAGCCCCAAACGCGTTTTCTTTGGTGTAGCGCCACCTAGTGGCCGGCATGTCTGAATTTTTTTGTAGGCCGAGAGGCCGGGGGTCTGAACTAGTCATGCAAGTGGCATGTCCCAACCCTTTACGGTTTGGGCTGTGGACACAGTTTTATGCGGCGAAGTATAATAATAATAACTAGAACTGCAAGCAGTTTTTACCGGGGGCCAAGCCTCCGACGCAACTCGTCGTCAACCGCCGCGCCGGCCGCTCACTTCGCAGAATCCGAGGATGTAAAGTTTTTGACCGTGGGATGTTCGGTGTGGGAGTTGTATAGGTATCGCTGTTTATGGATGAATTTGGCAAAACTGCCACGGTGGAACGATGCAGCTAAATTCACAGAACAAGTGGATGTCAAGTTTTTTTATGTGCGATGTTTGGTTGGAGAGTTATGAGCAAAAGCAGATTGTCAGCCTTGACAAAATGGCCGCCGGAGCTAATTGCACAATGTAATGTCAATGGACATGCTAACATTCCCGCCTTTTTTCTTTGACGGAAAAAAAAAGTATCTAATTTTATTAAAAAGTCCCTTACACATTAATATTTGTTGGCCATATTTTTTATATAGACTCGTGTATGCCCCTTGATGCTTTCCCGTGAGTTTTAAGAAATTTCCTCTGGCCAATTAGGAGATATGAAATTTCCTAATTTATGGCGCCCCCTTATGGCGAAAATTTCCGAATTTTTTATTGAACGCAATTAAGGGTAGCCCCAACATATGTCTAAAATTTGGACTTGATCCGACTTATGATTTTGGATTTATTAATTTTTTCGTAAAACGTAGCTAATCAACAAATATTTAAAACGCTACCGTTTTGTTATCCATGGTCGGATCACAATTCTTTCGAATGATTTCTTTCCGTGTGGGTCGGTAGATGTTCTGTGCAAAGTCTGGTGTCAATTGTCCAAAAATTGTGGGAGGTGTAGCGAAAAATAAGTTTTTCAGTTTTCGCGATTCTGCGAAAAATCTATAATATCGCAAATGGGCGTGGCCTATGCCAAATGATGCAGCTGACTCCAGTGCATCTGTGGATATAAAGTTTTTGACTGTGGGACGTTCGGTGTGGGAGTTATGACCCCAAACGCGTTTTCCTTCGTTGTAGCGCCACCTAGTGGCCGGCATGTCTGAATTTTTTTGTAGGCCGGGAGGCCGGGGGTCTGAACTAGTCACCCAAGTGGCATGTCCCAACCCTTTACGGTTTGGGCTGCAGCACCACTTTTACTCGGAGAAAAATTAAAATAATAATAATAACTAGAACTGCAAGCAGTTTTTACCGGGGGCCAAGCCTCCGACGCAACTCGTCGTCAATCGCCGCGCCGGCCGCTCACTTCGCGGAATCCGCGGATGTAAGGTTTTTGACCGTGGGATGTTCGGTGCGGGAGTTGTATAGGTATCGCTGTTTACGGATGAATTTGGCGAAACTGCCACGGTGGAACGATGCAGCTCAATTCACAGAACAAGTGCATGTCAAGTTTTTTAATGTGCGATGTGTGGTTGGCGAGTTATAAGCAAAAGTAGATTGTCAGCCTTGACAAAATGGCCGCCGGAGCTAATTGCACAATGTAATGTCAATGGACATGCTAACATTCCCGCCTTTTTTCTTTGACGGAAAAAAAAAAATCTAATTTTATTAAAAAGTCCCTTAAACATTACTATTTCTTGGCCATATTTTTTCTATAGACTCGTGTTTGCCCCTTGATGGTTTACCGTGAGTTTTAAGAAAATTCCTCTGGCCAATTAGGAGATATAAAATTTCCTAATTTATGGCGCCCCCTTATGGCGAAATTCTCCAAATCTTTTATTGAACGCAATTAAGGGTAGCCCCAACATATGTCTAAAATTTGGACTTGATCCGACTTATGATTTTGGATTTATGAATTTCTACGTAAAACGTAGCTAATCAACAAATATTCAAAGCGCTACCGTTTCGTTATCGATGGTCGGATCAAAATTCTTTTGAAAAAATCTTTTCCGTGTGGGTCGGTAGATGTTCTGTGCAAACGTTGGTGTCAATTGTCCAAAAATTGTGGGAGGAGTAGCGAAAAGTCAGTTTTGCAGTTTTCGCGATTTTGCGAAAAATCTATAATATCGCAAATGGGCGTGGCCTATGCCAAATGATGCAGATGACTCCAGTGCATATGTGGATATAAAGTTTTTGACTGTGGGACGTTCGGTGTGGGAGTTATGACCCCAAACGCGTTTTCCTTCGTTGTAGCGCCACCTAGTGGCCGGCATGTCTGAATTTTTGTCGTATGCGTAGTCCGGGCGGACCTGGATCTAGTCATGCAATTGGCATGTCTGCACCCTTTACGGTTTGGGCTGTGCACGCAGTTTTAGGGAGGTACAAATAATAATAATAACTAGAACTGCAAGCAGTTGTGAACGGGGGCCAAGCCTCCCACGCGACTCGGGATCGGGCGTCGTCGTCCGCGGCGCCGGCCCCTCGCTTCACGGAATCCGGGGATGTAAAGTTTTTGAATGTGGGATGTTCTGTGTGGGAGTTATAGCCCCAAACGCGTTTTCTTTGCTTTTTGCGGTTTTGGTGCCCCCTATGGATGACATTCGCAAAACTGTGTTATGTAGAAAGATGCAGCTGACTTGTGGGCATCTGTGGATATTAAGTGTTTGACTGTGGGATGTTCGGTGTGGAAGTTATAGCCCCAAACGCGTTTCCTTTGCTTTTTGTGGTTTTGGCGCCCCCTATGGATGACATTCGCAAAACTACGTTAGATAGAAAGATGCAGCTCAATGTAACAAACAAGTGGATGTCAAGTTTTTGAATGTGCGATGTTCGGTTGGGGAGTTATAGCAAAATCAAATTGTCATCCTCTCCATTGTGAAGACACTTTTTTGAATTTTCCCATTTTCCCGCCGAAAGACTTAGAAAATGGCGAAAACAGGCAAAAAAATTGATAAACTCTTTTTTTTAATAAGTCCGGCCCACATAAAAATTTCTTTCCCATATTTTTGCCATAGGCTCAGGTATGCCCCATGATAGTCTCCCTTCAGTTTCAAGAAAAAACCCTTTTTAATTTTTTTTAAGGAATTTTCGCGAATCTTTAAAGCGCTACTGTTTGGTCTTCCGATAGTCGTAGAAAAACTATTTGACCCAATTTTGCTCGTGGGAGTCAGGAGAGCATAATGCTTTTGGTTTCGTCCAAATCGGGCAAAAACTGTAGGAGGAGTATGTTTCGGTGACTGACACAGTTTTTGCGATGTAGCAAAAAATGTATATATACGCAAATGGGCGTGGCCTATCTCAAAAGATGCAGCTGACTTGTGGGCATCTGTGGATATAAAGTTTTTGACTGTCGGACTTTCGGTGCGGAAGTTATAGCCCAAAACGCCTTTTCCTTGGTTGTAGCGCCACCTAGTGGCCGGGATGTTTGAATTTTTTTGTCTGCGTACGGGGTACGGACTTGGATGAGCCCTGCAAGTGGCATGTCCCAACCCTTTACGGTTTGGGCTGCAGCACCACTTTTACGCGGAGAAAAATAATAATAATAATAATAACTAGAACTGCAAGCAGTTGTGAACGGGGGCCAAGCCTCCCACGCGACTCGGGATTGGACGTCGTCGTCCGCAGCGCCGGCCCCTCGCTTCACGGAATCCGGGGATGTAAAGTTTTTGAATGTGGGATGTTCGGTGTGGGAGTTATAGCCCCAAACGCGTTTTCTTTGCTTTTTGCGGTTTTGGTGCCCCCTATGGATGACATTCGCAAAACTGTGTTATGTAGAAAGATGCAGCTGACTTGTGGGCATCTGTGGATATAAAGTGTTTGACTGTGGGATGTTTGGTGTGGAAGTTATAGCCCCAAACGCGTTTTCTTTGCTTTTTGTGGTTTGGCGCCCCCTATGGATGACATTTGCAAAACTGTGTTTGATAGAAAGATGTTGCTCAATGTACCGAAGAAGTGGATGTCAAGTTTTTGAATGTGCGATGTTTGGTTGGGGAGTTATAGCAAAATCAAATTGTCAACCTCTCCATTGTAAAGACAGTTTTTTGAATTTTCCCATTTTCCCGCCTAAAGACTTAGGAAATGGCGAAAACAGGCAAAAAAATTGAAAAACTATTTTTTTTAATAAGTCCGGCCCACATAGGAATTTCTTGCCCATATTTTTGCCATAGGCTCAGGTATGCCCCATGATAGTCTCCCTTCAGTTTCAAGAAAATCCCTTTTTTTTTTTTTTTAAGGATTTTTCGCGAATTTTTAAAGCGCTACCGTTTGGTCTTCCGATGGTCGTAGAAAAATTATTTGACCAACTTTTGCTCGTGGGAGTCGGTAGAGCATAATGCTTTTGGTTTCGTCCAAATCGGGCGAAAACTGTAGGAGGAGTATGTTTTGGTGACTGACACAGTTTTTGCGATGTAGCGAAAAATGTATATATACGCAAATGGGCGTGGCCTATTCCAAAAGATGCAGCTGACTTGTGGGCATCTGTGGATATAAAGTTTTTGACTGTCGGACTTTCGGTGTGGAAGTTATAGCCCAAAACGTGTTTTCCTTTGTTGTAGCGCCACCTAGTGGCCGGCATGTCTGAATTTTTTTGTCTGCGTACCAGGCATGGACCTGGATAAGTCATGCAAGTGGCATGTCCCAACCCTTTACGGTTTAGGCTGCAGCACCATTTTAAATAAAAAGATGAATAAATGTTCCATATCGAAAAATTGAATCTTTAAAGCGCTAGCGTTTGGTCTTCCGATGGTCGTAGAAAAATTATTTGACCAACTTTTGCTCGTGGGAGTCGGTAGAGCATAATGCTTTTGGTTTGGTCCAAATCGGGCAAAAACTGTAGGAGGAGTATGTTTTGGTGACTGACACAGTTTTTGCGATGTAGCGAAAAATTTATATATACGCAAATGGGCGTGGCCTATCTCAAAAGATGCAGCTGACTTGTGGGCATCTGTGGATATAAAGTTTTTGACTGTCGGACTTTCGGTGTGGAAGTTATACACGTTTTCCTTTTTTTATAGCGCCACCTAGTGGCCGGCATGTCTGATTTTTTATGTCTGCGTACCAGGCATGGACCTTGATCTAGTCATGCAAGTGGCATGTCCCAACCCTTTACGGTTTGGGCTGCAGCACCACTTTTACGTAAGGAATAATAGGAAGAATAAAAGGCCCAACAAGATCAATAGGGTTCCCTGCCCCGCAGGGCTTGGGAACCGCGTTGCTCTGCAAAACGCGGTCCCAGCCCTACTCGGGCTTGGCCCCCTAATAAAAGGCCCAACAAAAACAATAGGGTTCCCTGCCCCGCAGGGCTTGGGAACCGCGTTGCTCTGCAAAACGCGGTCCCAGCCCTACTCGGGCTTGGCCCCCTAATAATCCCTACAAGAACAATAGGGTTCCCTGCCCCGCAGGGCTTGGGAACCGCGTTGCTCTGCAAAACGCGGTCCCAGCCCTACTCGGGCTTGGCCCCCTAATAATAAAAGGCCCAACAAAAACAATAGGGTTCCCTGCCCCGCAGGGCTTGGGAACCGCGGTGCTCTGCATTCCGCGGTCCCAGCCCTTCTCGGGCTTGGCCCCCTAACTAGAACTGCAAGCAGTTGTGAACGGGGGCCAAGCCTCCCACGCGACTCGGGATTGGACGTCGTCGTCCGCGGCGCCGGCCCCTCGCTTCACGGAATCCGGGGATGTAAAGTTTTTGAATGTGGGATGTTCGGTGTGGGAGTTATAGCCCCAAACGCGTTTTCTTTGCTTTTTGCGGTTTTGGTGCCCCCTATGGATGACATTCGCAAAACTGTGTTATGTAGAAAGATGCAGCTGACTTGTGGGCATCTGTGGATATAAAGTGTTTGACTGTGGGATGTTTGGTGTGGAAGTTATAGCCCCAAACGCGTTTTCTTTGCTTTTTGTGGTTTGGCGCCCCCTATGGATGACATTTGCAAAACTGTGTTTGATAGAAAGATGTTGCTCAATGTACCGAAGAAGTGGATGTCAAGTTTTTGAATGTGCGATGTTTGGTTGGGGAGTTATAGCAAAATCAAATTGTCAACCTCTCCATTGTAAAGACAGTTTTTTGAATTTTCCCATTTTCCCGCCTAAAGACTTAGGAAATGGCGAAAACAGGCAAAAAAATTGAAAAACTATTTTTTTTAATAAGTCCGGCCCACATAGGAATTTCTTGCCCATATTTTTTGTATAGACTCAGGTACGCCCCATGATAGTGTCCCTTGAGTTTCAAGAAAATCCCTTTATTTTATTTTTTTAAGGAATTTTCGCAAATCTTTAAAGCGCTACCGTTTGGTCTTCCGATGGTCGTAGAAAAATTATTTGACTTACTTTTGCTCGTGGGAGTCGGTAGAGCATAATGCTTTTGGTTTCGTCCAAATCGGGCGAAAACTGTAGGAGGAGTATGTTTTGGTGACTGACACAGTTTTCGCGATGTAGCGAAAAATGTATATATACGCAAATGGGCGTGGCCTATCTCAAAAGATGCAGCTGACTTGTGGGCATCTGTGGATATAAAGTTTTTGACTGTCGGACTTTCGGTGTGGGAGTTATAGCCCCAAACATGTTTTTTTATTGTTGTAGCGCCACCTAGTGGCTGGCATGTCTGAATTTTTTTGTCTGCGTACCAGGCACGGACCTGGATAAGCCCTGCAAGTGGCATGTCCCAACCCTTTACGGTTTGGGCTGCAGCACCACTTTTACGTAAGGAAAAATAATAATAACTAGAACTGCAAGCAGTTGTGAACGGGGGCCAAGCCTCCCACGCGACTCGGGATCGGGCGTCGTCGTCCGCGTCGCCGGCCCCTCGCTTCACGGAATCCGGGGAAGTAAAGATTTTGAATGTGGGATGTTCGGTGTGGAAGTTATAGCCCCAAACGCGTTTCCTTTGCTTTTTGTGGTTTTGGCGCCCCCTATGGATGACATTTGCAAAACTACGTTAGATAGAAAGATGCAGCTCAATGTACCAAACAAGTGGATGTCAAGTTTTTGAATGTGCGATGTTCGGTTGGGGAGTTATGAGCAAAATGAAATTGTGAACCTCTCCATTGTAAAGACAGTTTTTTGAATTTTCCCATTTTCCCGCCGAAAGACTTAGGAAATGGCGAAAACAGGCAAAAAAATTGATAAACTCTTTTTTTTAATAAGTCCGGCCCACAAAGGAATTTCTTGCCCATATTTTTTTGATAGACTCAAGTATGCCCCATGATAGTCTCCCTTGAGTTTCAAGAAAATCCCTCTTTTTTTTTTTTTTTACAGATTTTCGCAAATTTTTAAAGCGCTACCGTTTGGTCTTCCGATGGTCGTAGAAAAACTAATTGACCAACTCTTGCTCGTGGGAGTCAGTAGAGCATAATGCTTTTGGTTTCGTCCAAATCGGGCAAAAACTGTAGGAGGAGTATGTTTTGGTGACCGACACAGTTTTTGCGATGTAGCAAAAAATCTATATATACGCAAATGGGCGTGGCCTATCTCAAAAGATGCAGCTGACTCGTGGGCATCTTTGGATGTGAAGTTTTTGACTGTCGGACTTTCGGTGAGGAAGTTATAGCCCAAAACACCTTTTCCTTTGTTGTAGCGCCACCTAGTGGTCGGCATGTCTGAATTTTTTTGTCTGCGTACCAGGCACGGACCTGGATAAGCCCTGCAAGTGGCATGTCCCAACCCTTTACGGTTTGGGCTGCAGCACCACTTTTACGCGGAGAAGAAAAAGAATAATAATAATCCCTACAAGAACAATAGGGTTCCCTGCCCCGCAGGGCTTGGGAACCGCGTTGCTCTGCAAAACGCGGTCCCAGCCCTACTCGGGCTTGGCCCCCTAATAATAATCCCTACAAGAACAATAGGGTTCCCTGCCCCGCAGGGCTTGGGAACCGCGTTGCTCTGCAAAACGCGGTCCCAGCCCTACTCGGGCTTGGCCCCCTAATAATAATAATAACTAGAACTGCAAGCAGTTGTGAACGGGGGCCAAGCCTCCCACGCGACTCGGGATTGGGGGTCGTCGTCCGCGGCGCCGGCCCCTCGTTTCACGGAATCCGGGGATGTAAAGTTTTTGAATGTGGGATGTTCGGTGTGGGAGTTATAGCCCCAAACGCGTTTTCTTTGCTTTTTGCGGTTTTGGTGCCCCCTATGGATGACATTCGCAAAACTGTGTTATGTAGAAAGATGCAGCTGACTTGTGGGCATCTGTGGATATTAAGTGTTTGACTGTGGGATGTTCGGTGTGGAAGTTATAGCCCCAAACGCGTTTCCTTTGCTTTTTGTGGTTTTGGCGCCCCCTATGGATGACATTCGCAAAACTACGTTAGATAGAAAGATGCAGCTCAATGTACCAAACAAGTGGATGTCAAGTTTTTGAATGTGCGATGTTCGGTTGGGGAGTTATAGCAAAATCAAATTGTCAACCTCTCCATTTTAAAGACACTTTTTTGAATTTTCCCATTTTCCCGCCGAAAGACTTAGGAAATGGCGAAAACAGGCAAAAAAATTGAAAAACTCTTTTTTTTAATAAGTCCGGCCCACAAAGGAATTTCTTGCCCATATTTTTGCCATAGGCTCAGGTATGCCCCATGATAGTCTCCCTTCAGTTTCAAGAAAATCCCCCTTTTTTTTTTTTTTAAGGAATTTTCGCGAATCTTTAAAGCGCTACCGTTTGGTCTTCCAATGGTCGTAGAAAAAGTGTTTGACCCACTTTTGCTCGTGGGAGTCGGTAGAGTATAATGCTTTTGGTTTTGTCCAAATCGGGCAAAAACTGTAGGAGGAGTATGTTTTGGTGACTGACACAGTTTTTGCGACGTAGCAAAAAATCTATCCTATCGCAAATGGGCGTGGCCTATCTCAAAAGATGCAGCTGACTTGTGGGCATCTGTGGATATAAAGTTTTTGACTGTCGGACTTTCGGTGCGGATGTTATAGCCCAAAACGCCTTTTCCTTTGTTGTAGCGTCACCTAGTGGCTGGCATGTCTGAATTTTTTTGTCTGCGTACCAGGCACGGACCTGGATAAGCCCTGCAAGTGGCATGTCCCAACCCTTTACGGTTTGGGCTGCAGCACCACTTTTACGTAAGGAAAAATAATAATAATAATAACTAGAACTGCGAGCAGTTGTGAACGGGGGCCAAGCCTTCCACGCGACTCGGGATCGGGCGTCGTCGTCCGCAGTGCCGGCCCCTCGCTTCACGGAATCCGGGGATGTAAAGTTTTTGAATGTGGGATGTTTGGTTTGGGAGTTATAGACCAAAACGCAAAGAAAACGCAGAGAAAGATGCTCAAGGGTGTTTTTGGCGCCCCCTTTTGGAGCACTTTAAGGAAAAAGTAGAAACAACCTGAGAACTATAGGATAAACACATTTGTGAAGTTTGGTGTTAATAGGATGAATCGTTTTGGATTTAGGAGCAGTTTGGTACAAGGTAGCTAATGTGCAAATCTTTAAAGCGCTACCGTTTGGTCTCCTGATGGTCGTAGAAAAATTCTTTATACAACTTTTGCTCGTGGGAGTCGGTAGAGCATAATGCTTTTGGTTTCGTCCAAATCGGGCAAAAACTGTAGGAGGAGTGTGTTTTGGTGACTGACACAGTTTTTGCGATGTAGGGAAAAAAAATCCCATAGGCAAATGGGCGTGGCCTATCTGAAAAGATGCAGCTGACTTGTGGGCATCTGTGGATATAAAGTTTTTGACTGTGGGATGTTCGGTGTGGAAGTTATAGCCCCAAACGAGTTTTCTTTGCTTTTTGTGGTTTTGGCGCCCCCTATGGATGACATTCACAAAACAACGTGAGATAGAAAGATGCAGCTTAATGTACCAAACAAGTAGATGTCAAGTTTTTGAATGTGCGATGTTCGGTTGGGGAGTTATAGCAAAATCAAATTGTACACCTCTCCATTGTAAAGACACTTTTTTTGAATTTCCCGCCAAAACACTTAGGAAATGGCGAAAACAGGCAAAAAAATTGAAAAACTCTTTTTTTTAATAAGTCCCGCCCAGAAAGGAATTTCTTGCCCATATTTTTGCCATAGACTCAGGTATGCCCCATGATAGTCTCCCTTCAGTTTCAAGAAAATCCCTTTTTTTTTTTTTTTTTACGGATTTTCGCAAATCTTTAAAGCGATAGCGTTTGGTCTTCCGATGGTCGTAGAAAAATTATTTGACCAACTTTTGCTCATGGGAGTCGGTTGAGAATAATGCTTTTGGTTTCGTCCAAATCGGGCGAAAACTCTAGGAGGAGTATGTTTTGGTGACTGACACAGTTTTTGCGATGTAGCAAAAAATATATCCTATCGCAAATGGGCGTGGCCTATTTCAAAAGATGCAGCTGACTTGTGGGCATCTGTGGATATAAAGTTTTTGATTGTCGGACTTTTGGTGCGGAAGTTATAGCCCAAAACGCCTTTTCCTTTGTTGTAGCGCCACCTAGTGGCCGGGAGGTCTGAATTTTTTTGTCTGCGTACGGGGTACGGACTTGGATATGCCCTGGAAGTGGCATGTCCCAACCCTTTACGGTTTGGGCTGCAGCACCACTTTTACGCGGAGAAAAATAATAATAAAAGGCCCAACAAGATCAATAGGGTTCCCTGCCCCGCAGGGCTTGGGAACCGCGTTGCTCTGCAAAACGCGGTCCCAGCCCTACTCGGGCTTGGCCCCCTAATAATAATAATCCCTACAAGAACAATAGGGTTCCCTGCCCCGCAGGGCTTGGGAACCGCGTTGCTCTGCAAAACGCGGTCCCAGCCCTACTCGGGCTTGGCCCCCTAATAATAATAACTAGAACTGCAAGCAGTTGTGAACGGGGGCCAAGCCTCCCACGCGACTCGGGATTGGACGTCGTCGTCCGCAGCGCCGGCCCCTCGCTTCACGGAATCCGGGGATGTAAAGTTTTTGAATGTGGGATGTTCGGTGTGGGAGTTATAGCCCCAAACGCGTTTTCTTTGCTTTTTGCGGTTTTGGTGCCCCCTATGGATGACATTCGCAAAACTGTGTTATGTAGAAAGATGCAGCTGACTTGTGGGCATCTGTGGATATAAAGTGTTTGACTGTGGGATGTTTGGTGTGGAAGTTATAGCCCCAAACGCGTTTTCTTTGCTTTTTGTGGTTTGGCGCCCCCTATGGATGACATTTGCAAAACTGTGTTTGATAGAAAGATGTTGCTCAATGTACCGAAGAAGTGGATGTCAAGTTTTTGAATGTGCGATGTTTGGTTGGGGAGTTATAGCAAAATCAAATTGTCAACCTCTCCATTGTAAAGACAGTTTTTTGAATTTTCCCATTTTCCCGCCTAAAGACTTAGGAAATGGCGAAAACAGGCAAAAAAATTGAAAAACTATTTTTTTTAATAAGTCCGGCCCACATAGGAATTTCTTGCCCATATTTTTGCCATAGGCTCAGGTATGCCCCATGATAGTCTCCCTTCAGTTTCAAGAAAATCCCTTTTTTTTTTTTTTTAAGGATTTTTCGCGAATTTTTAAAGCGCTACCGTTTGGTCTTCCGATGGTCGTAGAAAAATTATTTGACCAACTTTTGCTCGTGGGAGTCGGTAGAGCATAATGCTTTTGGTTTCGTCCAAATCGGGCGAAAACTGTAGGAGGAGTATGTTTTGGTGACTGACACAGTTTTTGCGATGTAGCGAAAAATGTATATATACGCAAATGGGCGTGGCCTATTCCAAAAGATGCAGCTGACTTGTGGGCATCTGTGGATATAAAGTTTTTGACTGTCGGACTTTCGGTGTGGAAGTTATAGCCCAAAACGTGTTTTCCTTTGTTGTAGCGCCACCTAGTGGCCGGCATGTCTGAATTTTTTTGTCTGCGTACCAGGCATGGACCTGGATAAGTCATGCAAGTGGCATGTCCCAACCCTTTACGGTTTAGGCTGCAGCACCATTTTAAATAAAAAGATGAATAAATGTTCCATATCGAAAAATTGAATCTTTAAAGCGCTAGCGTTTGGTCTTCCGATGGTCGTAGAAAAATTATTTGACCAACTTTTGCTCGTGGGAGTCGGTAGAGCATAATGCTTTTGGTTTGGTCCAAATCGGGCAAAAACTGTAGGAGGAGTATGTTTTGGTGACTGACACAGTTTTTGCGATGTAGCGAAAAATTTATATATACGCAAATGGGCGTGGCCTATCTCAAAAGATGCAGCTGACTTGTGGGCATCTGTGGATATAAAGTTTTTGACTGTCGGACTTTCGGTGTGGAAGTTATACACGTTTTCCTTTTTTTATAGCGCCACCTAGTGGCCGGCATGTCTGATTTTTTATGTCTGCGTACCAGGCATGGACCTTGATCTAGTCATGCAAGTGGCATGTCCCAACCCTTTACGGTTTGGGCTGCAGCACCACTTTTACGTAAGGAATAATAGGAAGAATAAAAGGCCCAACAAGATCAATAGGGTTCCCTGCCCCGCAGGGCTTGGGAACCGCGTTGCTCTGCAAAACGCGGTCCCAGCCCTACTCGGGCTTGGCCCCCTAACTAGAACTGCAAGCAGTTTTTACCGGGGGCCAAGCCTCCGACGCAACTCGTCGTCAACCGCCGCGCCGGCCGCTCACTCCGCAGAATCCGCGGATGTAAAGTTTTTGACCGTGGGATGTTCGGTGCGGGAGTTGTATAGGTATCGCTGTTTACGGATGAATTTCGCGAAAGTGCCACGGTGGAACGATGCAGCTCAATTCACAGAACAAGTGGATGTCAAGTTTTTTAATGTGCGATGTGTGGTTGGCGAGTTATGAGCAAAAGCAGATTGTCAGCCTTGACAAAATGGCCGCCGGAGCTAATTGCACAATGTAATGTCAATGGACATGCTAACATTCCCGCCTTTTTTCTTTGACGGAAAAAAAAAATCTAATTTTATTAAAAAGTCCCTTAAACATTACTATTTCTTGGCCATATTTTTCATATAGACTTGGGTATGCCCCTTGATGGTTTCCCGTGAGTTTTAAGAAAATTCCTCTGGCCAATTAGGAGATATAAAATTTCCTAATTTATGGCGCCCCCTTATGGCAAAATTCTCCAAATTTTTTATTGAACGCAATTAAGGGTAGCCCCAACATATGTCTAAAATTTGGACTTGATCCGACTTATGATTTTGGATTTATGAATTTTTTCGTAAAACGTAGCTAATCAACAAATATTTAAAACGCTATTGTTTCGTTATCCATGGTCGGATCAAAATTCTTTCGAATAACTTTTTTCCGTGTGGGTCGGTAGATGTTCTGTGCAAAGTCTGGTGTCAATTGTCCAAAAATTGTGGGAGGAGTCACGAAAAATATGTTTTTCAGTTTTCGCGATTTTGCGAAAAATCTATAATATCGCAAATGGGCGTGGCCTATGCCAAATGATGCAGCTGACTCCAGTGAATATGTGGATATAAAGTTTTTGACTGTGGGACGTTCGGTGTGGGAGTTATAGCCCCAAACGCGTTTTCTTTGGTGTAGCGCCACCTAGTGGCCGGCATGTCTGAATTTTTTTGTAAGCCGAGAGGCCGGGGGTCTGAAATAGTCATGCAAGTGGCATGTCCCAACCCTTTACGGTTTGGGCTGCAGCACCACTTTTACTCGGAGAAAAATAAAAATAATAATAATAATAATAATCGCCACAAAAACAATAGGGTTCCCTGCCCCGCAGGGCTTGGGAACCGCGTTGCTGTGCAAAACGCGGTCCCAGCTCCTGCTCGGGCTTGGCCCCCTAATAATAATAACTAGAACTGCAAGCAGTTTTTACCGGGGGCCAAGCCTCCGACGCAACTCGTCGTCAATCGCCGCGCCGGCCGCTCACTTCGCGGAATCCGCGGATGTAAGGTTTTTGACCGTGGGATGTTCGGTGCGGGAGTTGTATAGGTATCGCTGTTTACGGATGAATTTGGCGAAACTGCCACGGTGGAACGATGCAGCTCAATTCACAGAACAAGTGCATGTCAAGTTTTTTAATGTGCGATGTGTGGTTGGCGAGTTATGAGCAAAAGTAGATTGTCAGCCTTGACAAAATGGCCGCCGGAGCTAATTGCACAATGTAATGTCAATGGACATGCTAACATTCCCGCCTTTTTTCTTTGACGGAAAAAAAAAAATCTAATTTTATTAAAAAGTCCCTTAAACATTACTATTTCTTGGCCATATTTTTTCTATAGACTCGTGTTTGCCCCTTGATGGTTTACCGTGAGTTTTAAGAAAATTCCTCTGGCCAATTAGGAGATATAAAATTTCCTAATTTATGGCGCCCCCTTATGGCGAAATTCTCCAAATCTTTTATTGAACGCAATTAAGGGTAGCCCCAACATATGTCTAAAATTTGGACTTGATCCGACTTATGATTTTGGATTTATGAATTTCTACGTAAAACGTAGCTAATCAACAAATATTCAAAGCGCTACCGTTTCGTTATCGATGGTCGGATCAAAATTCTTTTGAAAAAATCTTTTCCGTGTGGGTCGGTAGATGTTCTGTGCAAACGTTGGTGTCAATTGTCCAAAAATTGTGGGAGGAGTAGCGAAAAGTCAGTTTTGCAGTTTTCGCGATTTTGCGAAAAATCTATAATATCGCAAATGGGCGTGGCCTATGCCAAATGATGCAGATGACTCCAGTGCATATGTGGATATAAAGTTTTTGACTGTGGGACGTTCGGTGTGGGAGTTATGACCCCAAACGCGTTTTCCTTCGTTGTAGCGCCACCTAGTGGCCGGCATGTCTGAATTTTTGTCGTATGCGTAGTCCGGGCGGACCTGGATCTAGTCATGCAATTGGCATGTCTGCACCCTTTACGGTTTGGGCTGTGCACGCAGTTTTAGGGAGGTACAAATAATAATAATAATAATAACTAGAACTGCAAGCAGTTTTTACCGGGGGCCAAGCCTCCGACGCAACTCGTCGTCAACCGCCGCGCCGGCAGCTCACTTCGCGGAATCCGTGGATGTAAAGTTTTTGACCGTGGGATGTTCGGTGTGGGAGTTGTATAGGTATCGCTGTTTATGGATGAATTTGGCAAAACTGCCACGGTGGAACGATGCAGCTCAATTCACAGAACAAGTGGATGTCAAGTTTTTTAATGTGCGATGTGTGGTTGGCGAGTTATGAGCAAAAGTAGATTGTCAGCTTTGACAAAATGGCCGCCGGAGCTAATTGCACAATGTAATGTCAATGGACATGCTAACATTCCCGCCTTTTTTCTTTGACGGAAAAAAAAAAATCTAATTTTATTAAAAAGTCCCTTAAACATTACTATTTCTTGGCCATATTTTTTATATAGAGTCGTGTATGCCCCTTGATGCTTTCCCGTGAGTTTTAAGAAATTTCCTCTGGCCAATTAGGAGATATGAAATTTCCTAATTTATGGCGCCCCCTTATGGCGAAAATTTCCGATTTTTTTATTGAACGCAATTAAGGGTAGCCCCAACATATGTCTAAAATTTGGACTTGATCCGACTTATGATTTTGGATTTATGAATTTCTACGTAAAACGTAGCTAATCAACAAATATTCAAAGCGCTACCGTTTCGTTATCGATGGTCGGATCAAAATTCTTTCGAAAAAATCCTTTCCGTGTGGGTCGGTAGATGTTCTGTGCAAAGTTTGGTGTCAATTGTCCAAAAATTGTGGGAGTAGTAACGAAAAGTCAGTTTTGCAGTTTTCGCGATTTTGCAAAAAATCTATAATATCGCAAATGGGCGTGGCCTATGCCAAATGATGCAGCTGACTCCAGTGCATCTGTGGATATAAAGTTTTTGACGGTGGGACGTTCGGTGTGGGAGTTATGACCCCAAACGCGTTTTCCTTCGTTGTAGCGCCACCTAGTGGCCGGCATGTCTGAATTTTTTTGTATGCTGAAAATTCACGGACCTGGATCTAGTCATGCAATTGGCATGTCTGCACCCTTTACGGTTTGGGCTGTGCACGCAGTTCTAGCGGCGACAAATAATAATAATAATAATAATAATAATAATAATCCTTACAAAAACAATAGGGTTCCCTGCCCCGCAGGGCTTGGGAACCGCGTTGCTGTGCAAAACGCGGTCCCAGCTCCTGCTCGGGCTTGGCCCCCTAACTAGAACTGCAAGCAGTTTTTACCGGGGGCCAAGCCTCCGACGCAACTCGTCGTCAACCGCCGCGCCGGCCGCTCACTCCGCAGAATCTGCGGATGTAAAGTTTTTGACCGTGGGATGTTCGGTGCGGGAGTTGTATAGGTATCGCTGTTTACGGATGAATTTCGCGAAAGTGCCACGGTGGAACGATGCAGCTCAATTCACAGAACAAGTGGATGTCAAGTTTTTTAATGTGCGATGTTTGGTTGGCGAGTTATGAGCAAAAGCAGATTAAAATGGCTGCCGGAGCTAATTGCACAATGTAATGTCAATGGACATGCTAACATTCCCGCCTTTTTTCTTTGACGGAATTTTTTTTTAAACATTTTATTAAAAAGTCCCTTACACATTAATATTTCTTGGCCATATTTTTTATATAGACTCGTGTATGCCCCATGATGATTTCCCGTGAGTTTTAAGAAAATTCCTCTGGCCAATTAGGAGATATAAAATTTCCTAATTTATGGCGCCCCCTTATGGCGAAAATGTCCAATTTTTTTATTGAACGCAATTAAGGGTAGCCCCAACATATGTCTAAAATTTGGACTTGATCCGACTTATGATTTCGGATTTATGAATTTCTACGTAAAACGTAGCTAATCAACAAATATTTAAAACGCTACCGTTTCGTTATCAATAGTCGGATCAAAATTCTTTCAAAAAAATCTTTTCCGTGTGGGTCGGTAGATGTTCTGTGCAAAGTCTGGTGTCAATTGTCCAAAAATTGTGGGAGGAGTAGCGAAAAGTCAGTTTTGCAGTTTTCGCCATTTTGCGAAAAATCTGTAATATCGCAAATGGGCGTGGCCTATGCCAAATGATGCAGCTGACTCCAGTGCATCTGTGGATATAAAGTTTTTGACTGTGGGACGTTCGGTGTGGGAGTTATGACCCCAAACGCGTTTTCCTTCGTTGTAGCGCCACCTAGTGGCCGGCATGTCTGAATTTCTTTGTATGCTGAGATTTCACGGACCTGGATCTAGTCATGCAATTGGCATGTCTGCACCCTTTACGGTTTGGGCTGTGGACGCAGTTCTAGCGGCGACAAATAATAATAATAATAATAATAATAATAATAATCGCCACAAAAACAATAGGGTTCCCTGCCCCGCAGGGCTTGGGAACCGCGTTGCTGTGCAAAACGCGGTCCCAGCTCCTGCTCGGGCTTGGCCCCCTAATAATAATAATAACTAGAACTGCAAGCAGTTTTTACCGGGGGCCAAGCCTCCGACGCAACTCGTCGTCAAGCGCCGTGCCTGCCGCTCACTCCACAGAACCTGTGGATGTAAAGTTTTTGACCGTGGGATGTTCGGTGCGGGAGTTGTATAGGTATCGCTGTTTATGGATGAATTTTGCGAAACTGCCACGGTGGAACGATGCAGCTCAATTCACAGAACAAGTGCATGTCAAGTTTTTTAATGTGCGATGTGTGGTTGGCGAGTTATGAGCAAAAGTAGATTGTCAGCCTTGACAAAATGGCCGCCGGAGCTAATTGCACAATGTAATGTCAATGGACATGCTAACATTCCCGCCTTTTTTCTTTGACGGAAAAAAAAAAATCTAATTTTATTAAAAAGTCCCTTAAACATTACTATTTCTTGGCCACATTTTTTATATAGACTCGTGTATGCCCCTTGATGATTTCCCGTGAGTTTTAAGAAAATTCCTCTGGCCAATTAGGAGATATAAAATTTCCTAATTTATGGCGCCCCCTTATGGCGAAAATTTCCAAATTTTTTATTGAACGCAATTAAGAGTAGCCCCAACATATGTCTAAAGTTTGGACTTGATCCGACTTATGATTTTGGATTTATGAATATTAACGTAAAACGTAGCTAATCAACAAATATTCAAAGCGCTACCGTTTCGTTATCGATGGTCGTATCCAAATTCTTTCGAAAAATTTGTTTCCGTATGGGTCGGTAGATGTTCTGTGCAAACTTTGGTGTCAATTGTCCAAAAATTGTGGGAGGAGTAGCGAAAAATATGTTTTGCAGTTTTCGCGATTTTGCAAAAAATCTATAATATCGCAAATGGGCGTGGCCTATGCCAAATGATGCAGCTGACTCCAGTGCATATGTGGATATAAAGTTTTTGACTGTGGGACGTTCGGTGTGGGAGTTATGACCCCAAACGCGTTTTCCTTCGTTGTAGCGCCACCTAGTGGCCGGCATGTCTGAATTTTTTTGTATGCTGAAAATTCACGGACCTGGATCTAGTCATGCAATTGGCATGTCTGCACCCTTTACGGTTTGGGCTGTGCACGCAGTTCTAGCGGCGACAAATAATAATAATAATAATAATAATAACTAGAAATCCCGCGGAGATTTGGAAAGTACGGGCCGCCCCCGCGCGAATCGGGGAAGGGAAAAAATCGCGGCCGACCCCCGCGGTCCCAGAGGCTTTACCGTAGAGCGACGCGAGCCGCGCGCGTCCGACAAACGACGAGTCGATCGGAGTCGGGGGGAAAGGGGCGTGGCCCGGCAAACATCGCGTCGCCGAATGACGGTTTTCGTATTTGCGGCGCCCCCTGTGGGTTAACCTCGACGAGCTTAGAGGGACACGCCACCGCGTGTCTTCCGCACGTATCCTGCGAGTTTCACGACGATAGGACCTACGGGCAACGAGTTATGGCCAATTTGTAATTAAGGCCCGCCCCTGCGTAAACGTTTTAGTCAATGGCGGCCATGTTTTCCAAGCTATCCTACTGATATTTTTCGGAGACGTGCTTCACAGTCCCCCGGGGCTTCGTGAGACATTTGGTGTTGATAGAGTAAAACGTGAAAAAGTTGTGGTTAAAACCCTGTTTTTCAGTTTATGCTAATTAGCCGAAAATATCTCCAGGTTGACTTTTATGGTCCAAGAGGCTTTTTTGTAGAGCGCCCTCTCATACAGCCGTGTGAAAAATTTCAAGTCAATCGGACTTACGGCGTGCGGGGCGCGGCCTCTCAAACTTTCTTCAGTCTGGGTTTAATTATAGCGCCCCCTAGCGGAAAATACAAAAAAATTCTGAGAGGTTATATTGTAGAGCACCATGAGCTGTACATGTGTAATCAATATCAAGTCAATCGGAGTCGGGTGACCTTTGTGGCGCCCCCTATGGGTTAATCGCGATAAGCTTCGGGGGACATGCTACCACATGACCTCTGCACACACCCAGCAAGTTTGATGATGATAGGACCTACGGTTAAGGAGTTATGGCCAATTTGTGGATAGGCCCCGCCCCTGTGGCGCCCCCTATGGGTAAATCGCGATAAGCTTTGAAGGACATGCTACCACATGACTTCTGCACATACCCAGCAAGTTTGATGATGATAGGACCTACGGTTAAGGAGTTATGGCCAACGTGTTATTAAGCCCCGCCCATTTGTGGCGCCCCCTATGGGTTGATCTCGATAAGCTTCGATGGACATGCAACCACATGACTTCTGCACATACCCAGCAAGTTTGATGATGATAGGACCTACGGTTAAGGAGTTATGGCCAACGTGTTATTAAGCCCCGCCCATTTGTGGCGCCCCCTTTGGGTTAATCTCGATATGCTTTGATGGACATGCTACCACATGACTTCTGCACATACCCAGCAAGTTTCATGATGATAGGACCTATGGTTAAGGAGTTATGGCCAACGTGTTATTATGCCCCGCCCCTGCGTAAACGTTTTGGTCAATGGCGGCCATGTTTTTCAAGTTGTACTACTAATCTTTTACGGGTATGTTTATTGTAGTCCCCCGGGGCTTCACGAGAAATTTGGTGTCGATACAGTCAAATTGCAGAAAGTTGTGGATAACACGCTGTTTTTCACTTTATGCTAATTAGCGGGAAATATTCCCTGAAGAATTTTTATGGTCCCAGAGGCTTTTTTGTAGAGCACCCTAGCATACACCTGTGTGAGAAATTTCAAGTCAATCGGAGTTACGGCGTGCGGGGCGTGGCCTCTCAAAATTCTTTCAGTCGGGACTTCATAACAGCGCCCCCTAGCGGAAATTCAAAAAACTGTATAATAGCACACCCCGCGGGGCGGGGACGCACGTTGTGCGAAATTTTTGCGTTTCTACGTGCAACGGTGTGGGAGGAGAAGCAGCTAGAAATGTGAGGAAGAATAAAAAGTAAGAAGAAGTCAGAATAAGTATGGTGGAGAGTAATAATTACGGCTCCTCAGTATTACTGAGGACCCGTACTTAATAACTAGAACTGCAAGCAGTTTTTACCGGGGGCCAAGCCTCCGACGCAACTCGTCGTCAACCGCCGCGCCGGCCGCTCACTCCGCAGAATCTGCGGATGTAAAGTTTTTGACTGTGGGATGTTCGGTGCGGGAGTTGTATAGGTATCGCTGTTTACGGATGAATTTCGCGAAAGTGCCACGGTGGAACGATGCAGCTCAATTCACAGAACAAGTGGATGTCAAGTTTTTTAATGTGCGATGTGTGGTTGGCGAGTTATGAGCAAAAGCAGATTGTCAGTCTTGACAAAATGGCCGCCGGAGCTAATTGCACAATGTAATGTCAATGGACATGCTAACATTCCCGCCTTTTTTCTTTGATGGAAAAAAAAAATATCTAATTTTATTAAAAAGTCCCTTACACATTAATATTTCTTGGCCATATTTTTTATATAGACTCGGGTATGCCCCTTGATGGTTTCCCGTGAGTTTTAAGAAAATTCCTCTGGCCAATTAGGAGATATGAAATTTCATAATTTATGGCGCCCCCTTATGGCGAAAATTTCCAAATTTTTTATTGAACGCAATTAAGGGTAGTCCCAACATATGTCTAAAATTTGGACTTGATCCGACTTATGATTTTGGATTTATGAATTTTTTCGTAAAACGTAGCTAATCAAGAAATATTTAAAACGCTACCGTTTCGTTATCCATGGTCGGATCAAAATTCTTTTAAGTGTTTTTTTTCCGTGTGGGTCGGTAGATGTTCTGTGCAAACTTTGGTGTCAATTGTCCAAAAATTATGGGAGGAGTAGCGAAAAATATGTTTTGCAGTTTTCGCGATTTTGCGAAAAATCTATAATATCGCAAATGGGCGTGGCCTATGCCAAATGATGCAGCTGACTCCAGTGCATCTGTGGATATAAAGTTTTTGACTGTGGGACGTTCGGTGTGGGAGTTATGACCCCAAACGCGTTTTCCTTCGTTGTAGCGCCACCTAGTGGCCGGCATGTCTGAATTTTTTTGTATGCGTACACGGCCCGGACCTGGATCTAGTCATGCAATTGGCATGTCTGCGCCCTTTACGGTTTGGGCTGTGCACGCAGTTTTAGATGACTACAAATAATAATAATAATAATAACTAGAACTGCAAGCAGTTTTTACCGGGGGCCAAGCCTCCGACGCGACTCGTCGTCAACCGCCGCGCCGGCCGCTCACTCCGCAGAATCTGCGGATGTAAAGTTTTTGACCGTGGGATGTTCGGTGCGGGACTTGTATAGGTATCGCTGTTTACGGATGAATTTCGCGAAAGTGCCACGGTGGAACGATGCAGCTCAATTCACAGAACAAGTGGATGTCAAGTTTTTTAATGTGCGATGTGTGGTTGGCGAGTTATGAGCAAAAGCAGATTGTCAGCCTTGACAAAATGGCCGCCGGAGCTAATTGCACAATGTAATGTCAATGGACATGCTAACATTCCCGCCTTTTTTCTTTGATGGAAAAAAAAAATATCTAATTTTATTAAAAAGTCCCTTACACATTAATATTTCTTGGCCATATTTTTTATATAGACTCGTGTATGCCCCTTGATGGTTTCCCGTGAGTTTCAAGAAATTTCCTCTGGCCAATTAGGAGATATGAAATTTCATAATTTATGGCGCCCCCTTATGGCGAAAATTTCCAAATCTTTTATTGAACGCAATTAAGGGTAGTCCCAACATATGTCTAAAATTTGGACTTGATCCGACTTATGATTTTGGATTTATGAATATTAACGTAAAACGTAGCTAATCAACAAATATTCAAAGCGCTACCGTTTCGTTATCGATGGTCGTATCCAAATTCTTTCGAAAAATTTGTTTCCGTATGGGTCGGTAGATGTTCTGTGCAAACTTTGGTGTCAATTGTCCAAAAATTGTGGGAGGAGTAGCGAAAAATATGTTTTTCAGTTTTCGCGATTTTGCGAAAAATCTATAATATCGCAAATGGGCGTGGCCTATGCCAAATGATGCAGCTAACTCCAGTGCATCTGTGGATATAAAGTTTTTGACTGTGGGACGTTCGGTGTGGGAGTTATGACCCCAAACGCGTTTTCCTTCGTTGTAGCGCCACCTAGTGGCCGGCATGTCTGAATTTTGTTGTAGGCCGGGAGGCCGGGGGTCTGAACTAGTCATGCAAGTGGCATGTCCCAACCCTTTACGGTTTGGGCTGCAGCACCACTTTTACTCGGAGAAAAATAAAAATAATAATAATAATAATAATCCTTACAAAAACAATAGGGTTCCCTGCCCCGCAGGGCTTGGGAACCGCGTTGCTGTGCAAAACGCGGTCCCAGCTCCTGCTCGGGCTTGGCCCCCTAATAATCGCCACAAAAACAATAGGGTTCCCTGCCCCGCAGGGCTTGGGAACCGCGTTGCTGTGCAAAACGCGGTCCCAGCTCCTGCTCGGGCTTGGCCCCCTAATAATAATAATCGCCACAAAAACAATAGGGTTCCCTGCCCCGCAGGGCTTGGGAACCGCGTTGCTGTGCAAAACGCGGTCCCAGCTCCTGCTCGGGCTTGGCCCCCTAATAATAATAATCGCCACAAAAACAATAGGGTTCCCTGCCCCGCAGGGCTTGGGAACCGCGTTGCTGTGCAAAACGCGGTCCCAGCTCCTGCTCGGGCTTGGCCCCCTAATAATCGCCACTAAAACAATAGGGTTCCCTGCCCCGCAGGGCTTGGGAACCGCGTTGCTGTGCAAAACGCGGTCCCAGCTCCTGCTCGGGCTTGGCCCCCTAACTAGAACTGCAAGCAGTTTTTACCGGGGGCCAAGCCTCCGACGCAACTCGTCGTCAAGCGCCGCGCCTGCCGCTCACTTCGCGGAATCCGCGGATGTAAAGTTTTTGACCGTGGGATGTTCGGTGCGGGAGTTGTATAGGTATCGCTGTTTACGGATGAATTTGGCGAAACTGCCACGGTGGAACGATGCAGCTCAATTCACAGAACAAGTGCATGTCAAGTTTTTTAATGTGCGATGTGTGGTTGGCGAGTTATGAGCAAAAGTAGATGGTCAGCCTTGACAAAATGGCCGCCGGAGCTAATTGCACAATGTAATGTCAATGGACATGCTAACATTCCCGCCTTTTTTCTTTGACGGAAAAAAAAAAATCTAATTTTATTAAAAAGTCCCTTAAACATTACTATTTCTTGGCCATATTTTTTCTATAGACTCGTGTTTGCCCCTTGATGGTTTACCGTGAGTTTTAAGAAAATTCGTCTGGCCAATTAGGAGATATAAAATTTCCTAATTTATGGCGCCCCCTTATGGCGAAAATTTCCGAATTTTTTATTGAACGCAATTAAGGGTAGCCCCAACATATGTCTAAAATTTGGACTTGATCCGACTTATGATTTTGGATTTATTAATTTTTTCGTAAAACGTAGCTAATCAACAAATATTTAAAACGCTACCGTTTTGTTATCCATGGTCGGATCACAATTCTTTCGAATGATTTCTTTCCGTGTGGGTCGGTAGATGTTCTGTGCAAAGTCTGGTGTCAATTGTCCAAAAATTGTGGGAGGTGTAGCGAAAAATATGTTTTGCAGTTTTCGCGATTTTGCGAAAAATCTATAATATCGCAAATGGGCGTGGCCTATGCCAAATGATGCAGCTGACTCCAGTGCATATGTGGATATAAAGTTTTTGACTGTGGGACGTTCGGTGTGGGAGTTATGACCCCAAACGCGTTTTCCTTCGTTGTAGCGCCACCTAGTGGCCGGCATGTCTGAATTTTTTTGTAGGCCGGGAGGCCGGGGGTCTGAACTAGTCACGCAAGTGGCATGTCCCAACCCTTTACGGTTTGGGCTGCAGCACCACTTTTACTCGGAGAAAAATTAAAATAATAATAATAATAATAATAACTAGAACTGCAAGCAGTTTTTACCGGGGGCCAAGCCTCCGACGCAACTCGTCGTCAACCGCCGCGCCGGCCGCTCACTCCGCGGAATCTGCGGATGTAAAGTTTTTGACCGTGGGATGTTCGGTGCGGGAGTTGTATAGGTATCGCTGTTTACGGATGAATTTCGCGAAAGTGCCACGGTGGAACGATGCAGCTCAATTCACAGAACAAGTGGATGTCAAGTTTTTTAATGTGCGATGTGTGGTTGGCGAGTTATGAGCAAAAGCAGATTGTCAGCCTTGACAAAATGGCCGCCGGAGCTAATTGCACAATGTAATGTCAATGGACATGCTAACATTCCCGCCTTTTTTCTTTGACGGAAAAAAAAAATATCTAATTTTATTAAAAAGTCCCTTACACATTAATATTTGTTGGCCATATTTTTTATATAGAGTCGTGTATGCCCCTTGATGGTTTCCCGTGAGTTTTAAGAAATTTCCTCTGGCCAATTAGGAGATATGAAATTTCCTAATTTATGGCGCCCCCTTATGGCGAAAATGTCCAATTTTTTTATTGAACGCAATTAACGGTAGCCCCAACATATGTCTAAAATTTGGACTTGATCCGACTTATGATTTTGGATTTATTAATTTTTTCGTAAAACGTAGCTAATCAACAAATATTTAAAACGCTACCGTTTCGTTATCCACGGTCGGATCACAATTCTTTCGAATGATTTCTTTCCGTGTGGGTTGGTAGATGTTCTGTGCAAAGTCTGGTGTCAATTGTCCAAAAATTGTGGGAGGAGTAGCGAAAAGTCAGTTTTGCAGTTTTCGCCATTTTGCAAAAAATCTATAATATCGCAAATGGGCGTGGCCTATGCCAAATGATGCAGCTGACTCCAGTGCATCTGTGGATATAAAGTTTTTGACTGTGGGACGTTCGGTGTGGGAGTTATGGCCCCGAACGCGTTTTCTTTGGTGTAGCGCCACCTAGTGGCCGGCATGTCTGAATTTTGTTGTCTGCGTAGTCCGGACGGACCTGGATCTAGTCATGCAATTGGCATGTCTGCACCCTTTACGGTTTGGGCTGTGGACACACTTTCAGGAGGGTAAGTATAATAATAACTAGAACTGCAAGCAGTTTTTACCGGGGGCCAAGCCTCCGACGCAACTCGTCGTCAACCGCCGCGCCGGCCGCTCACTTCGCGGAATCCGTGGATGTAAAGTTTTTGACCGTGGGATGTTCGGTGCGGGAGTTGTATAGGTATCGCTGTTTACGGATGAATTTCGCGAAAGTGCCACGGTGGAACGATGCAGCTCAATTCACAGAACAAGTGGATGTCAAGTTTTTTAATGTGCGATGTGTGGTTGGCGAGTTATGAGCAAAAGCAGATTGTCAGCCTTGACAAAATGGCCGCCGGAGCTAATTGCACAATGTAATGTCAATGGACATGCTAACATTCCCGCCTTTTTTCTTTGACGGAAAAAAAAAAATCTAATTTTATTAAAAAGTCCCTTAAACATTACTATTTCTTGGCCATATTTTTTATATAGACTCGTGTTTGCCCCTTGATGGTTTCCCGTGAGTTTTAAGAATTTTCCTCTTGCCAATTAGGAGATATGAAATTTCCTAATTTATGGCGCCCCCTTATGGCAAAAATGTCCAATTTTTTTATTGAATGCAATTAAGGGTAGCCCCAGCATATGTCTAAAATTTGGACTTGATCCGACTTATTATTTTGGATTTATGAATTTTTTCGTAAAACGTAGCTAATCAACAAATATTTAAAACAATACCGTTTCGTTATCGATGGTCGGATCAAAATTCTTTTACGTGATTATTTTCCGTGTGGGTTGGTAGATGTTCTGTGCAAAGTTTGGTGTCAATTGTCCAAAAAATATGGGAGGAGTAGCGAAAAATATGTTTTGCAGTTTTCGCGATTTTGCGAAAAATCTATAATATCGCAAATGGGCGTGGCCTATGCCAAATGATGCAGCTGACTCCAGTGCATCTGTGGATATAAAGTTTTTGACTGTGGGACGTTCGGTGTGGGAGTTATGACCCCAAACGCGTTTTCCTTCGTTGTAGCGCCACCTAGTGGCCGGCATGTCTGAATTTTTGTCGTATGCGTAGTCCGGACGGACTTGGATCTAGTCATGCAATTGGCATGTCTGCACCCTTTACGGTTTGGGCTGTGCACGCAGTTTTAGGGAGGTACAAATAATAATAATAATAATAATAATAATCGCCACAAAAACAATAGGGTTCCCTGCCCCGCAGGGCTTGGGAACCGCGTTGCTGTGCAAAACGCGGTCCCAGCTCCTGCTCGGGCTTGGCCCCCTAACTAGAACTGCAAGCAGTTTTTACCGGGGGCCAAGCCTCCGACGCAACTCGTCGTCAACCGCTGCGCCGGCCGCTCACTCCGCAGAATCTGCGGATGTAAAGTTTTTGACCGTGGGATGTTCGGTGCGGGAGTTGTATAGGTATCGCTGTTTACGGATGAATTTCGCGAAAGTGCCACGGTGGAACGATGCAGCTCAATTCACAGAACAAGTGGATGTCAAGTTTTTTAATGTGCGATGTGTGGTTGGCGAGTTATGAGCAAAAGCAGATTGTCAGCCTTGACAAAATGGCCGCCGGAGCTAATTGCACAATGTAATGTCAATGGACATGCTAACATTCCCGCCTTTTTTCTTTGACGGAAAAAAAAAATATCTAATTTTATTAAAAAGTCCCTTACACATTACTATTTCTTGGCCATATTTTTTATATAGACTCGTGTATGCCCCTTGATGGTTTCCCGTGAGTTGTAAGAAAATTCCTCTGGCCAATTAGGAGATATGAAATTTCCTAATTTATGGCGCCCCCTTATGGCGAAAATTTCCGAATTTTTTATTGAACGCAATTAAGGGTAGCCCCAACATATGTCTAAAATTTGGACTTGATCCGACTTATGATTTTGGATTTATGAATTTTTACGTAAAACGTAGCTAATCAACAAATATTTAAAACGCTACCGTTTCATTATCGATGGTCGGATCAAAATTCTTTCAAATGATTATTTTCCGTGTGGGTCGGTAGATGTTCTGTGCAAAGTCTGGTGTCAATTGTCCAAAAATTGTGGGAGGAGTAACGAAAAGTCAGTTTTGCAGTTTTCGCGATTTTGCGAAAAATCTATAATATCGCAAATGGGCGTGGCCTATGCCAAATGATGCAGCTGACTCCAGTGAATCTGTGGATATAAAGTTTTTGACTGTGGGAGGTTCGGTGTGGGAGTTATGACCCAAAAAGCGTTTTCCTTCGTTGTAGCGCCACCTAGTGGCCGGCATGTCTGAATTTTTTTGTATGCTGAGAATTCACGGATCTGGATCTAGTCATGCAATTGGCATGTCGGCACCCTTTACGGTTTGGGCTGTGCACGCAGTTTTAGGGGACGAAGTATAATAATAATAATAAAAAAAATCGCCACTAAAACAATAGGGTTCCCTGCCCCGCAGGGCTTGGGAACCGCGTTGCTGTGCAAAACGCGGTCCCAGCTCCTGCTCGGGCTTGGCCCCCTAATAATAACTAGAACTGCAAGCAGTTTTTACCGGGGGCCAAGCCTCCGACGCAACTCGTCGTCAACCGCCGCGCCGGCCGCTCACTCCACGGAATCCGTGGATGTAAAGTTTTTGACCGTGGGATGTTCGGTGCGGGAGTTGTATAGGTATCGCTGTTTACGGATGAATTTCGCGAAACTGCCACGGTGGAACGATGCAGCTCAATTCACAGAACAAGTGGATGTCAAGTTTTTTAATGTGCGATGTTTGGTTGGAGAGTTATGAGCAAAAGCAGATTAAAATGGCTGCCGGAGCTAATTGCACAATGTAATGTCAATGGACATGCTAACATTCCCGCCTTTTTTCTTTGACGGATTTTTTTTTTTTAAATTTTATGAAAAAGTCCCTTAAACATTACTATTTCTTGGCCATATTTTTTATATAGACTCGTGTATGCCCCTTGATGGTTTCCCGTGAGTTTTAAGAAAATTCCTTTGGCCAATTAGGAGATATAAAATTTCCTAATTTTTGGCGCCCCCTTATGGCGAAAATGTCCAATTTTTTTATTGAACGCAATTAAGGGTAGCCCCAACATATGTCTAAAATTTGGACTTGATCCGACTTATGATTTTGGATTTATGAATTTTTTCGTAAAACGTAGCTAATCAACAAATATTTCAAACGCTACCGTTTCGTTATCGATGGTCGTATCAAAATTCTTTTGCATAACTTTTTACCGTGTGGGTCGGTAGATGTTCTGTGCAAAGTTTGGTGTCAATTGTCCAAAAATTGTGGGAGGAGTAGCGAAAAATATGTTTTGTAGTTTTCGCGATTTTGCGAAAAATCTATAATATCGCAAATGGGCGTGGCCTATGCCAAATGATGCAGCTGACTCCAGTGCATCTGTGGATATAAAGTTTTTGACTGTGGGACGTTCGGTGTGGGAGTTATGACCCCAAACGCGGTTTCCTTCGTTGTAGCGCCACCTAGTGGCCGGCATGTCTGAATTTTGTTGTAGGCCGGGAGGCCGGGGGTCTGAACTAGTCATGCAAGTGGCATGTCCCAACCCTTTACGGTTTGGGCTGCAGCACCACTTTTACTCGGAGAAAAATTAAAATAATAATAATAATCCTTACAAAAACAATAGGGTTCCCTGCCCCGCAGGGCTTGGGAACCGCGTTGCTGTGCAAAACGCGGTCCCAGCTCCTGCTCGGGCTTGGCCCCCTAATAATAATCGCCACAAAAACAATAGGGTTCCCTGCCCCGCAGGGCTTGGGAACCGCGTTGCTGTGCAAAACGCGGTCCCAGCTCCTGCTCGGGCTTGGCCCCCTAATAATAATAATCGCCACAAAAACAATAGGGTTCCCTGCCCCGCAGGGCTTGGGAACCGCGTTGCTGTGCAAAACGCGGTCCCAGCTCCTGCTCGGGCTTGGCCCCCTAATGATACAATAAAGTCATTTCTCCTCTTGGCTCTCACTGGCTCTCACTACTTTTTTTATTATGTCAAAACACATGATCAAAACCAACACACAACATGGTTTGAGTTTCACATCTTTAGGGATCATCCCACACTGGCTGGGAAACTCAATGTGCGTGGGTGGGTGTTTTCTACTTCCAGTTCAGCTGCTTTATACAACCTGTAAGCCTAGGAGTTTTTGTTCTCTGCCGTCTTTGATCTCCGCTCCATTGTGGCAGAATGATTGACCTCAGTCAGTCCTGATAAAACATCCCCCACCTACAATTATTCTTGCAAACTCACAAGAAGAGCAATGTTATTCACAAACAGGCCGATGGGGCGAGAGTCATATAAAGGGCTCCATTAAATCCAGGCATTGTATCGGATTTCGGCTGCTCGCTTTAGAAATTGCGATTCTCTTTGCACTGCAGGAATGCGCCACAGATGCGAGCACTCAGCACGGTAATGTATACAATATGAAAACCAAAAGAAACAAACTTATTATACGAACCTGGTTACCGGTTTTACGGGAAGTTAATTAAAAAAAGAGGAGAAAAGGAAGAAAAAAAATCCTGCAATTTTTTAACAGATATAAGATGTGTGGTGGATGTATGAATGCATGACCTGACGTTTTTCATAATGTCAGGCAACATGTGAAATCAGTTTTTCCGCCGCACCGTGACGTCAGATTATTATAATGACAAAATACCATAACATCCTGAATGTGCTGTACGCTATTTTATCCTGACTCAAGACGAGGGTATAGCTCTACTGACGGGGGGTGTGGATCAAACGCGGGCGGCCCTCGGGGCAGATTAGATCCAATTCCACTTTGTTGCCTAGGCCCGCATTTATTTTCTGACATTTACCATACAGTAAAATCAGACGTAGCCCTCACCGAGGAGGAGGCCCCCTCAATGGGAGTCTCCTAAACCTATCAGGGAGATGGAGAGAGGAGAGGGGCGACCTTATAGACGGCAAGAAAGAGCTCCACAGCATCTGACTTCTATTGCCGGGCTCAGCTTGTGTGTTCCACTTAGCCACTGGTATTTTGAGGAGATGCACGGCACCGTTACCAGAGCCCCACACTCAAACACTCATGATGTCATTGAGGTTCAATTATTACAGGCTGCACAGATGATGCCGTGTTGGGCCGGGGTTAGTTTTCCCACGCTTTGTTTTTCATGCAAATTTTTCTTTGGAAGCAATAATGCAATGAGGAAGAAAGAGGAATCTAGAAGCTGAGATGCAAAGACAATACAGTATAGTGAACCCCCAACCTCAACGTTTTCAATTAGTTTTTTGAATAGCTCTCTCGTAAACAATCCATTTAGCAGCATTTACCTGAGTCTCTTTGGCGTCTTTCGGAGGCAAACAGAAAGTATTGAACATCTTCCTGAAGCTCCTGCTGTAAAAATGAAACCTTTGGTGACTGTTCACATTTCCCTTCACTTGAAAGGGAGAGTCACGATTCTGGCGGATGCTTGTTTTCAAAATCCCTTCTGTCGATCCGCTACCCCTTTTCACTGATTTTGACAGAAAGAGAATTTGACAACAAGCATTCTGAAGAATCGCTGACTGCACCTTTAAAGGTGTTGCTGCTGTCGTAGTAGTGACACCCATCTGTCTTTGGACTCACAGGACCAATCTCAGCTATTGCATAAATGACATGAAGTCAAACCTTGCTACTTAAAGTGTCCTCCCTGAAAAAGTTGTCATGTGCACTGTGTAGTAATATAGAAAATGAAGGGTGCAGCACATTGCAGATGCATCAAAAATAGTTTTGCAATCGAATCGTTGACTGGGGAACCAAAACGGAACTTGTGGCCAGTGAAGATTCACACCTCTACCGTAATTAATATGAAAAAAAAACACACCTTTTTTTCCCAGCTTGCTATTACAGGCTTAGTAGAAGTGGGCGTTTACTTCAAAACAAGCTTGGTTGTACTGCACTGCAATCATACGCTGGACAAAGAGCTTTCTTCAAACATCTGAGCACTTGGAATGAATTCTTCATTTAAGATTAGGAGTACAGGTAATCTGGTCCAAATAGGCCATCTGCTGATCCAACAGCCAACAGAGGAAACTAATAGCATGCTGCATCCAATCAGACGATACCAGAATCAGCCCAGATAAAGGCAAAGCAATAAAAATGAAACAATCTGCTGCTTTGACACCACAAGGAAGAGAGCTTGCTATATTCCGCCGCTGTGCTGGGGGCAGGAATGTGCTCTTTGAACCAGCTTTATTTAACAGCGGAGCAGCATGCGCACAGCACGCCCCTGAGTCTGCGGGCTGGCCCAGGGACAGTTCGCTCCTGGCGTGGGCACGTCAGACGCAGGGCCACCGGGTCAGGGAGCTGGCATCCTCACCCCTGGCACAAGTCGCTCCCCTCGGGGGCGTAGGGGCTGACACTGGGCTCATGGGGAGCACCAGACAGACAGGGGCCTACCAAACAGCTTGTGACCATAACCAACAGTGGCACAGAACAATGAATGCAATTATTTACAAGAACACAGTCCAAGTCTCTTTTAGTCTCTGCCCATTACCCCATTACGCCTGTTTACTCCCACTCTTCCTTTTCGCGGGGGCAGCATGGACGGGCTGTGACCCTGTCGGTACAGTCGTCAGCAGGACGTTTTGGTAGTGCCCAGGGCTACCCTGCTATTCATGTGTTAAAGCCATCAGGCCTGATCAGTGTCCAGCTGCAGCCTCTTCCCCACCAACTGCACATTCTGATGAAAGGTCAATGGAGACACATCAACTTGAGTCGGGCAGATCTGTATCTTTGTGCAAGAGACAAAATGTATCAAAACTTCCCAATAATGAATAGTGGTTTCTTTAGGTACAGTGTTGAGGTAATGTGGAAAAGATCCACCAAGGGTTCAAACAATAATACAGTGGTGAATCATTACTTTCATGGACCATTAAGAAGGAATTTCCCTTTCTATTGGTTTCAACTGCTGAGAACCTGGTACAGACCAACACGTTTCTGTCAGCACATGGCTGTGAGTGGTCGAGAGAAGCTCAGAGCTGAGTTGGCAGAAACGACTGCCTAAGTGCAAAGACTTTATATTAGGCCCCATGGAATACATGATAAAATACAAATGAATGTCATACTTTTTAATAGGATATTCCTAACACAGTCTATCCAATTAATGGTGTCATTGACTGAGATTAATTTGCAGAGAGAAAATATTTTTCGAAGACTATTTATACAGCAGTATATTTCCCAGTCAGAAGCTGCTACTGTCTGTATTTTTCCAACATGTATAGCCTCCCACTGCTTTATAAAATCTGCTAAAATCAGCTAAGGGAGACATCCTGCTGCCTCATAAATATCCCATCATGACATACAGTATAATGTGCATTTTCTCCTCTCCTGACTTGTGACACTGTATTTTTTGCTCCTATCTACCCAGCATTGAATCCCAGGAAAACAACGCCCATCTTCACCTAGACTTTTGTCTCTTGAGTCAGAGGACAGTAGATCAGAAGGTGGATTTATGCCAATTTATCTAAGTTTTTGTTGTTTCTGAATGTTCTCCCTAAAACTCACCAAGGTGCATGAATCCCAAAATGTGCTAAATGACTCACACAACATCGTCAAACAAAGTGCATCACACACATAACTTGCTCTCATGTCTTTATTGAGGTTAAGACCCTCGTGGAACAAGATGGCTTCCTCTCTTCCCTACACACTGAAACGACTCAAGCTGAGCAAACAACACACACTCAGTGCGGAAGCTTAGAAGAATTATGGTACGCAAGACTTTACATTAAGTGTACATTCCCATTGTACATGCAAAAACTCTCTTTTGTACACAGCCTTGTACACAGAGGCACACACTTGCATGAATACAGTAGATACAGTGAGTTCCAATTTTTCTTTTCCCCTGTGGCTCTTGGCCGTGGCCCTTAGGAGTCTCCAGATGAAGAGAGCGTGGAGTGTGGCAGAGGGTCCTTCCATAAACAATAAACAACAGTTATCCTGTGTGCGACCGTCTGTGTCAAGAGGCACACCAAGCCAAGCCCAGCATCTGAGACGCGTCTGCTCCTCTTTCCGCCTTTGGTCTTGTCTCTTTCAATGGCTTATAAAAGTGTGGATGTGTGTGTCCGCCCAAGGGTGTGTGTCTGTGTTCAGGGCACAGCACAGGGCTCCTCTGTATTGTGTTCTGGAGCTGGCTGGAAGTAAAAAGGCAGAATTAAGAGTGGCGGGGGCAAGAGGAAGGGGGCTGCCAGAACACTGCAGAACTGCAGGGAGCTCCCCCAGATCCCAGCTGCCCAGGACTGGCTGAGAGCTTCAGGCGAGTGCCAGGCTTCCTCGGCCCTCATGGAGGTGGGCCAGGAAGAGTCAGAAAAACATGTCAGAAAAAAAAAGCCAAAAATAATGTCTGGACCTATATAAAGAAGGCCTTGGGAAACACACAATGCTGACATACACAAGAAAAAGTCAATCTGTTGGCAGGTAGGATTCATCAGGAGCATTTTTCTTTCAGTTCTATGCACAGGGAGCAAAACAGACTTTCCAAACTTTCATATTTCATGAAGCACCAAAGAAGCACCAGCGAACTACTTGACTAGCCCAGTGAAATTGTCTTCCTGTATTGGTGCCTGAATGCCTCTCATTCTCTACAGGGGCTGGCAACACAGTGGAAAACAAAGTTTATCTGGAACTGTTTAATGCATTATTTGTCTAACAATCAAGGAAGCGAGTTTATTTTACAGATAATTATAGCTTTTGTTGCGTCGATGGCCAAGATAAGCCAGCGTTCCGAACCATTAACTGGTTGTGCTTTTTCTGGCAAACGGCAGCACTGAGTTTGTAATGTTGAATACAGTGTGAGCCCTGGCGGCAAGCAACACAATCCTGACATTAGGGTGTAAGATCCTCCCATTGCACAATGCACAATTTTCAATAGATAAATCAATCAATCAATAAAGTATTTGAACAGTCTATGGGTTTTTCAGAGGAACACTTAGTTGTTCTTTGATTTAACATGAGATATTTATCACCACAGCAGTTCCCACCCTCTTATCTCTTGATCCGATTACATTTAATATCATGACTCAATAATTGAGGCCATTAACTATACAATATTCAAACCATATGTAAAACTAATGTCTGATCTGACTCATACCACACACAGTAGTGCTGTATGACGGTCCAAAGTGGAATTTGGCCCTGTAGAGTTGAGGCTCTACTGTGAGCCATAATGACTACAGTTCAGGCAAGAGCCTGTGGAAATCCCCCAGACTGGCCTAGACACTTTTGCCCTCTGAGCTGACCCAGGAACTGGCCGGGGCCCTAATCATGGCACTTGGCAGACAGGCAGGCATTTTTCCATAGGTCCTCAGAGAAAGCCCTTCCTCTACAGAGGCAGGTAATCACAACAGGAGCACATCCCGCCCTGTTGACACGCCAGTGAATGCACGCCTGCTTCGTCAACCCCAGGAGGAGTTGGGAAAAAAAGTATTTCTGTGCTTCTGACAGAAACAAATAACCCCCGTGTCACCCTGCCTGTCGGCCCCACTGCCTGTTAAGGAGCTGATGTGGGTGGTGTCCGTCATTGTGTGCTCCAGTCCCACCCTGGGGCCAGCGACAGGAAGTAAGCTCCACTACAACCAGAGAGCAAGCCATTTACATCGACACCCTGTTTACTCACCAACACTATTTAAGGCTGATGGAAAACTTAATATGGAAGTGTTGAAAGTACTGCAATGGGAGTGCATGTGGTATTTTGGAATTTTAGATTATCCGCATCAACACACTAAAATAAGCAGTAAATATGGAACAAAAGAGGGAGAAAGTGATGCACTTTATGTTCCGGCTTCTGGCGGTCTCCCCTTCTCTTGATACCTCTAGTTTCCTGCCTGACATGTTTTACAGTGCTCCATCCAACCACTGGGGTCTTCTGGTTAGCTTCCCGTGTCAAACTCCTGACGTACGCTGACTGCGTTTTCCATAAAATAACCTTTTCCTTTGGACACCTGGACTCTCGTTGTAATGTCCAAGGGGGGCCATTTGGATGCAATTTGTTACCACTACCGTTCTCTCTGACACCATGTTACTGCGATGATAGCTACACAGGCAACAGACTGAGGTGAAAAGTGGCATATTTGTGGGTCTTAATGGTTCTGAATACATTTGAATACAATATAAAATAAAAAATAAAAACAACAACAAAACTTAAACTAAGCTAAAGCTAACTTATACATTGTAAAAATCTGCACATTTGCAACAAATTGTTGGATTGACTGTCGCTTGCTTCATTGTAATTATATATTTTCGGTGCTATAGGTGAAAATGTTAGGAAACATCACCAAAGTTGTTTGTTTCACAAAGAGGAGCTGAAACATAGGATGTTTTGACACCAACTGCCATCAGTTCCCACACAGTCTAAACAGGAGGTCCCAATTTCAGTGGCCACCACATAGTTTGGTGACATAAATGTGGAGAACCTAGTGATAGATCTCATGCCAGACCACTTTTCCCTCTCCTCCACAACTCTGAGTGATCTGAGTGATAAATGTACTTAAGCACAGGCCGACGGAAAAATCTCATTTCCTCCTAAGCTGAACTCCAGAGACCAACCCAAATTAAGGTATAGAGCTCAGGTGTCGTCTGGCACACACACACACACACACACACACACACACACGCATGCACACACACGCACAGGCACGTGCGCTTAAACACATGTACACACACACGCTCTCTCACACACACACACACACACACACACACACACACACACACACACACACACACACACACACACACACACACACACACACACACACACACACACACACACACACACACACACACACACACACACACACACACACACACACACACACACACACACACACACACACACACACACACACACACACACACAGAGATAGATGATGTATTGGTCGTAACACATCTTTACACAGCTGTTCTTTTAACTGATGTGGACTTAATATTCAACAACCACAAGAAGACCTGCCCCTTATCATTCAGCCAACACGTTATAAGTTAAAGGGAAAGTCATATGCTCTAGTGGGGAAACAAGGAGAAGGAATTACCCAAGGAATAAGGTTCTTTAGCATCCTACCCCCACCTCCTTTTTATACAATTATTATTCCTTTTTAAGAACTTACAGTATATTATTTTCTTTTTTCTTTATTAGGTTATTTTATTTCTTAGTTATGGAGGGATGTATGTCATCTGTGAACGGTGCAGACTGATCTTGAATATGGCAACCCATGATGTGTTCTTAGGTTTTTCATATGTTACATCTATTATACAGTATAACAGCCTACACAATAAAGCAGAGGTTAAGAATATAACAAACAAAATAGCAGAGTTAAAGAAAGGTCACTGTTTTCTTTGTGCAAACTTGATTTATGCAATGTAATGCAATTAGTGTCGAGATGACGGTTTTTTGTATGTGTATACGTGTGTTGTGTAGTTGTTGGGACAGTATTATCCCAACATTATACAGCAGATATATTTATACAAAAAAGACAATAAACAGAGTTTCAAAAATGAAATAAAGAGATAAAGCCACATGACTTACTTTCTGGTCACAGGTCTGCTGATCATTCCATCCATGTGTACGATGTCGCTCATGTGCCAGGTTTGAGCCTGAACCAAGCGTGATGTCTTATGAAGGACCACAACAGGCTTTCTGTTGCTGCTTCCTTCTGCATCATTCCTGTTGTCTTCGTAAATACTTTCTGGGGAGTGTTAGATGTTTAACATCTGAGTGGCTGTCTGTAAGAAAAGAATACAGAGGGCAAATTTAGAAAACATTAGAGTAGAATTTATCTTTAATGAGCGTATTTGGACGGACATGCTTGCAACAATATTAAGTGCCTCTCCTTCTACATCCTCCTTTCCCTTCACAGTGATGTAGTCCCTCTGAGCCAGACCCACCAGGCCTAGCCCAACCCCTTGCATTGGCACTGGCTTGGCCAAGCTGACAATTATTATCTACCTCACTGCCCTTGCTAGCAAGCTGACGGGATGGGCAACATTTGTCTGGCTAGAGTATACAGTATCTGTTTGCCTTTGTAGGGTCAATGAGTTCATCTTTGTGTGTGTGTGTGTGTGTGTGTGTGTGTGTGTGTGTGTGTGTGTGTGTGTGTGTGTGTGTGTGTGTGTGTGTGTGTGTGTGTGTGTGTGTGTGTGTGTGTGAGAGAGTGAGTGACAATGGAGAGAAACATTTGAATTTTCCAAAGCGATTAATTTTGTAAGGTCGTAGGTTATTTATAAGTCTAGTAACACTGGTGACACATGTCTGGCGAAAGTTTGTTTAAGAAAGTACTACCACTTTCAATTACTTTTTTTGTGGATATGAGAGAGAGAAAAAGCAAAACTCTTTACAAACAGGCCTTTTATTATAGTAGAAATACACTGTGATCTGCACAATGTGGCAATGTTACTGAAAAGGGACTGTGGTGTGAGTCACCCTGGGCTCTTCTGACAACGTGGTCTCTTCCAAAACTGACTGGTGTTCATCCACGAAAAATCCTTCACATTTCACCACAGTCATTTTTTTCACCATCCTGGGCAGCAAGCAGAGAATCTCTGGGAAGCACCACTCACTGAAAATGGACCTGCGGTGATTAAGTTGCTATACCTCCTGAAATGAACTACTACCGCTTTCCTTCTGACAAGCTCTGGCAACATCATTGTATACCTTTTCTGACTCAACCGCAAGTGACAAACTCATCTGGGGCTGGCGGGAGCTAGAAGTTCTTCCTTTGACTCATCTCGTGACTTTAAAAAAAACAAGAACCATCATCTCTACCACTGTCACCAAAGACTAGCCGGCAGCATTTTGAAGACCTTTGTGACTCATTTGAGAGAACGTGGTGCTGAGGATAGAGCAAGAAGCAAGCATCAGGAAACACTACAGAGACGACAATAAAACACACATAATGACAGATATGGCCAATGACACAGATGGGGCCCCGGACTGTTTTAGATAGACACCCTCCTCGCCAGTCTTAAATTGCAGAGTTGAAGAGCGCTCTCTGGAAAGGAAACGTGACTGGAACAGTAGGATCAAAGAGAGAAGACTTATGGACTAACATTATAGCCTACAGATGGTGCAAACTGATGTTTTTGTGTGGTGATGCAGGCGGCTGTGTACAATAATTCATACTCCCGAGTCATATTTTTCTTCTATTCTTTTTTTTCATTAAGGCAATTATTTGTCTTGTAACCTTGCACGCTCTTTTGTTAGTTTCACCCACTGGTTTGACATTGACAGTTTGGCCCGGAAAGGTATTAATTCAACAAGTTATCAACCCTTTGAATCATAAACCGGAAATGATGTGAATAGAATTTGAGTTAAAAATAAACACATCAGCAGCACATGAATGTCTAAATAAATCCAAGGCGTGTTACACGTAGTCTCTTTAGAGGTTTGCAACTGTGGTGTGGAGTGGGTGGCCCAGCCCTGACCCCCATTCATCTCAGTGTACAGTAGGTTCATTTGTGAAGAGGCGTTCAAAAGCACTGCATCCCACAAACATGCAACACGTAGCAAAGGAATACATGAACATACAGGGGTCAATTAACAGGCTCCCCACAGCAGCAAGATAGTTCTGTTGACCACTTATCCATTCACACACATCCATCTTGGTGTTCATCCACTTTGAAAAGGGAATTCTGGCAAAGGAAACAGATGGAAAGCAACAGGCACACGCTAAGATAAAGAAAATATACAGTATCTCACAAAAGTGACCCCTCACATTTCTTCAAATATTTCATTATATCTCTTCATGGGACAACACTGAAGAAATTACACTTTGATACAATGTAAAGTAGTCAGTGTACAGCTTGTATTACAGTGTTAATTTACTGTCCCCTCAAAATAACTTGACACACAGCCATTAATGTCTAAAGTGCTGGCAACAAAAGTGAGTACACCCCTAAGTGAAAATGTCCAAATTGCGCCCAAAGTGTCAATATTTTGTGTGGCCACCATTATTCTCCAGCACTGCCTTAACCCTCTTAAGCATGGAGTTCACCAGAGCTTCACAGGTTGCCACTGGACTCTTCTTCCACTCATGTATGACGACATCACAGAGCTGGTGGGTATTAGAGACCTTGCACTCCTCCACCTTCTGTTTGAGGATGCCCCACAGATGCTCAATAGGGTTTAGGTCTGGAGACATGCTTGGCCAGTCCATCACCTTTACCCTCAGCTTTTTTAACAAGGCAGGGGTCATCTTGGAGGTGTGTTTGGAGTCGTTATCATGTTGCAATACTGCCCTGCGGCCCAGTTTACAAAGGTTGAGTGAACTTGCTCAGGGTCATATCCAGAGGTTGGCTTTGGAAAATAGACATATGAATACTGCCAGCATTGCTGCAGGTCTTGAAGGGGTGGGGGGTCAACCTGTCAGTGCTCAGACCATACGCCGCACTCTGCATCATACTGGTCTGGCATGGCTGTCGTCCCAGAAGGAAACCTATTCTCAAGATGATAAAAAATAAAACCCGCAAACAGTTTGCTGAAGACAAGCAGACTACGGACATGGATTACTGCAACCATGTCCTGTGGTCTGATGAGACAAAGATAAACTTATTTGGTTCAGATGGTGTCAAGTGTATGGGGCAGCAACCAGGTGAGGAGTACAAAGAAAAGTGTGTCTTGCCTATAGTCAAGCATGGTGGTTGGAGTGTCATGGTCTGGGGCTAAATGAGTGCTGCCAGCACTGGGGAACTACAGTTCACTGAATGCCAACATGTACTGTGCCATACTGAAGCTGAATCCCCTCCCTTCGTAAACTGGGCCGCAGGGCAGGATTGCATCATTGTAACGACCCCAAACACACCTCCAAACGACCACTGGCTTGCTAAAAAAGCTGAGGGTAAAGGTGATGGACTGGCCAAGCATGTCTCCAGACCTAAACCCTATTGAGCATCTTTGGGGCATCCTTAAACCGAATGTGGAGGAGCGTAAGGTCTCTAATATCCACCAGCTCCTGGATGTCGTCATGAATGACTGGAAGAGGATTCCAGTGGCAACCTGTGAAGCTCTGGTGAACTCCATGCCCAAGAGGGTTAAGGCAGTGCTGGAAAAATATAGTGGCCACACAAAATATTAACACTTTGGGCCCAATTTGGACATTTTCACTTAGGGGTGTACTCACTGTTGTTGCCAGCACTTAAGACATTAATGGCTTTGTGATTTATTTTGAGGGGACAGTACATTTACACTGTAATACCAGCTGTATACTGACTACTTCACATTGTATCAAAGTGTAATTTCTTCAGTGTTGTTCCATGAAAAGACATTATGAAATATTTGAAGAAGTGTGAGGGGTTTAAGCATGGCACACCACATCACACTTTCCTTTACAGACAATGTAACAGAAATGAATGTTGTCACATCCATAGTATTCTGTGTTTAAATAAAGTCTTCCCCATCCATACCTCCACAACTGCCCGATTTTTCATGCATAATTGATGATTCATTGATAAACTGATGCAATTAAAGAGTGCATCTTTGATTGAAGTGAAGACAACTGAATGGTCGAATTTTCTATGGCCGATTGCAAGAAAGAAATTGAAACAAAAAAGAAAAATTTACAATGCACCAAAATCCCTTTTTTTTAAAGATAATTAATTCAACTGTAACCACACTATGTCGAACTATGCTGAGTATATGACTGCACAAACACCATCTGACTCCACAAATGTCTACAATTCATATAAAGATGCAACACCCGTGATAACCCTTCCCGTCCCCATCTACAATCTTTAAGAGCTGGAACATCAAAGCTTGGAACAGTGCCGCATTCTCCAAGTCCAAATGATCACTTGTCTCGACTTGGATGCAATCCTAGAAATGTTTGACATCGATGTCAATGAGACAGGCAGGCTCATTCAGACAAACTCGCTCCTTCCTGGCTCGGCTCTCTTGTTCTCACAAGATCCAATACATTCATAACCAAACAGTGGTCAACAGCACAAGAGGATCAAGGACATACAAAGCCTGTGATTCAAAAGCTGCGCCAACGCGTTTTCCATAATACCCTAACTTTCTCTGAAATTAAAGCACATGTAACTGTACATCTGCTGCCTAAGGTAGTCTAGATGAGCCATGATCAAATTTCACATCACGTCCACCATCTACAGAAATGGTAAACTGTGTAAATGAGGACAACTATGTCGTGAATTCGACTGGATTAAAACATCAACAGCAACAACTGATCAGTTTAAGTCCTTGTTAAAAACCCACTTATTTTCCTCAGCTTTTAGTTGAGAGCGTTCTATCCCAGCAGTGTCTAGAACTTTTACTATTGTTTTGTGTTTTAATTTAATTTAAATTCTTGTTTTTATGTGTCTTTATGATGTTTTGGATGTAATGTATTTTACAGCAACACCACCATCAAAGGGAGGGACTGAGCGGACGTTTGAATGAGACTGTAGCCCTTCCTCTTCCTCGTCTATCTCTCCAAACACATAAAACGAGTTGTGTTGTATGTGTGTATGAGGCAATGTCATTGACAACTTAATTGCATGTTTAAAAATTAATTTCAAGTCAGGGATAGCTTCCTCTTAGACAGCAATCCTCATCTGTGGTGTTCCCCAGGGCTCAATCTTAAGTCTTTTGTTTCTTATCCATATCCTACTCCGGTCAACTTTTTCATAGGGCTGTCAGCGTTAATAGAATCAATTCAGCACAGAAAAGGTTGTGGCAGGACAGAAAAAATGAAAAAACATCTGGTTAATTTTCAGAATAAAACACTGTGTGTTAGTTTCACATCGTATTTCACACAACTTTATCCAAAAACTTCATAATGTGCAGAGCAAGTGCTGAAGTCAACAGGTTTGATGTTTTCAGAGGCCTTTGTGAACCATGGACACAGGGAAATTCATCAGACAGGTGAAAAAACACAAAACTACTACACCTTTTATCAGGGCAAAGTTAATATAATCATTAATACTATTAATAATCCAACTCATTGCTCATTGCACTTCTTTGGATTTGGTATAACTTCATAAACTAATTCCTTTGAATTGTTATTATGGACTTAAAAACAGTTGTGAAATTCCATATAATAGAATTCTAAACATGTGATAACATTTCTTGATTGATTTGCAATTGACTATTAACATTTCACAGTTAATTGCAATTAAAACCCTAGTTTGACAGCTCTACTATTTCATTCAAATACACATTTAACAGATTCCCGCTTCTATTTCCTCACATCCAATCCCATCATAATAAATGATATCTGTTATTAAGTAACAGGACTTCTCTTCAGCTGATTGAAGAGAAAGAAACAGTTCTCTCTGGGTTACACATATTCACTGGTTACACTGTCAATGTTTTGTTCTAAAAAATGTCATTATTTCTATTTAATTCTCGTTAATAGTTTTTTTTTCTACTTTCTTTATCTCACATTTACACATTTGATCTTCTTCTTTGTTTTTCTCCCCTGTTTTGGACACCTTGATATCTGTCACTCTCATCTCTTGAATCTCCCTCTCGCTGGCCCCTGGCTCCATTTTGAATATTCATAACTGTCCTCTGATGAGCATGCTAAATGGGTGTCAAGATGATTTGGCCACATGACAGAACTGGATTGTCTTTGATAAGCTCCGACTTGAGCGAGAACAAGGCAGCAAGGAGGAAGAGAGAGAGACAGAAAGAAAAGAGACATTGACCCCAGATGGGTTTTTGGGTGCTTATTTGAACCAATCAGAAGCTGGGAGCGGGACCGTTTGGAGCTATGACTGGGCGGCAAATGGAGAGGTCAGTGGGGGGCAGACCCCTGTGGTGGCCTCGGGGGTGAAAGTCATTGTCACCAGGTTTTAAAGGGTCTCAAAATTCCTCAACTGACCAAAACCTGTGAACGATTGAGAAACGAAAGACATTTGTCATTCAAATAGGGTCTCAGAGTGACAAACACTCTCCCATAGCCACAAGGATAAGCCAACCTGGTACTCTATCTAATTTTACATTTTCATATTTTAACATACCATTTGGCTTGGTTTACTTCAAACTTTGGGACAAAAGCAGTTCCTATTTGGAAAAATGTAATTCTATAATCTATTTTGCGAATATCTGTTGAGGGAATTATCATGGTGGGAGAAACAAAGGGCAGAGAAACATTATTTTGTGCCATTCTTGCAAATGAATTCCATCGTACAACAATATAAAAACAAGTCAGTCCTCTTAGCCAAGTCCAGAAATGTTTTGTTTGGGATTACAAACAGCAACTTAGCTCGTTTTACAAGGACCTACATTTGTTTCTCTACAACCATAAAGGGAAAGTTAATGTGCAATTTCTGAGGGGAATAATTTCCTTTTTGTTTGTTTATTTATTTATTTATCATTCAGCTTGTATTAGTTTGGCAAAGGCTACAAAAAGCTACCTCCAAGCTCGACAGCAGCAATAATGGGAAACAGTGATTTCTTTATTTGATACTCCCTTTGGAGTACTCCAACTTTCCTATATGCACTTCAGACAAAGGCCAGAGTTCGGAGTTTGCTTGTATATGTTCGCACTGTGCTGTGTGCTGCTCCAGATGTTCAGGTCTAAATGGGAACCTTTTCTACCTCTTGATAATGTGTTTTGGATTTAGGATGTAAAACTCCCCCTAGACAACATGTCAACAAGGCACACCATTAAAACCGCCCTTTATCCTCTGCAGCACAAAGACAGGCTACAGTTATAGAGCCTCTGATTAAATCAGGTGTAGTGTCAGTGATAATTACTGTCACTACATGCTTCGTTAATGACACAAGCATTCTTATGACCGTATTGATGAAGGCAATTCCAAATAAGTAGCATTTAATCAATCATATAGAAGCATGTGTAGAAATGTTGGTTACACGTAACTTAGCCTGTAGTCTGAAGAAGTCTGATCTGCCTTCATGGACTGTGTTGCTATCCCCTGCTTTCCACATAAATCTAATCATCCCGTGGGAGGAGTTGAGGGCTGGGACTGCAGGCTTTGTTTCCCCTGTCAGCCTTGCAAACTCATCGGCACTCACTGTCCTGTCACACAGCAAACCCTGCCCAGCCTGGATGGTAGACAAAGACCACCAACCTCTCTCTCAAGCCACCCTATCCCACAATCTGCTATTGGCACCCCACATTCACCAGGGGCATAGAAACATGCACATGCACACTCACACACGACTAAAAAACCTCAGTGGAAATCACAAACCTGCTTCCTAATCTTCACTAAATCTGCCCCCCCATTTGGCTTTATCTGTCCTTTGTTATCAGTGCTGGGACTGGAGAATGGCAGGGGGTCACAAGGGTAAGACTTCTCTTCCAGCATCTGCTTAACAGGGGGGGGGTGGCTGGGCAGGAGAGTAGAGCTACGCGGGGCAAGGGGCCTCCTCCTTACTCAACTCCTCCACCCTCCACACCCACCAAGGCCCCCCGACTCTGATATTTTTGGAAGTCTTTTTTCCTTTATCTGTCTTTTCCCTTTTTCCTTTCCTCTAAAACCCAAATAAAGTGTGTGATGGATGAGTGAGCAGAGGCAACACCTCCCCCATCAATCTAGAGCAAGCTAGGGTTTAGTGAGGGGGGCGGGGGTCGTCCCTTCACAGGCCTCCAGGGGACCAAGCAGCAGCATGCCCCCCTGTGTCGCACTCACATACATCCACTGGACGCACACACACACACACACACACCATCAGCCATATTGCATGCACAGCGTCCACAAACACAGGCAATTGCAAATGCAGATGCATGCTCATAGCATATATGCACAGCACATACATAGTGTAAAGGCATGGAATGACAGTTAAGCAATGGACTCCACACATACCACCCGCCACACACACTCCAACACAGCATCACATTTAGCATCCCCCTTTCGGCCACAATAGCAGTCAGCGGACCCCCTATGCTAACATAGAGCCTGATTTCAAACAAATAATGTAAAATTGCCATAACCGCCTGACAGAGATGAAGTGAAGAAAAAAGAGTAAGGATATATGCAAAAGAGAGAACAGGAGGGTAAAGAAAGGACACACCAAATGGTCCTGGTTAGTGGCTGCAGAGCACAGAGATCTGAACAACTCTCTCTCTCTCTCTCTCTCTCTCTCTCTCTCTCTCTCTCTCTCTCTCTCTCTCTCTCTCTCTCTCTCTCTCTCTCTCTCTCTCTCTCTCTCTCTCTCTCTCTCTCTCTCTCTCTCTCTCTCTCTCTCTCTCTCTCTCTCTCTCTCTCTCTCTCTCTCTCTCTCTCTCTCTCTCTCTCTCAGAGCACCACCAGCACAAGGACTAAATTCCGAGGGAGTGTCGTCACCAGGAGCAAGCGAAAGGCAGGGAAGTGGTTTTAGAAGAAAAAAGAAAACCCTGGTTTAAGCCTCTGGGTAAGTTTGTGGGTGGTTTGGTGGGTGTTGTAGTATATACAGTATATACTGTATGTGTGTGTGCGCGCACGTGTGTACATACAGACAGAGGGCTTGTAGGAAGGCGTTGATTGCATGGGATGTTGCATGCTCAAATGCACACAGCATTATGCATAAAGAAAACACATGGATTAGAAAACTGCAGATGTGCACTAAATATACACAATCAGCGCGTCCAAAATAATGAGCCTGAGACAACCTGTTGACAACGAATGGATCGACCACTGCTAAAAGAACATTCCCATACAAAACATGGGAGGTAACAGTTTATATGGTCACCTGCACGTGCAGTCCAACCCAACAGCCCTGCAACAAATTCGTGAAACAGTGTTGGACTGTTTTTTTTGTTTAGATAATTTTTTGGCATTTTCAAGCTTTATCTGATAGTACAGAGGTGAAATGGGGAGACAGAGGGGGGATGACCTGCAGTAAAGGTCCTCGAGTCGGATTAGAACCCACGACCACTGCAACGAAGGCCGGAGCCAACAAGGTACGCGCTCTATCCACTACGCCATCGGAGCGCTCCGTTGGATTGTTTTTTATTCAACACTACTTCGAATTCATAAGTTACTAGTAGGGTTGTATTGGATTTCATACAACCGCGGGAACATACTTATTTCCCCCTTATTTTTCTGCAGGTTTATAATCCAATTGTACCTGCCAAAATAGTCTAAGGCAACAGGTGAACCACTCCTTCAAGTCATAAAAGGGGAGGTGATATGTAATAAATTAGAAACATGCCTCAAAAAATAGTATCATTGCATGTCTCTAGTGCTGGCCACCCCAATCCAACATTGCACTCCATAATGATGTCACTGTGGCCAGTCCACAGACCTGCCCTGTGCCTCAAACATTTCACTGGACCATGGGACCCCCAGCCAGTCCACTTCCTCTTATGTCTCCATCAAAAACATCATGAAGACTAGAAGAATGATGGGGCAAGCAGAAACAAACACATATAGTCAGCGTAAAGATTTTAACAACACACTATCACATGCAGCTTTGTGGTGTGTTCTGCACAGTGGTCTGTATCTAGCTTCAGATTTAGATGTATTCATTGAAAAGCAAGGACACTGCATATTGATGAACCTTAACATGTAAATATGCAAGATTATTGCCAGTAGCTATATTGCCAATTTAGTCCCTTTGAGCAATACTTTCCCTTGTATTGGAATTGGCAGTAATGATCACAAATGTCCTTCTCTGTGTAATGAAGATACAAATATAACAAAAGCTGACAGAATTCTACTGAAAACGTGTTGATAAGATTTTAAAAAATGCACATGCTGACATTGATTAAACCTGAATGAAGTACGTGAGCTAACTTGAGCTGTATAAAACCAGCTTCTGAACATAAAAATGAGGAAATTGACATGAAAAGCAATAGGAGTTCAAGGTAAGTAAATTGGTCTAAGCCTCAGCTACAGCACCCACACAATGGTGCACTACCACAAAAACAGAACGCACATCTAAACCTACTGTCGGTCAAATGGCTGTGTGAAAAAACAGCTAAAGCTCTTCTGTGATCAAACTCACACAAATGTATCTTTTATTCAATCGGAATACACCCATTCACCTGCTGGTTGGCTTCATCAGAGGTCTGCTCTTGTTTCAACCCCAAAGAGAAAATGGCGGCTGCTGAAAGGTGTGTGTGTCTGAGGTTGTGACTGCAGTTTTATATGGGCCAATATGGTCGTGACACGCACAAAGCTTGCATGGCAGCGTGTGTTTGGCAGGGAGGCATAACCTCCAAACAGCAGAATTATTGAGCGTGGGCTCATTTGCAGTCAGCATATCCCCAAAACTGTGGAGAACCAATTCATGAAGCCAAACCAGAATAATACGACTACACACAGCTTGATGTGGGGACGACAACCCTGTGTTGTTGATGTCATTTCTGTATGTGGGTCAGGCAAGGGCTTTCGGTATTTTTATGCCACACATTGTCAAGTGTATTGTTTTTACCCATATGACAATACAAAGCATTGTTTCCATATTGAGCGTCACAGTTCGGTCTGGTACAGCACTTATTTGCGTTTCCACTGCCAAAAGCTGGGAAGGGTTCCCAAATAAGCATACCGTACCATACCATACCTGTTTTGGTCAACCAAGCGGTCCCAAAGGGTAATAGGACAAACACAATACCCACCATTTGTGATCTACTCGTCAAGAGTGAAGAACACAAACTGATGGACGTCCTCCATTGTTGCTTTTTGTTTACCAAGTCATGTTCTTCCTCTTCAATGAATGTATTGGCGAGCTACAATGTGTCCTACTGCTACGATACTACTTTTCAACGCCATCCGGCATACACCGCCTACCAAGTACTGTCGCCAGTGGAAACGCAGTCCAGAATAGGGTGACTGATTCGTACCAAACTGAACTGTACTGCTCAAAGGAAACAAGGCTTAGTAATCTGATTTAAGGAGCCTGAACACCAAATCCCTTTAAACTCCAATGTCGGTGAACTAAACATGCGAGGAGTTTGGACATTAAACTCAAAATTTAGAAACTGACCCACAGCAGAACTAAAAATACTGGTTATCACATGCACATGAGGAGTGGAGCTAAACATAGCAGCAAGCTTCTGACACAGTGAGAGAGAGAGATGGATAGATAGAAATGGAGAAACAGAGTGAGAGAGATAGCCTAACTAACAGCTGTGAACATTTTCCATTTGAAGTGAAACATTCCTGTGTGCTCGTGGCCCTGCACACTCCAGCGGGCTTCCTCTCAGCTCCATGTGGTATTTGTCCCCAGCTAAGATCCAGAGAGTGGGAGAGTGAGCTGCAAACTTTCCCAAGGATACCATCCAGCCACATGCCACTCTTGCCCTCCCTTGCTTTCCTCTCTTCCCATTCTCCTCCTCCGCTCCCTCTCTCCTCTGTCTCCTCACCACCATCATTGGCTTACCAGAACAAACTTTTTTCATACTTTACATTAAGGATTGGCTCCCTATGAAAAAAATATTCCTTTAAATTAGGAAAGGCTCAAAGTAAGTGCATTCATATCTGAATATTTGGCTGTGCAAGCCCCTTGAAGAAATATATCAGCCACTATCGTATGGATTGCCATGAAATGTGGTAGACCCAATCACATTCCCCACAGGCTAAATTGTAGTATCATTGGTGATCCCTTCACTTTTCACTATGTCAAATTTTGAATTTGTCCAATAAAAATACCTGCAAAACTAGTGAAACTCCCATCAGCTGGAGCTCTTCTTTGTGTTTTGTGCTAATAAGTTAGCAAATGTCAGCAACTATTGACATCAGAAATAAACAAGGTAAACATTAGCGTATTAGCATTGTCATTTTGAGCTTGTTAGCATACCGACATTTGCATTTACAAGGCACCACACAGAGCAGATCTGAGACCTTTAGACCCCGTTTCCACTTGGCATTAACATCTGACTTTTGTAATCGGATCACATGAATAAAGCTTTAACTACAGGTGAAAACACTCTCAAGACGCATTGAGATCGGATCACAAAAACCACATTCGGAGGTGGTTTACGTCCGTTGTGACCGTTGTGTCCGCATTCATTTGGTAGTGGAAACACCAATATGACTATTGTCCACATTAGGGACCTCCTACTCAACTGCTGCCCCCTGCCTGAGCGGAAATACGTTAAAAGCGCATCACTGGCGTTCATGCAGCTTTTATAGAAGCCTCATGAACGTTAGTTGCATCCGCCAGTATTGCAAATGACAAGCTTTCTGTCCTCTGGTTTCATTTCACTGCGTAATTCTGAAAACACGGAGAGCTGCAAGGCAACGACTTCCTGTTCTTATCCGCTTAAAAATAAAAGTCAACTCGCGTTTGGCTAGTAACAGGCTTTTAATGTGAAGGCGCACAGGAAATATTCTGTTCGCACGTAAAGTAACTTAACTGCATAAAGCCGTGTACTGGTGGTGGTGACAAGAGTGTAGACGTTAGAAAAGCCGCCCGGCAAACACACATCTTTCACCAGCCAAAGTGGCGTAATAACTTACTCGCCTGAGAGTTTTTACTTTTATATACTATCTATGATATTTCCCGCATTTGGCGAGTGTTAATGTGGAGCCCTCTAAGCAGTGTTGTGCATCGCTCCTCCTTGTCTAAATGAGACAGTAGCCTATCTCTTCAACCTAGACTTGTAATTATCTTCGCATGTAATGCATTTTAATAGCAAATGCGATTAAAACTGTGGCACTGTACAGCCCTGTATGTTTACTTGTTTGAACCCCACCGGTTAAAAACAGCAATGCAAAAGGAAATGATGTACGTGTTGATTTAAATACAGCGCGGGTAAATGGAATCGGATCACAAGTAGACAAAGAAGTCACATTTGAAAATACAAGTGGGAACACGGATTGAAAGCTGTCCACTTGTAACCAGATTCAAAAAGTCAGATGTTAATCCCAGGTGGAAACAGGGTCTTAGATTTGGGTTTAATTTTCTCTTCCATCATACTTAATAGGCCATTCTTTAGTCCGTTCCTGATGCCACCAGAGAAGTGGCAGAGTGATATTCGTTCACACGTCCTCGTGACGTAGGTAGTGTAAGTTGGTTATGGCTTTGTTCCAAAAATGGATGCAAAGGGGAAATGTTTATTGGCGTTGATTTTCATATCGTAGAGCAGGGTCAAATACAACTGGATGTTGTGACACCTAATATGCTAAATTCCTCAATTTTTGTCTCTACTCCCTCAAACATCATCAATGTCAAGAAGACTTGACAGAACAGTGTCGATTTGCATTGCAAAGTTCACCGGAGTGGAACTCTAAAAGCAATACACACACACACACACACACACACACACATTTAGTTCACCTCACCAATACCGGGTCCTGGCAATTCTGCTACTATCCATCGATTATGATGCACACTTTCTCTCCTACCAATATCGCTATGATTATGTATTTGATAACATTTATAATCTTAGGTATTATAAAAGCTGAAAATGACCTGACTTTATTTCATGCACTTCTTTCTCTCTCCCTATTCTTTCAGGATCCCTTCGCCTGAACTCCTCTTGGCTGATACTTACTCCACTGAAACGCTTTCAGTGTTTGCTTTTAAATGTTCCAATGTCTTTCTGTGAATTTCCTTCCAGGAACATTCTGCCATTTGGTCCCACCTTGTCTACTTGTGTCCAAATGCACAATAAATAGCCTGGGCCTCTTTTTGCACTGTTCAATGCCGCATCTCATGGACGTCACAATTGTAACCGCCAAGTGTGTGTTCGTGTGTGTGTGTTCACAGGATCTTGGCTGTGCTTGTGTGTCCTCAGGAACTGTGGGTCTCCAGTTGTGTGGGTAACATGACGCTCCTGCACCAGCCAGTTGCCGCAGATGGTGCGAGCACAACAGCTAAGCGCAAAAGACGAGTGAGGAGGAAGTGTTGTTATCAACAGCTGGCTCAGTTGTTCAGCCAGTAAGCCAGTAAGACGAGTGCAGCGACAGGAACGCGTGGGTGTGCATGTTGGCTGTACGGAGGCCCCTGAAGTCTGAGAGGGGCAAGCGTTTGGAGTGTGTGCATGAGTGTAGTACACATACGCTGTTTCTAGGTACAGTACATGTATCCACATCTGCGTGCACATGGGTGTTTGGTGTGAGTGTATGTGTGTGTGGGTGTGTGTGTGTGTGTGTGTGTGTGTGTGCTGCCTTTAATTCACCTCAATACAGTGGCCCACCCATGACGTACTTGTAGCCCAGAGCATTCTCTACGACCTTCATCTTGTTTGTTTGTGCAGCCTTCTAAGCGGACGCTGAGAGGCTTATACTTGTTGCCGTGTTGTTTTAGTCCTGATTACCCAACGATTAAAGTCAGACGGTTACAGAAATGTGCAAACATCTGAGATAAGTCAATACTGCCAGGAAATATCGCTGCAAAATAAAATCCTTCATAGTGTAACTTTCTCATTGTATAGATGACTGGGCAGCCTGTTTCTGGTTCAGGTAGGGGTTTTTCTCTTTTCCAGACTTATGACAGGAGGAGCAGACAGAATTTAGTCAGCGGGGGGGACATCAGGATTTGAAGCCCATTTGTATTTGGATGCTTGACATAAATGCCCGTCTGAGTTGATGCCTCTCGCGGTCTCGGAGGGATTCAGACCTAGAGAAACGAAGGGCCTCTGACAGTTGGGAGGATGCAGCCATGAGACTTGCGTACCAGTAAAACTAAAACAAGAACAGGTTTCCCGTAACATACGTTGATTCCCCCTCCCATTTTTAGTGTTGGTGTGTGTGTTTCTGTGTGTGCGGTGAGTGACTTTGTGTGGCCTTATGGTATCACTGTACAACTGAGTTCACACACACACTGACAAGTCTGCCTGGGAAAATTCTCTAACATAGTGTATAAACTTCTAAAGATGACACAGAGAGCTATTTGGAAACTCATCATTGCAAATATCTAAAAGTCTGTTTACAGTTTAGTAGGTAGTTGGGACTCTGCTACAGTGCCTGTAAAGATATGACAACACATCATTTTCCTAGCGCTCTCTCTTTCCAAGCACGCTGCTCTTCTCTTTTCCACATAAATCTTTCCGTATTTACATCACGATTTATAAAAAGTCCAAGGCCGACATTCCCTTTCTCTCGCCGTGTCATCCCACCCTTTCCTCACAGCAGTCATTGTTAGCACGTGGCATAATTGTGGCCAAACAACAAAAGGGATTGTCCACCGCGAGAAAAAAAGAGGAGATTAGGCCTGACATCATCTCTTTCTTGTTTCTTAAAATAGCTTTTTGATGTCCAGTTTCAGACGCACCTCTGCCACACTACATCTTTAAGAGAGTGGAGCTCCTGTTAGGGAAGGCACCGTTACGTAACAGAGCCCCCCCTGCCCCTTCCTCTGCACATGTTTCAGAGTGTGACTGCCATGAGTTCAACACTGAGAAAGGGGGACAGAGGACCCTCTGAATGATCGGAGCTGGAGGAGGGAGGATAGAGAGTGGGAGCGTGCGTAGTCCTGCTATGTCCTCACAGTACATCATTCCTGCTCCCTCTTGTCACCCTCCACCCTCTCCCCCAGGCAGTCAGCCGTCCCCAGTCCGCGGACAATGGGACTGTTCAACCAAAATAGTACCTTGCTTTTAGCCAGGCTTCCTGCTCTTGCTATATTTCTTGCCCCTTATCAAAATGGTAACTGTCTGGAGTGGGGGCAGTTGCTGGACAAGGTCTGCTCAGTTGAGCAGAATACTGCAGATGGGGGGGGGGGGGTGACCAGAAAGGCTCGGTACAGCTGTGAAGATGGGGAGGATCGGGTCTTAAACAGAGATATCACACATTGCATTTAAGAGAAAAAAAGTGTGAACAAGCAGGGAGCAGAGTAGAGGACAGTCCACAGTAGAAGGTACCAACACTAGGTTCCTGTTTAGCTCATGGTCAGTTAAGATGTATGCAAAACATCCACAAACTGATGGACTTACTATCTAATAGGGATGCACATGACTGGTCAGTTAAACATTTAAACGCTCGCTGCCTCACTAGTCGGCACCAGTCGATTAGTAATGAATTGGCCAGCACGTTGAAACGTAGCAAGAGTACTTGAACATAAAATGTGCGAGAATTCACGTGTGTGTATTGTAACAGCAAGAGTGGCGCCTCCTTTTGTTTCGTAGTAGTGTTGAAGATGAAGAACAAGAGCGCACACCTCCGCTCTCCACAAGTGAGGACCCCCTCTCTTACTACCACTATTTTTATAAAGAGTTGGTGAAGGAACTTTGGCCAATGTTCTTATACGTTTGTTTACTGATAAGATATAGTGCCGTGGAGATCTGGTATGGTAGACTCAATGTCTGTATGTGGCCTGCTGACCTATTAAGCTAACCGGAGCTACCCCGATACCATCGCTGCTGATAACCTTCACACGCTACACCAGCCCACGGTACAGTATATAGGTGTAGGTTAGTAAAAGAGGGGGAGAGAGAGGGAGAGAAAGCAAAAGAGAGATAAAAGGATGATAGAGGTTTTCTTGAGCGCGCACAGCAAACGTACAGTATTTTATCAAAAGGAACCCATGTGTTTTAATGATAGTTAACATTGGGCTTGGTTTCCTCAGTGCTTTCTTGCTTATAGACTAGTCAACTACTTCAAATGATAACTTCCGTATAAAGTGGGGGGGGGGGGGAATTAGTCGCTACGTGCATCCCTACTAGTATTTAGACCTTTTGAGATCAGTCGACCCTGACCAAATTAGACCACAGACCAAAGTGCTTCACGTTGCAGGCACAACAATGGACACACATGCTGTCAAAAACAGGCTGTGCCTGCCCACAGAAAACACAAATGACATCTTTAAATAGGCTAAGTGACTGAAAATTCCCCTAAAATCTTGGCCTGGGGAGGGTAAACAAAATAAAAGGAAGTACTGTGCGAGTCATCAACATACACTTGAGAATCATTTGCATTATCCTCTGAGTAAGTGCTGGGTGAAGCAAAAAAAGAAAGAAAGAAAAAAAAGTCAATGTATTCTGACTGATGAGTTACTACTCGACGTCTTGTAAAAAAAAATAGATGTTTGTTTTCATATTATCAACATGAGGGATTGGTGATTCAAAGACATTGTTTACACACTTAAAAATAAAACAGTGGCAAACAATCATTTCTGTTCATTGTATATTCAAGGATTAAATATATCTAGCAATCAGAAATACTGGGACGTAGGAAAAGTTTTCAGTGTAAAATGCCTAATTTCAAAGCAGTTTATACGGTATGAAAATATGATCATTAGTAAGAGAAAGCCTTGTATCCTATCAGCTTCTGAAATCTTTGACAATCTTTTCATTTGTAATAAAAAAAGCAACAAAATCAAAACAAAATAGTAGGTAGGGAATTCAACAATTACAAAGTCTGAGCATGTTATCGCCTGAAGAAACAGTGTTTTGTTCTCATTCACATTTGAGTTCTTGGGCTTTCGGCCATATCGACTTAATTGCAATCACAGAAATGGGGCAAAAATCATGTGGTAGTTGGTCTATTTGGCCCCCTGTTCACAGCGGTACATTCTATGACTGCTTTATTTTGTTAAGCTGTATGATAGCTGTCCTGTCCACATAATGCTGCCTTATTTGGTGCTGATCATAGTTAACGCGACCAAACTGAGCCCCAACCTCCATCACCCAGCAGACCTACAGCAGTTCCTGAATGTTCATCAAAAAAACAAAACAAAGCAACGGTTGGAAAAAACTAAAGCAAAACCAGTTTCGCAGGAGACAATTTTACAAACAAGGTATAAAAAGAGCTCTAGACCACATGAAGGACTGAGGGTAATATGACACTGCTCTCCAGCTTTCTGAGAAAAAGCAACCCATTTCTCTGTCTCTAAAGCTCCCTCTCTCTCTCTCTCTCTCTCTCTCTCTCTCTCTGAAGCTCTCTCTCTCTCTCTCTCTGAAGCTCTCTATGCTCTTGCAGCCTGAAGACAGACCCTGTCCTCCCTAAGGGTTCTGCTCGGTGCAAAAAAACGCAAGAAAGACTTTTTCTCCGCATTGTGTAGAAGACATGTTGTGAAAGCTCTTGGCTTGGACTGTCTGACAGCAGTGGGGGCTGTCTGTGTGAGGGCCTCATTCATGGCTGTGGAAATATGATGTGGTGAGTAGATGCATATGGGGCTGTACATCCCCCCCCCCCCTTTCCGTCTGAAGTGCATTCAAACCACGTCGTTCCTACTGAGAGCTTTATTATGCTGCCCAGGGGACACACATCGTCTCTGTGGCTGTATCGCGGACTCGGTCGACTCCGGTTTCTTTCTCTCTTTTGGAATATAGAGGCCAGTGCAGTTACTAGCCGGGAATGCACCTTGTCAATCCCCTAGAGGACCACCAGGACTGAACAGCACGCGTCCTCTCGTCTGCAAATATCGCCCGACTCATCCTGCCGCCACCCTTCTAGCTTACTGTGGGAACTCATGGGAGAACATTTTTTCACTCAGGCTCAGATGACTTTCAAAAGAGTTGTCTCTTTCATATCAAATAAATATTAACAAACAAAACTTCACACTTTATTATAAATGTGTGGAAAGCCAATAAACCAATAAAAAGACTGATGCGCCTAAAGGACACTGTACACCTTTATGACAGGGAGTGAAAGGGGACAATAATACAGAGGGGAATTTTCTAAGTGAGTGTTGAAAGGCATCGATATATGCCCTTTTAAAGCACATTTAGGTGAATGCACAACAGCCTGCAGGTAAAAATTAAAATGAGCCGTGCATGAGAAATGTGACCATGTGTTGTCGTTACATGTGACCTTAACAAGACTGTTACAACCTCAACTGAAGAAAAAAAGAGTGCAATCCACAAAACCAAAATGACTCACGAAGAACAAAGCACAAGCGCTGATCACCAGTAAGTATACTTGTCCGTCCAATTCAAAAACAAGTAACACATACCAGCAGCACTTGGGATAGAATGCGGCCCCATACAATGAACAACAATTGGTTGCATTCCCTTAAGGATTTTCCCAGACAAAAGTGCCTTCCGTATCAATACTGTCCCCAGCTCCCTCCCTCGCCTGCAGTGCTGTGGTATCATATCTGGCCTCTTTGTGCACAGGGGGATTTCCAGCCGCTGAAACGGTGAGCCGGTTGGGAATGGGCAACCGACCTCTGGGCAGCGTCTCTTTAACCGTGTGGGAACGGAGCGCTCCGTGTGGGACTGGATGACACCAGACAAACGCACACATACCTTTTCCAGGAGCACACACACACACACACACACACACACACACACACACACACACACACACACACACACACACACACACACACACACACACACACACACACACACACACACACACACACACACACACACACACACACACACACACACACACACACACACACGCACACACACACACACTGACACAGTGACACAGATGGTGCGAAAGTAACAGGGCAGATTTGGAGTCACACCGGCCCAAATTGTGAGCTCTTGTGGTAACTGTGAGTCTTACCTTTGGTTTGACGTTCACACAGAGGCAAACCTTTTCATTTGGAAGTGACAGGACTGGGGCTAACAATGTGTCACAATGAGTGTATGCATATATGCATCCAACCATAGTCCTCTACACGTAATGATTTATAAATATTGATGGTGATGATATACGGGTGTGTGCAAGCTTGTAGACTGGTGGCTTTGCTTCAAAGAAGGGTTGAATTGTAAGTTTATCACATTCATACAATGGTATAAGCATGCATAGCACAGAAGCTCAGGGATGGTGCTGTAACCGGGCACAAAAAGGCAAGCATCTGTGCATGGAATCTATAGTTGATTTCGGTTAGGTAACTATATGTAGCTACATATCAATATAAGGGCTAAGTACGAATAAAGGTTGGACCTCTGACAATAGGAAAAGATACTTCACGTTCACACAATTACTATTTGTCTTGCAGTATATAGCAGACACTGCATATGACCAGGAATTTGAACAGGAATATGAACAGGAATTTGTGCAGAATTTTCAGAATAATTGAGCTGATAAAACTGTATTCTTAGAAATTATTTGTCATGTTGGACCGAAATGCTACGCCAAGGGTTACTTTTACCAAGAAACCTTTTTATAGTCCTTGGTTCTCATACAACCCAAAACCGGTTCCTATTCAGAATCAGTTGTCAAACCAAACCCTAGCTACAGGCTACTGTCACAGCAATTAAAAGACACAAGTGAGACATACATTGTAGTCAGAAGGTATTTTGACGCAGATACATTTTTCTATTATATTGGCTTCAAATCCAAACTAAAGAAGCTTTTGACTTTCAAGTGTAAGGATATTTGAGGGGTGAATGTCTATATAGGGAACGTGAAAAATATGCATTACCTCTTATTTAATATTATGCTACATTTAAAGACCTTGTTTGATGGAATTTTTTCTTTAATTCCTGCACACCCTCAAATTTAAAAGGCAAAAGCTAGTCCTCTGAACTCAGAGACGTTCATAAATGTCATACCTAATGCCCATGACGAGTGAGCACAGTAGACAACGTGCCACAGCCCAAATTCTTACAGACTGCACTGTGACTGCAGAGTTGTCACCACTTACATTAGGTTTGATACAACTTGAAAAAAGGTTGTTGAGGTTCAGCTCCGAATTGGGATTTCACGGAAACTCCACCCACTGAGGTAAACAATAGAAGTATACTGAACTGATTGCAGATGGTCAGTCCACACTCAACTGCAGACAAAATGCAGCCAACTAATTAACTATCTAATTAAGCTGCTCCTGCCATATGGACCATAGTTGAAAGTGTATCTTTGTGTTTGCTTCTCAGACACATTTTAAAAGCCTGAAAGGCACATGTGACTGCTTTGTAGCGCGACAAATTCTTAACATTCTTTCTGATCAAAGGAGTTATGACCAGTCAAGAACTACTCAAATATGCATTTGAAGCTGCTGCAGAAGATCATGAATTGTTCATTAAGCCCACATAGATGGAGTTCATCAGAAAATAAAGGGACATTATAATTATATTTGAAGAAAAATTCAAACTCCTTTCATTCGTTCATTTAAAACAAAACATTAAGTAAAACCTCTCCAGTAATAAACACTTATAATATAATCCTGCATAGACACAGTACATCTGTGTAATAAAGCCATTCAAATATAATGTGAGAAGTCTGATGCAATAGTTGATAAACTGGCTTTATGTAATTACAGTTAAAGTGCTCTTACAAAGAACCTTATGTGGAGTATGAGACCTTACATAGTACAGCTCTTGAAAAAGCACAAAACTAATCTTGTGTCTCAATGACTGAATTGCTTAAAACATGTCTGGCCAATGGTCAGTTATGGGCAGACAGAAGGTTAATCAGATCTACTCGGCAAATGCAGAAAACCCCAGCTGCACAGAAACCATTCTTCTCTTAACAGACTTGTAATTGCGGAGACAGACAGACAGATGCGGCTTACAAAACAACTCGTGAAGAGGAATGCCGGCCATTTGGCATGTACAGTACAACAGATGAATGGCTTTTGTTGAGGGGTTTCACCGGGCCTAGTTGACAAGAGGGCTAAAGTCAGTGCTCCGCGGCCCAGCAGACAGACGGGACAAAGACGGGCCAGTGTATTTCAACCACAGTTTTTTCTCTAGGGGCCTTTTCACAGCTAATCCACTGGGCCTGAGAGGAGCAGCAGGACAGGTCAGTAATGCTGCTCCACCTCTGCGGAGGCCTGAGTCTTTGGCAGCATTATGGAGGCAGATAAAGGAGCTAGACGCTGCCTTCTGTGTCCCCTGAAGTCACTCTTGTCGGAAGGCTGATCCTGATCCCTGACACCGGACTATTGGGAGGAAGGCCGTCGGGTCATTGGCTCAGTTTGATGGCCAGGTAAGCTGCTGTAGAGCCTGCTGTTTCTATAGTCCGCCCCAGCTGGACGCTCACACTATGGCCTGGCTGTCATGAGATCAACAACAGACATCCCTACCTTCCATATCCACTTCCCCTTCCCTATTCTTGCCATTTCACAGCTCCCCACCGTACTTCTGGACGCTCCAAATCACCCACACCGCTTTTCTTTAATAGCGGCTAATGTGTCTGTATCAAAAGCACTCCAAATATGTCACATTCCACATGGTACCTATCTCCGTGGTGGCAGGACTTTCTCACAGAACTTAAACCCTATTTTTCTTTCAATGAGAGTACTCTATTGTTGTTCAAATTGTCCATCCAAACCCTAGCAACTTCCCCAAATCGGTATGCCGCAGGAATTCACTGGCTCCACTGCCAACTCTAGCTACCTGGTAAAGGGGATTAGGCCTGCTTTATCCTTTAGTCAAGAATGCGGAATGGCTGAACTTCTGACCAAGTCAGACAGGCTTGACATTCAAAGCCTGTGTTCCAGGGGAATGCCTCCAACCTCTGTTGTCCTTATCTCAACTGAAAAGTACATCAGGGCAAATTGATATCAATAGCACTTAATTATGTATTTAAACCTTAACCTACTGTATCTAATGAATAGTGATGCAATGTGCAGACAAGGTAGTGCTGTTGACACAAAAGCTTTCATGGAACATGAAGATCAAACGTTTACAAAATAGGTTATGTTAGGTTAGGTTAGGTTGCTCTTACAAATTCTTGGCCAACAGCCATACCCTTATTATAATTAAAAACTAAACATTCATGTTGAAACACCCTCCATCCCCATCACAGATGTACGTTACGACAGGTAAAACCACGTGCCCACTCCTACTCATTGGCCTCCAGGATATCATGTAAAAATAGCCATCATCGATAGCATTCCTAAGTCATGACTGTGCTCAAGGTGACTACCACTCCCAGTAACCCAACAGCAAGTCTCTCACACTCAAGCCCATTCATGAATAGCATGTGCAAGACTTGCCATCAGGAAGAAGTTCCCAGGTTGCACATGGCTCCATCAAAACACGAAGAAAAAAAATGATGGTGCAAAAACATGATGGGAAAGTACACTATCTAAAGACTGTAAGCAGTTTAGCAGCAACTGGCATTACCAACACATCACAAATGAACTGTCAGATTATCTTTCTCATTATATTACAGATACAAGAACTTCCACATCATGTAGGCAATACTTCAGCTAAAAATAATTAAAACAAACAAACTAACACATTTTTAAGATTCTTCAATGTTGCACCATAAGCCATAAGTCTTGTGAACTGGCAAAGGTCTGAGAATACATGCCATGGGCAGGACTGTGCTAATAAGACAGGGTACTGCAAACATCTGTATATCTACTCAATCACCTTTGAAACTCAATCATACAATAAACTACACTACATTTTAGGCTTTTATTTTAGAAATGAATCAGATAATGGTCTGATTCAAATACACTTGAATGGTGTATTTGAAAAAAACAAAAAATAAACTGTCACCTGAGGTAAGATGGGTTTGGCATGTGTTTAAAGCAAGAACTTACAATTCTAAGAAAACCCAAGCTAGGCCACAGCCCAAATTATGATCAAACACAAAAACCAAATCTTGTATTTATCTCAAATCAAAACCAAACGGGGCTTTTTCCATTTTAAGTCGCTGCCTACCTAAGTGTTACCACATAAGACAAAAGAACAGTATACAAAAAGAGAGAAGAATCTAACAAAACAAGGTGTGTCTTGGTTTTGGCATGGTATATGTATCTTCCTCTAGAGTAGAAAAAGAGTAAACAGGAACTAAATATGTTTTTTTTTTTTAAATATGAAATTGACAGAGTTAACCGAGTTGCATTTACAGGACCTGTTCTACTGCTTTTGCAGATGAGTGGCGCGTCTGGCTACTCACTAAGTCAGTCCTAGTGCTTATCTTCTTCCCTCATCTTCAATTGTCAGTGTATGGAAGAAAAATTAAAACAACTTTTGAGAGAGCAGCAAATAAATTGTGAGCACTACTTAGCCAATATTTGAGACTTTTATAAATGTGTGCAGGTCCTCACCTGCACACGTCTATTAAAGCAGAATCAGATTTAAATGTGCAATCCCGACCATCTGTCGCTCATTTCTGAGTCTGCTCTTTTAATTTTCTCCAGTTGTTTAAGCTGCGTCTGAGCATTTGAAATCACAGGAGGTCACTTGCTATCAATTTGGACTAGTAAGCTGCAGCATGACACCCCCACATTCGATCAACAGGTTCACGATTTTTCAAAGCTAACTGGAAAAAGTCAGCTTTTGGTAACCATCTGACTTTTGAGGACATTCTATTTACATATTATCTGCCAAAGATGTTATGCTGTAGCTCAGCCACATTTTGGGAAACTGATCACCTTACCATAGCCTAGTTTACTCATATCATTTGAGCCATTCCTGTTCCTAAAGGCATCAACTTAAAGCGGCAACGAGTAACTTTTAAATATCTTTTAAACAGCCTCATGTTTCCTCTCATAATCATAAATTACCTTTAACAGCAAACGAGTGCAAAGAAAGACGTTTTTATATAGTTTTTATTACTGCATTTGATCTGGTCGTACACCCAGTCCGATTTTCGGTTCACGCGTGCATGCTCTATGGTCACATATCCGTATTGGTCACAGATTTCAGTGTGGCGCAGTTACGCGATTTGAGAAGCCTATCCCTCCAGGTGAGGGAAGGGGAGCGGGAGCCTTGTTTGAGACAGTTGTTTGTCGTCATAATGACTGATAACGGGGCTGAACCATAAAAGAAAAAAAAGAAAATGCAATGAAGAAAAGCGAAAAGGGAGAGTGATAGTCGGGCGGGAGGGCGTTGCCAAGCAACGTATACACAATTTCACGTAGCGAACCTAGACTGCAGTGTTTACTCCTAAATGAATGAGCGGTAGCCTACTAAAACAAAGTTTACTTTGCCTCACCAGCATCATCAGATGACCATTATTCATCTGAAATAGTCATTATTTACAACATAAACACATTACCTCATCGTGATCCATTCTAACTAACTGCCATCTCTCGTTCATTCGCTTTGTGTGGGGACACGGACTCGTTCAGCTCCGTGAGAGGTGACAATGCATCAACTCATTGCAATCAGGTGTGTTTAGCACTTACTGGCATTAGTTGATGCTGTGTCTGTCAGGATTGTACCAAAATGGCAGGCCAGAACCCAAGAGCACGACAACAAACAGTTCAGGTATAGCAACAAAGTTTAATGAGGAATCAAACCAGGTAGCGAGGCAACAAGTCCAAGAGGGGCAGGCAAAGAGATAATCCAGGATCCAAAAAGGATGGGTCAAAACACGAATAGGCAGGCAGGTAAACAGGCAGGAATTCAGAATTGGCTGGAGAGCAATGTAACACAAAGACAATCTGGCAGGGAACTGAGGGAATGAACCGGTATATATACTGTGGGGCTAATAGCTGATGGGGAGCAGGTGAGTGTGGTTAGGCCAGGTGGAAGTAATCAGCAGGGAGTGCAGAGCAGGGGGGAGTGGCTGGGTCTGAAATGACAAGAGAGTTAATATGGGAACAGACAAGTGACAAAAAACTAAATTGTGGCTGAAGTAGTGACAGTGTCACCCATAGACTCACGGAGCCGAAAAGAGTCCGGTGCCCTCACACTTTGCTTTCAACACACGGACACGCACCATATTGCTTCCTGATTATTTGAATCTGAACGCCCTGCACGAGCTAGAAAACAGCTTCACGACAGCTGGCGTCGTAATAATACTACCGCTTTTGTTCAAAGGTGTCGCCAACGTGCCGACTTACTCGTAGTGGCTTTAATGCAGCCACAACCCATAGCAAATGTTTTATTATGAATATTTGTATCAGTTCTTGTTTAAACCGTTTTTTTGAATCAGAGTCAGATCACAGCAAACCCAACCCCATCATATAAGACTTGTTAATTGTTTATTTATTATTTCTTTAATGGTTCCACATTTATTGGTTTTTGAATGCCAGTATGATATCAAGCTAGCACCTACTTTTAAATGAATTTTACTCAAAATTACATTACAAATTGGCTCAAAAAAGAATACCTAAATGGATGTGATTTTAATAATTTACTATCAATAAAGTATCCCTTTTAATCTATACAGAAACCAAATACTGCTCTTTGTTTCCATAAAGTGGTTAAAAAAGGCCACTGTGCCAGTCTTTTTATTTTGAAGGTAAAAGGAAGGGTCTGACTGGATCACAGGTAGAATTGAACAGGTGACACTATGGTCTTAGTTTGAGTTTGCACTTAGGGAGTCCAGACCTGCCAAAGGATAGCACGAAGCATTACGAGTGTGAGAATCTGCTGGCATAAATACACAATTCCTTTTACTGCTCAAATCACGATTCTAACCTCCATTTAATTATCATCTTAAAAATAAGTACATACATAAGCTATCTCAAACCTTTTGACGCCAATATGCTTCCATACCACTGCTGCTGTCCTTCATGGGGCATGGAAGGCACCTGTGAGGGGGATGCTGCATGAGGTCGGCCTTGGCCTATTACCGTTTTTGCAAACCAGCTGACTAATTTCAGAGGGCCAAGTCTATCAAGGACAACAACATTCAAGCATACCACTCAGAGAAAGGAACTAACCTCCTCCACCAACCTACAACAGCAGCATGAGTGCAGAGTGCAGAAAACAGACAAACACACAAATATCAAGCTCCATTTCTCTGTAGTCTTTGCATGGAAAATCAGACTTTTTTTTTTTTCATTCCTCGAAAACCCTGGGGCCAGCCAGAGCAGGCAGGACTGAGGCTTTAGCCCCGACACCTGATGCCCTCCTCCTGGCACCAAGGACCACTGAAAGATTCCTCAGGCCTGTGAAACCGGCCGGCTGTGCACAGGGTTCAAAGATTCAACAAATTCCAGGGCAGCTCTCAGGGGATAGTTACTTTGTGAGCGGCCACACAGAAACAAAAACCCTCCACACACACAGACTCACTAAACTTATCAGGGATATTATACATATTTAATATTATATCACCTTTAACAATTTCATTTCAATAAGCAACATGTTCTCAGTCAGTACTTACTACGCTGACATTGTAGCTTACCAATGCACCATTTAACAAGAGCAATAAAGAACGTCATTTAATGGTTTCATAACAGTGACAACTTTGTGTAACTTCGGTGGTTAAAGGTCACATATTATGCTAAATGCACTTTTTAAATGTGTTCTAACATATCCATGGGTCCACGGTGTGCCTAGAGACTGCCAAAATATAAAAAAAAATAACAATCTCTCCTGTTCTCACTCTCCCCCTTTCTGAAACCCCCACACCTCCCCCCCAAAATACTCCAGTCAGAATTTTCCCTTTTTCTGACCTCACAAACTGGAAAGCCAGAAGCTTCCACTGTGCAGCCCACACCCCTATTTCTTATTGGTCCACGGCCCTGACAGACAGAGGGCGAGGCGTATCTGGCTTCGCTTCTGGACAGGGGGCCGGGGCAGCTCAAAGATTGTATATTTACGAGGGGAGCTGCAGCTCTTTTTAAAAAACAGGCCATTGTGAGATTAGCTGAACATCAGCATAGTACAATAAATTATCTGAAAGTTTTTTTCAGCAAACAATTAAAGAAAAACGTATTAGGGACCACTAAGACCATATAATATGTTGTATAATAGTACCGAGAAGTGTATAACATGGGAGCTTTAAGACTAAACTTTCAGAAGCATATAAAGTGATCCCTTATGTATGGCCAAATGCAGAATAAGATGATGAGGGAAAGACAATATGCGATTTGGGACTCTTCCTATTGGGGTGGGAAGCTGGGTACTAAAGGATGGTGTGTGTGTGTGTGTGTGTGGGGGGCCTGTCCAGATGGACAGAGGGCCAATATGGACAGAGCGGGGGTCATAACAGAAACCAGAGTATCAAAGCTGAGAGGGTTGATTCCAGAAACTTGGCACTTTAAAGTAGCACTTATCCGGGGGTATCAGATAAACTTAACCCTGCTGTCAGAATTTGCTTGGAAGGAAATGAGTTGAGGGTCGTGACCTTGGGCGCACAAGTCAAACGTCGCCGGGCCACAGCAAACACACAGTCACAAGGTAAAGCTGCACTGCCACAGCCTCGGCATGCCAGATGGCTCAGGGAAATCTCTGAAGACCCACGTCCTTTCTCTGCCCCCTCCACAAGAGTGGCAGACTGACAGATAAGTAACAGGGCAACTGTCACAGGACGACCACACACAACTTCAGAGCAATTTTTCTCCGTTTATCTTTCAACTAAATCCAAAAAAATAAAATCAAGAAGAAGAAAAGTTAGGTCAAAAAGCTGACACAGGAAACCTTGTGTTTGATTTCCACTGAGCTAAACATGTTGAGTTGACAGGGCTCAACAGTCCAGTTTGGGGACATTTTCAAACGTTTGGATATTAAGTCTTAACACCTCCTTCAGTGACTAAATGTTCTCAGGCTTTTTTCTTGTCCAGCCATGTACATCTCAGTTCGAACACTGTTATGTCACTCACCACATAATGACGCGTCACTACCTTGTTCTAATATCACCATCCTAACAAAAGTAACAAATTATTGATGTCGCACATCTCTTTCACACATTGGCTCTCCGCTCACTCATACATCAGATGTTCCCTTCATATTAAGCAACCCCTCACTTCCACTTTATTCTTCACTACAGCCTCGCCCTATAACTGATACATTGGAACTGTCGGCAGCTACAAAGTGTCTGACAGATGTGTCGTGTCTACCATGTTGGTTACAAAAAGAGTTGAGCTGGCTTTATTGTAAATGACAAGATCATTTCGTGACTTTTTGGAAGCCGCTTCCCCCTGAGCCCTGTTCACAGCCGAGACTGAAATACTGCTAATGACTGTTTTTGGTCCGGCCGCTTGACTGACAAGGTAGGATTAGGGAGTCTCACAGTCTCATTCCAAGACCCACTGATCATCCAACTAGTTAAAGGTTCAGCCAGCAGAAATTCTGCATGGCGGACCAACATAGCTCATAGTCACAGTCAGAACAGAGTTGCGTCACTTGTTTGCATTACTCTCTAAAACAGTATTACACGCTGCAGGTTTGACAGCAGTTTTGTTATTAGTAGCACACCTACATGAATACATAAATGATGACGTAAAAGAAAGACAAGCCCCCCTCTAATCCCTAGCTTATCCCACTAGGTCTACACTGTCTACAAACTTCAAACATTCAGGCACCAGCTCAACCTTAGGCCTGTCGTTCTCTGCCATTGCGCCGTGCACAATGGCTCGTCAAGGTGTCTTATTTCTGAGTCACATTCTTGGTTGAATGCTATCCTGAAATCAAACCGTGTGGAAATGAACAGACAATAGGTGGTCTTTGTCAGGGTTGATTGATGAATGTGAGTATTTTGAATGTTTGACTGTACAAACACAGACAGGGAGGGGAGGGGGGGTTCAATAAACTCAGCAGAGCAGGCTTGCTTGTAAGCTTGAATCTTTTTAGGTTCGGCCTTAGTCAGCAACAATTTGTTAGGATTTTCCCATCGTCAATGAAGTGACCACAAGATTGGCTTGTCGACGAGGACATCCCACTTTTTGTGTCCAACAGGAACTTTGAATGCACTATTTCCAAATCACTTCCTCTCTTCAGCTTGTTTTGTGTGTGTGTGTGTGTGTGTGTGTTTTTTTATTTATATGTAGCAACATATCTAGAGAAACTCTCCTCTTATGAAATAATCTCACTGATGGCCTTCCCAGTACTGCCTTTAACTGCCAAGAATGAGCACATTTGGATCTTTATCACAAAAGCATGTTTTATTTGCAGACAGACTGACCATACCAATGTATTTGCCCACAGCCTACACAGACCTTTAGTATTGAGCTGTTGTTGTGAATGACAGGACTCAATCCAAACCGCCTGATAGTGAGACATGACTCCTGACATGATAAATATATTGGTGAAATGAAGTACCTTCAACACCCGGTTACCCACGTAGGCTTCTTTTAAAATGAAAATAATTGTATTGTCATTTATATTTCAACCTATAGTGCCAATTAATGTTGTTTACATTCAAGCCTTAGCCAAATTAGTTTATACACAAAGTTGATAAAGCTTTTTCAGCTCCGCAAAACTCTCTGTATTTCTCGATACGGCAACATTCAACAATGAAAGCTGCATTGTGAAACACATATAGCAATAAACATTTGAAAAATGATAGGCCCGAGCGAAGCGGATAACGTGCGTATCAATACCGTATCCTGTGTCCACACTATACTATTGTTGATAGTGCCAGACACTCATCTTGAGGCCTCCTTTTTACTGCTTTCACTAAAAAGATGGCGGCAGCCTTTCAAAAACACATCATGACCAATAAACAAGAAGACAATTTGTGAACTTGGTTTTGGTTATTTTTTTCTCTTGCATAAAGGCAAAAAAAGTGAGTTGGTTTTAATTTATCGAAACACAATAGACACATGCTGTGCGATATTCTGATCTAAGTTGACGATTCAAAGTTCTCAGCCTCCAGCCCTAAAAACTAACATTTTCACTCAATCCTGGCAAAAATATGTGTTAAAAGAATACACTGTGAACTATAATTATATTTGGTCTAGATTGTATGTATTTTAAGATAATATACATTAGTAAATGATGAGTTTAATCAATATTTAAATCTTGGACATACAAAACCCAATACCAATATACAACGATTTAAACTAGCAACCTTTTAACTGTCTACAACTAAACTGATGACATGAAAACCGTTACATGAGGAGTGACAACAGTATGTTTATGAGTTGGTTCTAGCCATATGAGAAAAAAAAAAAACCCTAAACAGGAAATCGAACAAACCAACCAAAAAACACCAGTTGCCTCACATTCCTAGAAATCCTCCAAAAAATGAATACCAAGAACAGGACGCGCACTGCGTCACTAGCATTTCCATTCCGCTGTTTGGTAGATTGACAACAACTTCTTTGTTGTCCCTTACACTTATCATGCTCAAACTTTCACATGTTTTATGAGCTGTGAAGACAATGAGGTTCACTGATACTATATCTTAGCTTTATTCAAAAAGCAGCATGCTATGAATGCTAAATTAAGGGCTCGGTGGTGTTGATAACCAACTGTGGTTTGAATGTATTAGCTTGAATAGCAGTGGCACTGAAAATAATCAATACAAATAATTTGATACACAAAATGAAGTTCGCAATTGACCATGTGGCTTTCAAGTGAAATGTGTGGTTTTAGTCAGGGAAACTATACACGCACATTTCTCTTCACACGTGCCTAACAACGGTTGTACAAACAAACCTGTAAACATTAAGTTTTACATAAAACCACACATAAAAAGGTCTGTCCATGACAGAAAAAACAAACACCTCATCCTCACTTAGCTGTATATCTGTTAGAACGATCGTACAAAAATGCACACAGATAACTTAATGCTGACTAAAGGAGAGCTAGGATAGTCAAGATGTAGAGTAGGCAAGGTGTGTGACGGGATCAAAGTGAATAGTTGGTTTGGCTGAAAGAGTGGAGGACTGGTTCAACGGTTAGGTCCCAGATGGTTGCACACCTGTGGGACTAAAAAAAAATAATTACCCCAGTCCCTCTAAACCTCCAGAGCTCCAAGATACTTATTCATAAAGATTCTGAGAGCCGGAATCCAACCCATCCATGATACACAAGTATGAAAATGTAGGAGCAAAAACAAACGAAAAAAAAAACCACAAAACAAATTTTTAAAATGTTATGCCTCTGAGGCCACGCTAGAACCCTAGTTCAAAACTCCCAACTGCTTTTTTTCTATACATACATATGCTGAATGTAAACCCTCTGTTCTGTGTATCGTATTCACTAAACAAGGCTGACGCTCTCCTTTGTGTCCTTATAATCAAAGACAATGCAATCAACAAACAAATAACTCAAAAGAAGCACAGGTGGTTGTGTTGATGTGCCATATGGTGGAATTTAGGTTGCATGTATTGTGCTTGGTTCAACTTGGCTCATGCAAGGTTTTATGATTAATCATTTTTCATTAGTAATGTAAATCCCTTTTGGCAAGAAAAGACAGATATTGATGCTGACTGTTTCATCTAAAACTATAGCGCTCATATCTTCAGTTATTTACTATCCTGGTTCACGATTTAGCAATCACGTGAAATCAATTTTTTTTTCTCCTGCTCATTGTTTTGTTGCTTGTTTAAAATGCTGATGTCATTACACATGTAGGTCTAAATGTATTGTAAATTAGATTAAATATATTGAAATGTCCAGTCCAGTCATCGAGTATAGCACTTCTATAAAGTTGGGATCATTTTAAAAGAAAAAAAAAGACTATTGTCAACATTAACGCTTTAACGGATGAGCTATTCTGACTTCATGTCTCTATTATTAGGTAAGCTCTGTATAGGAACCTACGTTTCACAAAATTAAACTGGATAGCGCCTTCCCTAACTACTTTTTAAATGGACGTGACTTTCAAACTCCACACCTCCAGTTTGTAGGCTTTCTGTTAAGTATTGTGCCCAAACAGGGATAACCTTGATGATCATCAGCATTATTATGCGCAAACACGTTTTTTTCATAGGCTTAGTATAACTTCATGTCTACAAATAAATTGTGAAATGCCCCTTTAAAAAGACTTATAAAATGTCCCGTGAGTTACCTGACTGTATATAAAGCTGTATTCTGTATCTGATGCACCATGATTCACTTCATGGTTCTTTACAACTCTCACTGTGAGCCTATTGTATTCATGTGATTACCCACAAGCTCCTGAGCATGTTATGGTGGAACTGTGTTGTCACTGTTTAGCTCCAATGAGAAGGTGCCATATCAGGGCCATATCGGGCCATGTCATGTCTATATGGGCCTTTTTATCCTCACACTGCTTGACTAACAGTATCTCCCAGTGAACTCATTATGGCATGTGAAAACTCTTGGTAAGAAAAGCATTAAAAATGAATGCAGCAGTTCCATCTTAAGGCCACTAGTAGGTACTACAACGAGAGACAAAACATCTTTCAATCAGGGTCCTGCTTTGTATTCCTCCGTCGGACTTATCTCATATACGATACACTCTTTCACTGCTGCTTACAAAATTCAAACAAGGGGATATTCATTGTATGTGTGTATTGCAACTGCAGGAGTGCACAACTATGCATTATCTGCGTAGGACAGCTCAGTCAGTGAGACTATTGAGGGAGTTGTACTCTGAGGAATTTCAAAGGTCTGCATGTCATTGACCAGAGGGTTCCTTTCCAGCTATGAGCCCAGTTTGTTTGTTGCAAATGGAGATTTTTCTGAATCGTGAGCGGCCCCATTATTTTCAGGAAAACGTCTTTCCTGAATGAAAGACAGGAAAAAAACATGTACTCATGCATCCAGTGAGACACAAATACAGGAGGCATGTGTGCACACACACGTGAGCGCACACCCAAACACCGCACTGTTTCGGTGGTGTTGTTTAGACCTCTCTCGGCACCTGATCAGACCGAGTTTCCCATGAAGTTTTCTGTGAAGCGAAAGTGACTTGAACTGATTGAGGTGGATAAGTGGCCTGAGCAAATAGCCCTTGCACTGTGACAAGGGAGTGGAGAGAGCAATTAGTCTGGTCTTGAGATCTACAATTCCATAACCTCAGATAAACCTTCTTGATTACACCATAAAACTGGCCTTTCCTGAATGGCATGTCATTGAGGAGAAATGAGGCTGTGTAAAGTGCAAGGCTGGCAAAAGTCCTGGAGTTCAGCGAGTTACGACTTAGCCGCCATGGGAACCATGCCAACCATCCATAATATAAGTTGTGGCAGAGATAGCTACGGGAATAAAAGGCAAACCGAAGGAACAAGCATTTAAGAGCAAACAACGCTGGCGTGCTGTTGGCAGGTAAACGGCGACGTCTGCCAAAGCAAAGCTGCACGCACGCTTTTCTTAACTGCTTTTAAGCAATTGGCACTCAGTGATGATACAGAACTTAATGCCAATTCTGAGGCTTAAATAAGAAAGAAAGTCATTATTGATTCAGCAGCAGACTTTAGGCTTTCAAGGCTTTGCATTAAGTAGAATTACCACATTCCACATACATTAAATTAACACATCACAGCTGCATTAGAGGAAATGCCGAAAGAACCTCTTCTTTCTCTACCCCTATTTTCCTCTCAAACTTGGGCTGCATTCCAATTCCAAAACCTCCCTGCTATTTAGTATGGTAGAAAAAGATTTAGGATGTCCCAAAATACGTCGTCAGATGCAGCATGCTTAAAAATACCTGGATACCCTTGTACAACCGGTTGTGCATTTTAGTGTGGTAATCAACATGCTTTTTGGCGATTCTGACCCACAAATCCACTGCACACAGAAAGTTACATCACATCGACGGAGCCTCCGTGTCAAAACAACCAGCGATGCGACTGATACATAAGCGAGAGGCAAGTTCAAGGCGTGATGTTATGATGAAATAAACAAGTTAAAGTATGCCCCAATTGTACGCCTGCTGCAGTGCTGCAGTGCTGCATGCTAACTACATACTTTTACATCAGCTGCAGTATGTAGAATGGAAAAAAGAAAGAGTATATGTTTTGGAAGGCAGAGTTCGTCTAGCTTATTTCTGAGAACTCGCTTTCTGCTTCGTCCAACGGCACCTCTCGCTGTTGGAATTGGCAGCTGGATTGAGCATGCGACAGTGTGGTATGGAAGGGGGCAAAGGGGAGTCCCGGTTACAGTACAGTACAGTACATCCCTAGCTCCCGTCCCAACAGCTGATAGCTTCACAGTTCAACAGACTGCTTCCTGCACATGGTCAGGACTCCACTGCTGGCAAAGACACCGGCTACGCAGCAAAGTACAGTACAGCACAGTGCAGTGGAGTATGAGCTAACTAAGGAGTCTAGCAGAACTCCTTACACATACAGGAGGTGTCTGGCACAAACACAGTACACCACAGTGGGGCTTAGACTGTAGGAAAAAAAGATGCAACAGAGTATATGGAACATTAGGATACACGGTATGGAACATTCAAATATTATTATTATTACATCGAAGTATATGCTCAGTTCAGCATGTTACAGACACGGGACAGAAACGGTCAAATGCGCTGTATTGCAGTCAGGACATGGGATGCAACCAAAACACCCAAGCATGTATAGGCCCTGGTAAAGTACAGTAAAGAGATTCAAGATGAGGGCGCTGAAGGGAGAGAGAGAGAGAGGGAGGGAGGGAGGTTGGTAGGGAGGGAGGGAGGAAGGGAGGGAGGGAGGGAGGAGTGGAGAGATTGAGCGTAACAAGCAAGCACACATAAAGCCGGTCTCATTCTTTTTTCTTTTTTTCCTCCTCTTGCTCCCTCCCTCCCTCTCTCTGTCTCTCCCTCTCTCTCACCATTACAGCAGCATTAGAAGCTGAGCTGCTCAACTGTTCCAAGATGTCAGAACTACAAAGCTCCCTTGAATGAGGGAATGTGGGGCCCAGGGCGGCGAGGGGGTCTGGAACAGCTGGCCCAGTGGTGGGGCCTCCTGTTCCCCTCGCTCTGCAGCCGCTAGCTAGCTGGGACAAGACAGGGATGTCTGGCTGGGGGTGGGGGGGGGGGGGGGGGGGGAATGGTGTGTGTGTGTGTGTGTGTGTGGAGGGAGGCTTAATAGCAGGGGTTCAGGGAATGTTTGGGTCTCCTCAGCAAAGGAGGGACGGACACAGGGGATCACCAGCCAGGTGCCCCTGACCAAAGAGAGGACTGAAGAGAGGATGGGATGGATGCCGGAGGATGGAGGTAGATGACGTAGAGGAACTGGTGTCTCTATGACTTCAGTACACAGTCACATAAAAGGTACATCACCGAAAATGAACCATGCAAAGAGTAGGACACCCACGGTACAAAGTATAGATTCAGAGAGTTACTGAGGGCATTTGTTCTGTAACACGCACGCACGCACACGCACGCACACACACACAAACACAAACACAAACACAAACACAAACACACACACACACACACACACACACACACACAATATAGATTCAGAGTTATTGTAGGTATTTGTTCTGTAACACACACACACATACACACACACACACACACACACACACACACACACACACACACACAGAAGGATATACTGTACGTGCACATGCACACATATGGACAGAGAGCGGCCATCTCCATCTGCTCATGCTCTGTGCTTAGGGAGACATGGAAAATTACAGGGGAGAGAAACACTTGTGGCTTCCATCTCATCTTTGGTGTCAGAAGAAGTGTGACTTAAAAGGGAGGCGGATAAAAGTAGACAAACTATTTTCGACAACTGTAAACAGGAGAAAGCCCTGAGCTGTTGAATCTTAGCGTACAGAAAAAAAAAGTGTCATAAAGGGTTCAGGGAAGATATCAAGTTCAAATGAAACTTGGGTTCTGCCATATACAGCAAGCCTCCATTTCCCGGAACATGGACATATACAGTATATGAACGTATGGCTGTTCATGTGAGCTCGCTGTGGGCCACCACACATGATGCTGGAGAAGAACCGGCTCAGCCATTACAGAGAACACAGGCCCAAGGCAGGCAATGGAAAGGCACTTTTAAGCAGCTACATCTGCACTCACGGATATAGAAGAGCCACAATTACTAGCTGCAATTGAAATAGGACTTTTTCAAAAGAATAAAACTCAGGGCAAACATTTAATGTAAACCACCATACAGTAAATGTAACCAAATGACGTCCCAAGAACGGGGCTCTGTTGTTCATTTAAGATATGGCACCATGCAAGAATCTCACTGACTGTAATTGTATTGTTACTTGTGTTTTATTGCTGTTTGTTTTTTCCACGCTTTGGGGGTGTTGTCATCTGCATTAATGAGACACATATGAATTTGCTGGAGCTTTTTTTTCTGACACACATAAATAAATACACATAAAGATGCACCCAACCACACAAAGAACACACACACAAACACACACACACACGAGCATGGAAACACAAGTGGATATACAAGCATATCTGCATGCTGCACACATGTGCCCGCTCCAACCAAAACACACACACACGCACAAATATACACGTGCACACACACACACACGCACGCACGTACGCACACAACATTCCAGTTGCGGGTGTGAAAACCGGAGACCTCATAGATTGTGAATTGCACAAATTCCAAAACAGCAAAGCAAAACATCCCCCCTTAAAAGAGAAACTGGATTATTTTACAGGAGTTTCCGTTTGAGGGAGCCACACAGTCACCTGAGTGCTCGCTCCACACTACAACTCAACGCTCAGTCTCTGCATGGACGGCCTAGAGACGGCATGCAACGAAGATTAGAGCTGGGTCCTAAAAAAACGGATCTTAATTGTGTACGTTCTTAATTATACAATGATCTTCCCTTTAGTTCGGAGTGACTTAAACATCTGGAATTGGGCATGACAGAGGCTTTCCAGAGAAGGAACAGTGAGTGAGTGTGAGGCTGGAGAGAGAAAACAACAGGCAGAGAGAAAGACCAAACAAAGCACGCACAGAAATATAAAGTGGTGAAGATTCGGCGGCTAAGGCTTTCCTTTCTATTGTGAAAGCATGTGAGGTATGTGCTGGAGGAGGACACAAAAGAGGATTTCTGGAGTTCCTCTTTTGGCCCAGAACAACAGGCAAGCGGAGCAGCCAGCAAGCTTCTCAACCAGCCAATCAGCCAGAAACAGCTGCAGCGACTTGTGCTCTCGAGGTCTCCGTCTCAGCAGCTTTCTCGGAGGCTGCACAGTGCACATGTGCAAGCGGCCACATGCAAGCATGAGCATGCATGCATAGACCTCGCCACAGTGAAAACGTTTTTTTTTGGAAGAACCTTTATAGCTTCAGAGTTGCATATCAATTAAAGGTGGAGTCAGTGATTCTGGAAAACTCCTGTTGTCAAAATGTGTGAATATCTCCAGAAGATCCGCTACCTTTCAGTCCTGTGTGTGCTGGATGTATGTATATGAAAGTCTAGCCTTGGAGAATCACAGCATTGTGCAAAATCCCTCTTAAGGAGATACAGCTAAATGAGGGACCTTACCAAACACCAAATGTGGATCAGCATATTTTAAGCACATAGTGTGTGCAGCAGAACAATGTCAACACTGGACACTGCAATACTTCTTTAGAAGGAGTTTTTGCAAGGTGCTTTATGGTGTACGTCAAAGGTTTTATATAGAGTATGGTCATCATGCTGTGGAGCCTTCTAGGAATGTGTACTGTTGTTAAATACTGGACATGCAGAATTGCAGGGCCCGAAAAGAATGCTGTCTAGCCATAAAGGAGAGCTGTGGCTAGCTACTGAACGGCCATGGTTGTTTTTTCTAGCAGGTCAAACGTGCCGATTGACTTACAGTGTATTCCTGCTGTTCCCTTTACAGACTGTTTCTGTACGTAGTCAGTCAAGGAAATCCCTGAGACAATTTCCAGTCCAGTGAATGAAAAGACGTATTCATTATGTGGACCTGGGTCAAACTGGGGCTTGATTGACGTTATGGCATGGCAACAGTTCATTCATCTCTCCTGTAAACGACGGCGCCCGCGCTTTGAAACCCGAGCCGGCAGCAATCTACCTCCTGATATGTATAATGTTAACATTAAGTGAGGCAATAGCACTCATTTCCTCCGTTTATTATTGCACACGCTGGTTACACAAAGAGAGCAATCTTACACAATTCACTTCTGCAGCGGGATTGAGAAAAAAAGGAAAAGAGAAGAGGAAGCGTCCTTCTGTGGGAATGGAGAGGACAAACAGTGAAAAGTCCCAGGCGTGCAGCGGGTCATTTGGACATGGAAGATAAGGGGCCGCGAGAGTAGCTTGTTGCTGTTCATTCGCACTTGATTCAGAATTTAGATGTTTACAGAGCCTAGGCTGTGTATAAACACCAGCATTTTATTTTTTTTGTTAAGCGCACACACAGTTCAGAAAGGTAGCATTCTCCAGAAAGGCTGAGCCCACCTTTAATGTGTCTGAATATGGTGGGATATAAGGCTAGACACAGGGGAAGACTGACGTGAGGAAAGAGTGAAAGTATAGCTAATTCTATTACGATGAACTCACTTTTACTGCGGAGCCATTAGCAGCGTGACAGATCAAACACTTATCCGACTGTAAGATAATATGTTACAGTTGCATGCTAATACAGACATCTGCAGCGAGTCTGTCCTAAAAGCCAGGATGAAAGGGGTTGTCCAACGGTAGACGGACGGGCTGACAAAGACAAAGTGGCACCAGAACCACATTTAAATTGTCTTGCCCTATTTTCCCGTCAGGGCCGACAAAGCACCACAACCTAACCTGCGTCAGATTAAACACCACAAAATGTCACTGGACTATCCCAAATCCCTACAATGAGTCAATTATACCTCTCTTCAGTCGCGGGCAGAGCACATAAAGCCGAGGCATTTGGTGACCTTCAACTGACTCCAGAGAGAGAAGGCACCAAATGACAGTCCAGCGATGACTACAATGCCTGCCTTTAACTGTCTCTGTGGTATTTTCTCTAATGCTTTTAAAAGACACCGTCTGGCACACTGGGACGTTTTCTTGTAAGGAATGACATGTGACGAAGGCAAACGCAGTGCTTGTTACATGGTTATTATTGCAAAAATATTATCTGAAAATATCAGGTGTGTGGATGTGGAGTGTGTGCATGTACCTATACTTTCCTTTGCAGGTGGCAGTCCTTTGAGGACCCACACACACACACGCACACACCTTTATAGACTCAAATTAATTTCCTGGAGACTTCCCCTAACCCAAACTCTAGCAAGCTTTTGATTTAGCCTAACCCAAACCTCAACTACTGACCAATACATCAGTGTTTTAGCAATTTGGGACATAGCTTTCGTCCCCAACTGCACAAGTTGTTCCCCAACCACCTGGTCTTAAGTCTACTGTGGCTCCCTGAAAGTGACTTAAGTCCCACACACAAACGCACACAGTGTCCTCTGAATGAGATGACTCACATGCCGTGACATCTGGTTAGTGTTGGATACATTGTTCAGGGCAGTGTGGTGACTTAACACTATGCATAATGGAAGGAAAAACAGAAAGCCATGGAATAAAATACATTAATATAATATTAAGCCTTGGTTCTCCATTAATGTTTTTTTCCTCTATTAACAATGGGACACCATACTGCCAGTGCCAGCACAGGGGACAACTGTTAAGTGGCTATAGTTCCAAGACAACTTTCCCCTCTCTGGCAAGTAGAGGTAGTGAGAGAGGTTGGGGGTAGGAGGTGGAAAACATTAGAATCTGGTTGGAAAGTGAGCAGATACTTCTTGAGTTTCTGCTGTCCTAGTTTGTAAAAGTGGGAGCGAGATGAGAGAGAGAGACATTTAATCAGGTGCTCCTTTCTTTTCTTTTCTAAATATTCAAAACCAACTCTTACTCTACTCACTGTTGTTCCTGCGTCTGTTCCACTTTTTACAGACATTATATCAGCTCTAGTATAAATGAAGCTGCAGTTTGTCGGGGGGGGGGGGATAAAACAATAGCATTGACTGTGCATGGAAATGAGCTTCGGGGACGGATCCGAAAGCAAGAAAATAATCTGCGGTGAATTTACCCTCTCATCCCTCATTACCGCATCCCCCCACGGGCTTCATCTGGGGGGAGAAAGTGGTAGAAAGAGAGAGGTAGAAAGAGAGAGAAGCTGCTGAAGTTGAGAGACCCACCTCCCCTACTTCTCCCCAGCACTGCCTCAGGAATGCTTTTCTTCTGCCCCCCAACCCCCCCTCCTTACCCCCAACACCCCTTAGCCCCCCATGTGTAGACGCCCTCTCTGCAGGGTGTGTTTTGCATGTAAAGCAGGCTGCAGATGCTGTCCGAAAAAAGGCGACCATGGAGGGACAGGGGGGACAGTGGGGGCGGGGGGGGGGGAACCGGGACACAAGGAGGCCCCTACTGCCATGCCACCCGCCTGGCCCTTGCCTTCGCTTTGCTGCCATACACCCCACCGCCCCCCCACCACAACACCTCTCATTACTTCAACCCCTCAACAGTCCCCCCCCTTTTTTTTCAAGAACGGTTCGACATGCCACCCCTCCATCACCCCATCCAATCCATGGACCATCCCTCTGCCACCCTCCTAGCACACGCAGTTGTGTGTCTCCTGGGAAACAAGCACTAGTTGGTGTATGGAGGCATGCTGAGTTCAGACAAACACACACACACACAAACTTGCAGACACCCACACACGAACACCCCCCCCCCCCCCCGACCCACCCCACACACACACACACACACACACACAATACCACTTCAGCGGATAGAAAGACCTGAGGAACGGCATTTGTGAGAGAGAGAAAGGAAGAGAGAGAGAGAGGGGAGGGAGAAAAGAGAATGATCACCTCTAATAAAATGGTCCTTTACAATCCTGTTATGCATATTCGGCTTGACACGGCTACATTCAGTGGGAAATAATTAACAAGTGTATGGCGTACATTAATATTGCATTTGACAGCAGACAGGTGGCTGGCTTGGAGCAGATGTTCGGAGGCAGACCATGAGAGAGAGAGAGAGAGTGTGAGTGAGTGAGTGAATGAGAGGGATATGGAAAATTAATACAAGGTTCTGTGCTGTATACACAACTCGCATGTAAGCACTGGATTTTCCCAACAGTTAGTCTAATAATCTTTTTATCGAATATAAATCTATCACCAACAGTTTTGATAAAAACAATTATTTGTTTGAGTCATTAATCAAAAGGTGTGTCAAACAGGTGCTGTAGTTCAAGCTTTGTAAGTGTGAAGATTAGTTTTTTGTTTTTCTATGTTTTGTATTTTTGTAAATTGAGTACCTTTGGGACTAGTAAATTGTCAAGCATAGGTCAGCATTTTTCCATTGTATGCCCCCTATAATAGCTATAATAGTGAATAAATCGGCAGAAAAAAATTCAACGGATACATTAACATAAAGAAAATGCTAATTGTAGCTCTGCATCTGTGTATGATAAGCAGTGTGTCTATATGATGTACAGTTAAGCATCTTTTACATTATTCATCCTTCCAGCTCCTCTGTCTGCTGCACACAAAGCACCACAGTGTGGCCAGTCGGGGAGGGTGCAACTGGGATGACATAATGGGGGTTTCCATCCAACGCTCTCCATTCCCAGGAACTGTACTGTGCGGAACAAGGTGTGGTGGGGGGTTGTGTGTTGTGTGTGTGTGTGTGTGTGTGTGTGTGTGTGTGTGTGTGTGTGTGTGTGTGTGTGTGTGTGTGTGTGTGTGTGTGTGTGTGTGTGTGTGTGTGTGTGTGTGTGTGTGTGTGTGTGTGTGTGTGTGTGTGTGTGTGTGTGTGTGTGTGTGTGTGTGTGTGTGTGTGTGTGTGTGTGTGTGTGTGTGTGTGTGTGTGTGTTTAGTAGTCGGGTGAATAATTGTAGTGACACACCAGTACATTTGAATAACGACCTTTCTTGTTACCTTTACAGTACGCACACCTCAGCCAGTCTTTACATGTGTTGCCCGTGACCGCAATGCTCATGTAATCCACTGGCCTCATCTATTATATCCGGTTTGACAAGGAGTAACTGCTTCATAGAGTGCCATACATTGAGAGAGACTAACAGACAGGTTTCTCTTTTGTGTTGCTCTGCGGTTATTCTGAACCAATCTATGAAAGTACAACAAGTTGGCGATCTTACGAGAGAGCTTTACATGTGTGTGAATGGCCTGAATGAAGGAGGCCACAGTGATCAGGCACCTAACTTTACCTGACATTATTCAACTTTGCATATGAGCAAAGCAACACCTGACAGAATGTTCAACAATAACTTAAAGATCTCCTATTATACTACTTGTCTGGTCTTAATGTCTCATTAATGACTCCTATGGAGCAACCTGACACGAATCACAGCACAAAAAAACATGTAGATTTTCGGGAAACTCTTCCTCTCATCTGAGCGCGCACAGCAGTCTCTGTCCACACTCGGCTTTGTGCTTCTCAGCCCCCTCCCCCCCCCTCCTTCAAACCCCACTCCGTTGTGATTGGTTACCTTCCTTCCGGAACATTTACAGCAGCACGCGGGCAGATTTGAGAGCAGGAAGGTGGGGGCATGGCCGGAGCGCGCTACCACGTTGCAGCATTACCATACATGGAAAAATCCGGGAACGTGACGACACGATGGCAGGAAATTTGAACCGATTTGAACACGTGATTTCTCGACCAGCTGCCCTAGTGTTTAGCGCTCTGCACAGCCACCCCAGACGGTCAGCAGGGAATACGTCTAAATGCATGTACGTAATTATTTGATACGCTAGTATGGTTAAACAAGACTATAAATCATTATAACAATGTTCATAAAAGTCGAAAAGTATAATAGGTCCTCTTTAAGAGGGATTAAAGGCCTTTTGAACATGTTCCTACACTGCGGTGGTCTTCGACAACACAAAAAGGAACCAGCAAATAATTAGCAACGTACATTTCTTTGGCTAAAAAGCCTGGAAGCGAAGGAGGGTTGATGCCTCTATTGTGTGAAACCGAGATGGTAGCCCCTAACTTTACAGGTAAGACGTTGCTATGCAAAAAAACACTGACTGGATCTTAAGAATGAGAGAGGACTAACAATGCCAATGTTAGCAAAAAAGTATTCAAAAGGTAAAACCCATTGAAATCAAATCAATATACTCCCCTTTTCTTTGTCTAAACACTGCAATTTCTCACTGCATCTCCGCCTGTTGTCCAAGGTTGCTCACTGTACTGGCGTGTCTGACTCTGCAGCTAAGAGGCCCGCAGCAGACACGTGGGTCAGGAGGCAGAAACTCTGGGAGTCTCCAAGCTTTGCTCCAGCATTTGGAACCACTCTCAACCTATCACAAATTCCTCTTTCTTGGCAGCTACACAGTTTTCCCTCTCTCTGTCTCTCTCTCTCTCCCCTTCCTCTTTTCATCAGTGCTGGCAGTAGAACTGTAGTCCACATTCTGCCCTAATTAACAACCTTCAGAGGAAGACCACCAAACTGGTGAACTGGCACACTCACAAGCACACTTACAGTAAGACTCTCTTTCATTCTGTTTTTATCTGTCTTCGTTCCAGTGTCCATCCTTCTGAAAGCTGTGTTGTGTTGAAGGTTGTGTCGCATTAGTCAACACAACTTTCAAGCTAAGATGCAGCTCCACACACTAACTTGAGCCTCTTCCAGACCACGAGCACACGTGCGCACTCTGACGCGCCTCACATTGAAAAGGATCAATGCCCTTTCCATTGACCCTGCTACTAACTCTTGCATGACAGCTAGCCTTGCAGTGAAAGCCTGCTGTATGTTATCAGAGAATTTGAATAAACAACTGCAACATCCACATGGGCCAAGTTGGCAGATCTCCCTGTGACATACAGAAAACAATGAACAATACTTGTTCTCATGCTGTTAGTATATATCATAGTGCTGGGGAAACACATTTTTGTGTGAGAACTTAGCCCGCAACAGTGTTACTGTCTTCCCCATATGTCTTTATTTCTGTCTTCATCCAAACTATTTAATCACCCTCATTATCATAAACGTCTTAGGTTACTGCAGTGCTTAAAGGTATAGTGGATAAATAAGTATTTTGGCGATATGAAGTGGTGAAAGTTCTAGTTTGCAAGCCTGTTCATAGAATTTACAGAAGCTACGGTGGCCTTCAAGGACAAGAAGCTAGTGAGTTAAGATGGCATCATCTATCACTGCCTCACATCTTTTTACAATATCATGATGTGAAGATGTATTTAGTTAATTATTCTATAGTACTCATTCTTCGTCTTCCAACGGGTGTATTTCCGGTGGACACCCACTGTACGTATATGAAAACATGTAAGGCCGTTATGTTTGTCCGTTCTGTGCTACTGTAGAAACATTACGGTGCAACATGGTGGCCTCGCTGGAGGGGAGCTATGAACAATGAAGTAGATTATTATATATATAATATATATATATATATATATATATATATATATATATATATATATACGGTATTATCAACCATGACATTCAAGTCTATGTACAGCTAGATGTAGATGATGCTTGACGCAAAAGGTTGATGCAAATTTCACCGAAGATGATTTTTTTAGTTTAATCTTTAACTTATAATGCAACACTTGACAAATGTATACATTATTTTTACATAGACATTGCAGGTATGGCACAGCCCATTAACGGAAAAGAATAAATGAAGCTTATGTGAGGCAAATTATGTTCCATAGTGAGTAGTACCAACATGAAACACATCCTAAATCACCACATGGACATTAACATGGAATTTTCCCTCTACCTGATGGCTAAATGTTTCAAGGTCATTTACTAATGTTGAAGATGTATTCCAAAGCACTAATTGTCTTTTTCACCTCGAAGACTAGAACAGGAATATTTTAAAAAAGCCCCACAGAGGCTTATACATTGGAATGTACACAAACACAAACACACACACAAACACAAACACAAACACACACACACACACACACACACACACACACACACACACACACACACACACACACACACACACACACACACACAAACACACAAACACACACACACACACACACACAAGTGCTCTGCCTCCAAATCCCAGGCTGCCGACCTGGAGCATCAATTGAGTCTCTGTTCGTACTCCTCACCCTCCTAGTCTCCACTGCCATCTTCCACCACCAACATCCACACCACATCATTTGTCATCGAACAGCACAACCTAAAACCAGACAAGCAGTCTTCAAAAGCACACTTAAAATGAAAATCATTGCACCGAATAGTCTGGGTCTCACTGGTATTCCATTCTCAAGTCTTCCCTTGGGAAAGTGACCGAAACAAGGCCGGTAGAGTGGAAAGGTCACGCGCTGTCTCAAACTCTTGTCATGGAGTACATTCTTAACATTTCATTCATGAGCTTAGAATGCCTTGATTGCAAATGTTGCAAACTAATAGTAGCTCGCAAATAGACGAGAGTTGCATTCATCTAGGCCATAGTTCCATGAAACTAGGACAGAAGTTATAGAAGTTGTCTTGTGACAGAAGGGGCAATGCTGAAGTCATTGGAGCAGCTAAACAAAACTGTGGTCAGGGTAAGTGAATGACAAATACTATGGACAACTTTTGGTAAAGCTACTCTACAGTGCATAACCTCTGTCGCCCACATGAGTACTTCTGAGTATTTACGGCCAGGTTTCTTCTTAGCAGTAGAAACAACAACTGAAACATGTATTGGCCGCTTCTTGAGCTCATGCGCCGGTGTCAGGGGGGCGACAACAGTTTTTAAACGCTGCCATACTGAGAAATACAGAGAGAGTTTTGGGGCGCTGATAGGCTTGATCAATTTTGTGTCAGCTCATTTGGCAAATGGATTGAATGTAAATGGACATTCATTTACATGAAAAAGTTATTCACTATAGCTTTAATGTGCTCTTGATTAAGACATTTGATCCCCAAATTGTTTAGCTAGAAGGTCCTAGGTGTGTGGTGTGTTGCCTGAATATGAAACAGGGCATTGCCGGTAAAGGATAAATAAAGGACACAAAACATTCCTTTCTTTTGGAACCATCGTGAAAAGTGGTGGACAAGGAAAGACAATTAGGACAATTGACAAAAGGAACACCACGCAGCCACAGAGGTTGACACGAGGGGAGTTGAACTATGGGTCAAAAGCTTTGACAAGATAGCCCAAACATATAAAACAAGAAGCGAGGACAAAAGAAGAATGAAGGAATTCCAGGAGGATGGTGGGTCCAAGGAGACTAGTTTGCCTTTGTGTCCCAAAGAGATGCTTTGGCATGCCCGTGATCAGAGACAGTCATCTATCCAGTGTTAAGTGACTTTGAATAGCAGCGAGGGGGAGCGCAGTGAGAGCGAAGGGGCCAACAAGACTGCTGGACCAGAGCAGGGCGAGTGTCGCTGGCAGCGCTGGTGTATTGTTCCGGGGAGCCCAAACAGGAGGCTATCACGGCCCGGGCAAACCGCTAGCCACGTGCTCCTCGCCCAGGGTCCGCATGAATTATTACATTTCTTTCTGTTATCTCTCATCATGGTTCATTACGGACGGACAATTGAGCTTCAAGAGGGACACCACGCTCAGGGGTCCCCCCAGATGCCCTTGGAAAGAGAGTGAGAGAGGGAGGGAGGAAAAGGGAGAGACAGAGAGAGAGTGAGCGAGAGAGGGAGAGGGAGAGAGAATCCCTGCTCTCTCCACTGAAAAGGATAGAGGAGGATGGACAAAAACACATTGTCCGTGGATTTAAAAAGGAGGCTTATGGCTGCTATGAAAAAAAAAGAGAAATGCGCTTTTTAAAAAGGGAAGAGAAGAATGAATCTGCCCGCTGATGCACACTCAATGAGATGTACGCCATAGAAAAAAGAAGCGGGAATTGAAAGGGATGGAATCTTGACGTAAGTGACACTCGAGTGTTTTGAAAATAACTGACAGCTGCACAATAGGACACCAAAACAGTCTGCAATCTGCCCATAGATAGATGAAAAGACAGGGACTTGAATAGAAGTGCGACCAAATACATACAGAGATATACTGTCCATTCATGGCCAGAAGTGGATAAATGGACAGCCGTGAAAATGGACATGAAAGGTTGAGGTTTTGCTCTGATAGATGAACCAAACAAAGAGATGACTACAAAGAATTTGAGAGACAATTAGGCTCTCTCATTTTTAAGTACACAGAGTCCCACACGTATGCTTATACTGCAGTTCAGGCCTTGAGAAACTGTATTTGTTACACTTCATCAAATGTACACAACACATTCAGATTCACACAGAGATAAAACAGAGACCAAATGCCACCTTAACATTGAAGTTGTTTTGATTCCAGCAGGGGGACATTGGTATTGTTAGACCTAGCTGAGTACAAACCTGTCCGAATCAATGATTTATATCCATGAATGAATGAGCCATAACCATCCCGAGGAAAGGCATGTGTAGTGGTATAATTGCAGTGTCTCTCCTCATGGAGCTATATAATATGAATCTGCATGTGTGTGTGTGTGTGTGTGTGTGTGTGTGTGTGTGTGTGTGTGTGTGTGTGATTCTAATGCATTTTCTGTGTGTGTGTGTGTGTGTCCAGAGAGGTGAGTATCAGAACACACTCCTCTTGTCACTCGCTGTTCGCTGCATAACACAGACATTTTCCATTCTGTCAGCGCGAGCAGCGAGCACACTGGCTCCTTCTAAACTCAGCCGCCACTTCATTAAATGACTTCAGACTTTTGGCAGAGTCAGTGGGAAAAGTCTATATTAACTGTGTGTGAGATCCACGGGGGTGACCAACAAAGGCCATAGTTGTTCCTTCTAACGCTGGGTGCTGCTCCAGAGGGGGGATTCCAGGCCCTATCGGGGTACCCCTCCGCTGGGCCCAAGTCTGCCCCCAGACATGCCCTGGCTTCCTCTAATTCTTCCCTCTCTTTTCCTCTCAGGAGCTAACATACAGTACAAACGGACACAAATAAACACACAATGATGCAAAACTAGAGTCATATAAAGCTCTGCTGACCTTTGCTCTACTTTCCAGGAAATGGTGCTGGGATTGTGAGTTACTGTAAATCAGTGAGTATTAAAACAGCCACAGAGGAGAATGAAGTGCATGTGTGACCACTGGTGAGGGGTGGGGGGTAGATTTGACATCATACTGCTGGATTGATGGCAAATTATGGATTGAATTAGGAGTGTGTGTGCGCGTGTGTGTGTGTGTGTGTGTGTGTGTTTATACTGGAGAATGACGTGAATTAGAGGTAGCGCGGTTGATGTCTCCTCTCTCAGTCCCAACGTGTCGGCTGGCTCATCTGTTTACAGGATTTTCAGGTGGAGAGGGGGGCAGCCTGGTGCTACCTAATGGCCAGGAGGAGAAGCTGGCGGCTGAATCAAAGAATTGACTGTGGGCTCAGCCAGGTCAAATTGCTGGGTCATTTGGGAGCGGATGGGCCACCATAGTGCTAATATTGTATTATGTAATGTAAAGGAGAAATTCCACCATAAAACTGTTTTTTCCACAGCAAAAGGGGCTCTGGTGACACATTTACAGAGAGTAGAAATTGGACTCTGGTACCATCAAACTTATTTTATGTGTGTTGCTCTGGGGCCGGTTTCCCGAAGCCTTCTTAAGATACGAACACACTGCACTCCACGGCGCGGTGGTTGGCCGCGCGAATCGCAGGTTCCACGCCGCATGATCATATTGGGTCATATTGTGTCCGCCGCCCGCCGAGAGTAGCCTTCTCCAACTCTGGGGATATGCTGGCGCTGGTGCTAACCGGTGCTGAGGGCACCAGTCTGCTGTGCTGATGGTGCTTTACCCAAGCTAACCAGTGCTAACTTGGTTCATAAAGCAAAACTGATAGCTGTACACAGCAGGCAACAGACACATAGGCTATTCACAGAACTTATGGGAGCAAACTGTGACTATTATGTTTTCATCCATCTTAAGTTCCTCTGTCAGTTGTCCCGAAGCGAGTGACGTCGGGAGGAGCTCAACACTGATTGGCTATCGCGGCGCGGCCGGCGGCAAAAAGTTAAATGTTTTCAACTTCTGCGGCCGCCCTAGCCGCGCGAACCGCTCGCCGCCGGCCGCCTAATCGTGCGCCACCGCGCAAAATACAGTGACTTTCTATGTAAACTCGCCGCGTGGCGGTGTGCAGTGTGTTCGCACCTTTAGAGCCTTCTTAACACTACGTCACTCGTAACCCCTAAAGGCCAGGACACAACGGCCCGATAATCTCCGTTGTAGAGTTTCGAGGGGACGGAGACACGAATCTGTTTGGCGTGTGCCGTGAAATCGGTCGTAGTTGATGTCGTCGGGCTTCTTTTGAGCCGATTGAACATGTTCAATCGGCGGCGGACAGTCTTTCAGTTTGAGCAATTTGATTTGTGGAGGGCTAGCGAATCAGTGAAGCCCGGAAGTGAGGCGGGTAGCACAAACAGCTAACAACAGTTAGCCATCGTTTTAATGTGTTTGTTTGTTTCGTTCAGCGAGTACTCACATGCATCAACCCTTGTTGACTGCTCGACACCATGCTCGACACTCTTTGCTAAAAATGGTGCTCTTTATGGTCCATAAATATAAATACGTATTTCTATCTATGTTTATGGTCTAGAGAGCCGTCCCATCATTTCCGGCTTCCATATTTTTTCGGGCCACAATACAGATTAGCGGCGCCTGCTGTTATGGAGACATTACGTCCCGCGCAAGCGCAGAGCGTACGGAAAGGCAACAGTCGGTTTGGTGTGTTCTTTGCACTTTTTCGGCCGCGATGGGAAGACTGGAGCTCCCTGAATCGGCAGTCACCATTTTCGGGTAGTCGGACTGGTGTGTCCTGGCCATAAGTAGAGTTCCTACTTAACATTTCGCCTGTTTCCCGAAACGTTCTTTGCTACGAATCTCTTTCGTACGTTGGTAAGGTTGGTCTGGAGCGCCCTCAGAGCCTTCCCTCTACCGTAGGGATGTTTCAGCTCTCACTTGTGTCATCATTAAACTAATAAATCTGACTTTATTTCACATCAAACGGACTCAGCGATGACTGTATTAACAAACTGTTAAAAACTATACAACTGTATATAGGCCTAGTGTATATCACGTATATTTAAAGTATGCTATTTGATATTTTAGCAGAATACCATTCACTCTGATTCACAAAGTGTTCAAACTATATGAACAAGTACTTTTTAGTCATCTAACTGACTTGACAATCAGCATTAACTGAACGGATGCGATGTCCGTCAATATGAAAATACTTTATAGCCTACGTGATAGCCTACACTCCACAGTCGGATAATTTTTATCAGTTTGATATTAAATACAGTCATCGCTGTGTCCCTTCGACATGAAATACAGTCAGATGTATTAGTTTAATGACACAAGTGAGAGTCCCTGCGATCGCTGTGGCATCACCAGAGATACAGACCCCCACATATCCTTCCGTTAAAGCACCAATGCGTAAATCGGCACGAGTGACATCCCTGTTGCGCACCGAACTGCCACATTGCCAGTGTTGTGTTTCACCAATGGTTTAAAGTCATTCATGAAGAAACTAATTGCTGGAAACAATCTTAATCTTAATCTCCTCCGCTGTTTCTATATCTCTTTTTAAATCAGTAGCCTATAGCCAGGCTATGGTAGTATGTTCGACCATGGTTAACACTAGAACCTCCGCACTGTGCTCCACACCGCGGCTCGTCTGGCTCAGCTGACAGCAGCCGGGCAGAGTGCGTCGGATCCTCCGCCTAAAAACATGTAAACGTGTGAAAGAATGAATGAATAATCAATTAGAGCTTACCTTAAAATAAGTGTGCCATGTTACTGTTTATTGTATTTAGGATTTTAGCTCATTTGGACGCTGTTTTGGCCGTCTGTTTTTATTGATATAGGGCAGGCTATTGGCGATATTATATCTACTTTCAGTTTCATTACTGACCCACCAAGAAACATGATTAGTGTTCCTAAAGATACTTAGATTATAAAACAAGAGGTCCAAAACACAGATGATGATTAAACAAACTAATTTATGACTTTATATTACACTAGAAATGCACGGGTAGATTTGATTATGCAGCATATAAAGAGAACGCTGGCGCTTCTAATGTTAAATAAATGTTTCGGCCTAGAAGAATTTCTAGCAATCTTTTATTCGCAAAGACTGCAATACGTTTTATAATATAGTGTTGTGATGCAGCTGCGCATGAAATGAGCAGGAAATGGAAAATCGAACTCTGAGCAATCGATTTCAGCAGTGTACGAACCACGTAAGGAGTGTTTCTCCTAAGAGACCGTTCGGGAACCACGACTACAGAGGTAAACAACTTTGGTAAGTCATAACGTAGGAGTCTTCGTAGCTCGCTAAGAGAGGACGTTATCGGGGAAACCGGCCCCAGGTGAATATCGTGTTATCATAGCTGACAGAAACAAAGACAAAAGTAGTTGGATGAGATATCACAAAGAATCAACATCAACAAAAATAGGTCCAGCAGGTCAAGGCGGGGCATGATTGGACAACCATAAACGTAAACAAGTTGACAGTTTAGGTGGATATTCTAAACTGAAAGTGACCGCAATCATCTTCTCATTAAGTTCTCATTGCACGTGAAAATGGTATGTGCGTGTAGTGGGTCAAAGTTGAACCTCGACATCTGCTTGTAAACTTTGACGGATTGTAAACAGTTTTTATGGTTCAACCTTTGTGTTGATTTTCTTTCTGTTTAAAAAAGGTTGTCTAACTTGGGGGGTTCTTTTGCAACACATCTGATTACTGATATTTCCTACATCTCGGACATATTTTTACCATTGCCACTGTGTTCCAAGGTCCTAGTAATTACCATGATATCATAACCAATAGAAACTATGACTGGAGCAAAATATGACATACAATAGCTGAGATAAGCAGTTGTTTTCAACACAAACGATTATAAGATCTCATCAGATCTTATGATTTTTATTTTTACTTAATTTTTTACATCAAAAAGAGGTTATTATCATAAACGGTTCATTAAAGAATATGAAAATTATGAAATGCAGATGTCCTGGAGAGACACACTAAGGTAGAGGTCATATGTACAATTTCCAGAGACAGTCAGACCAGCAATTAAGTGTGTTAAGACAAAAATAACATTATTAGAGCATCATCTGCGGTTTCAGACGCAGAAAAGATTAAGCCTTTTATAATCCACCAGATGTATTGAAAAAGATCCAGGCCACAGCAAGACATAAGGACCCCACAGTAGAACAGTCAAATCAGTTGGATGGACTTTAGACAAGTTCCAGAAACTTTTGTGGTGACCTCTTTAGCCAGTCTGGTGGATTTATTTGTTCTAATTAGGCACACTAGGGCCACATGCCTTCACAAATGAAGTCATTCATCTCAATGTGACAAGTCCGAGGAGGAAAGGCCAATTACCCCCAGGAAAAAGAGCAATTTCTTCAATACCAGGAGGTGAGGCGTTTGTGAGAGGGGGGGTTAACATTTAGAGCCACACATAATCAAAGAATGTACATTTGGGGTAACTATGCATGCACAATGTCTCATATCCCTGTGTTGCCACCATCTGGGCCAACACTGATGTTGTGTACGTACTTAAAGTAGACGTATGTTCAGTTTACATCTATTCTGGTGGACATTCTGCTCTTTAAAGTAAGTAATGCTCTGCGTCTATGGGTGCTTTCACACCTGCACCGTTTGATTCAATTGAAACAAACTAGGGTTCGTTTACACAGGTGAGGACACAGCATTCACACTCGAGTGTGCACCAAAAGCGGACCAGAAAAGCTCTTCCAAACGAACTCTGGTGCGGTCTCTGTGGTGAGAACGTGACAGGACTGCCGCATATATACGTACTATGCTTGCCGCATATGCACGACCGCGGAGGTGCGTTCTGGACTGCCTGACGTAAAAATCTTCATCCCTGAGCGGTCGACCACGTACAGCCCAAAATGTGTAACTGCGCACCCTGCACATGCCAATGCAGAATAGCACAGGCCTTGTTTGGAGTATGAATTCTGGTCCTACCAGACAATTGTACTTCATTTCATTTGTACTGGATAAACACAGTTAGCTGGGGAACTCAGATTGTTTTAAGGTCTGGAATCGCTCAATTGACAATTGTTAACTCACTTGAAGGCGGGTGTCTGTTTAAAACTATTGGATCTGCCCAGTGCCACTCTGGATCTGCCAACCAATTGCATAACCTTTGGTTGCGACGTAGGTCATGCGCCGGCTTCTGAGCTACTCCCTCTGTTCGCTGATTGGACAGCCAAAAATCTGGCGGAGAAAACCTAAGAATATACCGCAGGCCCAGACTGACTACTGGATTGAAATAAAAATTGAGCGGAAGTACGTAGGCTGGCGGTGCCAGGCTAGTATAAAGGCACACTCAGCAGTGTTACAGAACGCTTGATGATATTTGAACTGAGCTTCTAGCGCGTCAACAACCAACGCTTGGTCAAGGCCCATCCCCGGCAATATTTGACGCTCAGAGCGAGTGCTCAAGCCTTCAGAACCCAAGTGCAGTGCTGAAAGAAGCTGTGAGCATCCGTTCCATTGGATAAGCCCCGTGTCTGGAAAAGACGCATAAGGAGTCGTTTTGCATCAGTAACCAACGCCAAAGGGCCCTGATCAGGCATCAGTTCTTGACGCGCTGGGAGTGAAACTGTGGCTCGCACAGTCTTCTGTTTAGGTAGGTGAATCCGATTTTGACAAAAAGTGTTTTGGATTACAATGACTGAGCATGCCTTTAAAGCATGGCCCTGGGGTTGAAAATAGTCCACAATGTCTATAGATCAACAGAGGCTGGAGCCAGCGGGGGCTCGGAGGTGGACTGAGGCGGCCGCCTCCGCCAGCACTGGATAAACACAGTTAGCTGGGGAACTCAGATTGTTTTCTCCTCCTGTAATCCCACACACTGGAACCTCTGTGCATGTGCAGTCAGTGTAGTGATGAGAGTGAGTGTGTGTTTGTATGCGAGTGCTTCAGAGGGAGCGTGGGTGTGTATCTACTGTATGTCAGCTTGTGTGAGTGTATGTGTATGTGTGTGTGTGTGTGTGTGTGTGTGTGTGTGTGTGTGTGTGTGTGTGTGTGTGTGTACTACTGAGCTGCAGACCTGAAGCTGAAACCAAGGATACCATGGATGCATACAAACACATGAGCAACAGTTCCCACGCAGCTACATTCATTCATGACTTTTCATCTTTGTGAAACACAGGCTCCAAGGTTCCCTCACATGTTCATGTGATAATACACCATACCATTCAGTGAACCGTTCATCCACCATGTCGCCACAACTACACAAAGCTCACCCCTCACTGGAAACTCTTCATTAAGAGAAGTTTGCTTTCAATTAAAGTACACCATGAAAACGTCCACACACACACTAACCTTTGAGTGACTCCCAAGCCTCCTGAGCCATCCGCCACATTACACGAACAGAGTCAAGAGTACAACATGAAGGAATAACAACGGGCAACAATATGGCTCATTCTTTACACCATGGGGTTTCACTCTGAGAAATGTTTGGAGTTTCAAAATACTACATCCTAAGCATTCTGAAAAGGGCTTTCTGTCCCTAAGCCTGTTTTACCTTTTTTTTTTAAATATCAGTGTTCGTTTCACCCTCTCTGTTTCACGCTCTCTGCCTCTCTTACAAAAACACTGGCGCGATGATGGTGGTGTTCTGCATGCACATACAAGCTCACATACCCACGCACACCACATTCCCGTCTAATCCACATCCATCCACTCTGTGAAACGCACTCTAGATTGGTTTTACTCCTAGTATAAACTTCCATGTTGGAGGTCAGACGTTAGGGTCACAGGGGCCTACAGAAGGCTGTGTAGCTATAGACTTCAAAGGGAGAGGGGAGCTAGCTTGTCTATTCCCTTGGTTGCACCTCTCATATCCCCGACATATCTGTTTCCTGTTGTTAATGCTAGACAGACAGTCAAGGCTGTGTTAGCTGGCGGATGCATTCATGTCCGACTTTGTTTGGATCCACTTCCCTAGTGTTGTAAATCATGATATTAAATAAATTACCTCCCAACGATGTGCTAATTTTTAAATGAAATCAGTGTGACCTTAAGCAGATGTGTTGATTTTCTGTAGCAATTCACCGCCAGGCACATCAAGGAATAGTTCAACTGATTTGATTATTGATCTGATTAGGTCAAGCCTCAATCCTTTTACTGGCCAATATTGAGCAAGTCTCAGTTTCAGAACTCAGCGAGCAAACTGTTAACATGGCTGCTTATTGGAAAACATTTAACATTTCAGAATGAAGAACTTTTTTTTTATTTAGTTACAATAAAATGATTTCTTTAAAGAAAAGTGTGCATTGTTCTAAAAGAAAGAATAAAAATTGATATACAAAAATATCATATTACTGTGTAAGTTACCTATGAAAACAAACTGTATTCAAGCTGGGGTATATGATTTGGGAGAAAATAGCAGTTGGGATAGAGATTCAAATCCAAATACCACAACCGCTCCACTTGTGTTCTCTCTGGTCCCTCCCTGACACGCTCTACCTGCCGTAGCTCCTCCCTCCGAACGACAGTTATGCGCGTTAATGTCTTTTCAACTAGTGTCTTTCCCGGTCTTTCCTCGTATCCTTGCTGTCTTAGCGGTGTAAGCAGTTGTTGTTAAACAGGAAATAGGACATTTAGGGGCCGTTGATGGTAGGCATTGCTGTTTGTTGGCTGCCGTAGTGCCAAACTGTCAGACTGCTAGGGTCGTGAACGCTCACGCAACTGACGCAACAACATCAGTGTCAAAGTGAATGGACAGTCCCAACAGCCAATAAGAACGTAGAATCGGAGCCTCACTCTGATTGGTCAAAGTGTACAAGAGCGGTGGCAATCTTTTGGCCCGGCACACAGAGGCAGGGGAGAGCAAAGTGATGAGTAGAAATCCTCAGATCACTTCACTTACATATAGCTGAATGGCTAATAGGACATTTTTGCCAAATATTACAGTGAAAAAGTTACCCACCCCAGCTTTAACTGAAGCTGACCGTTGCTCTTACCACATACAACCACGTCACACAGAGGTAATGTTTCTAGACGACTGTACCTTTAAACCCGCTGGTTTTGATTTCATCAGCATGACTTTCCTGCTCTCTAGTGGCGATATAGGAGAACAACAGCTGTGCCAAGGGCCGGAAGGATTTCTAGCAGGAACAGTGTCCTTGTACAGCAAGTGTTTGACATTTTATTTCAGTTATTTATAATACCGTTTGTTCATACATTTTTCCATCATCACTGCCAGAGCATTTCTTATTTCTATCAAGGTATAATACGATTGGGTTCTTCTTGTCATACATTGTAATGCTACATTATGTACTATTTTAAAGTAGACTATTATTTTAGAGTGGAGCTGAACCACACAGTCTATCTATAACTGTATGCACTACATATATTTTTAAGTACATGTTATTTAACTGTAAAAGTACTCATACGATGTTAACATCTTATTTCTGGTTTATGAACATGATTTGTGTTATCATGTGAATGCTCTATAAAGTTGTATGAAAAAAATTATAGTTTCAATCTAGAGTAATGTAACTAGAATGAAATGGTAGCTCTTAAAAACCAACCAATAATTGAGGAATCATCAATCAGCCTAGCTTTGAGAGTGAGTATGCATATTCATCAGGTTGTTTGTTGTTGTGTTGACAGCCAGACAGATGTGCACATATAACTATACATGATCCTAAATAACCAATACAGATGCCTCAGGAGGGAGTGCTGCTTGGTAAATCAAATTCTACTCATCTAATGATAGAAGTACTAGATGTAGATGGGATGACTTACATTGCACAACCGCTTCTGCCCACTAGAGGTCAGAGTTTTATCATCTATGAACTACAGCCCTAGACACACTCATTGCATTAATGCCAGCATAAATAACACTCTCAACAAACTACTGAAAACAGCAGCATCAAAGAACGTGGAACCCAAGGGGGAGCTTTATCTGCGGCATTGAACTTAAAAGTCACCATTGTTCCAGGACAGCTTGAAAATAAAGAGATATGTAAAAGATTGTACCCGCATTGAATCTGTTCCAAGAAACAGTCCGGGAAAACAGAGAATGCAAAGCTCTTTGTAATGTCCTGGAAGATTATGATGTACTACCCATAGTTAACAATATGAGTAATACTTATGGCCTTAGTATCTCGCTTTTATTAAAACAACTGCATCAGTAAAATTGAAATAATTCTTCTTCAATTCAGGCTCTTTGATAGTAATGTGCACAACATTTACTGGGGAGAAATTGTTGCCAGGGAATTCCTCGAGTCTCATTGTCCCTCCAACGATGCAACATAAAATATATGTACAAAGAACAACACACAAGTGGGAAAGAAAAGGATCATTTGTCAGAATCAGTGAATATCTCCCCTCACGATCCGCTAGCTGTACGTACGGTGTGCGATATTCACTGATGTTGACAACAAGGGTTCTCCAGAATTGCTGACTCCACCTTCAATCAATCGTAACTCTGACACGACTACTGACACTGATACAGTTCAAGAGAAGTGACACTGTCAACCACATGAAAATAAAAGAAAAAAAGTCTTCCTGGCAGACTTCATGACATCACAACTCTGAATGTATACCTGGGAAATTTGCTGACATGCCTTGAGGTAAGCACGCAGCAACTTCTGTAACTAAGACCTCAAAACCGCTGTAATGTCTGACATGCACCAAAACAAGAACTGTTCCGAAACAATGGCCGCAAAAAAAAAAAAAAAAACGTTGTGTTTCTCCTTCACTGATCACTTCAAAAAAAAACTCCAAACAGTATGCCTCAGTGAGCGGACAATAACACACCTATACTTCTTTCAGTAAGGCAAAGCTGTGAATAAAATAAACAAATACAGTAAAACAGCTGTGCTATAGTCGACACCAAGCTGCCCATTCTTTTGTTTGACATTTGCGGAATGAGACAGGCACATATTCTTGTAACAGTGGGGTGAGATTGAAATGCACACCTAATGCATGTCAATTTGTTGAAAAGCAGCAGCAGCAGCAGCAGCAGAAAATGAATATAGAAATGGCTGCAATATAACACACAGACAGTTCATTGGACACGGTTGCTTTAATATGTAACCCATGTAACTGCATTCCAGCAGTATTAGAGCTGGCATAATTAGCATTGGCAAGCCAGGATGTTCTTCCGACAGAGCAGCTGCAAAATCTCATATTTGATCAGGGTCCAATTCTATAGTAGACACATCCGTACACACAATCTGACACTGTTCTGCCTCCTGCTGCTGCTGCTGCTGCTGCTGCTGCACTGAAACAACATGCCAGCAGTCATCCACTCAACAAACTGTTTCAACCTTGTCTCCAGGGCTCTTCTTATTGACTGAAGCATGTTTATTCACCATTGTTGCTGTTGGTATTTCTTTTTATCTCAAAGGCATCACTTAGTGAGGCCGAGCTGAGATGAGGTTTTCGGAGAATATTTTGGGGTCATTCCTGCAAAACTTTGACCTTGAATCCTGGCGGCGCGTCTAGGCAAGTGTTCCTTATGAAAAGAGTTGACCAAAGTTTCTATTAGGGGTGTGAATCTGCTGGAATCCCATGATTTCTTCATTCAGTTCAAAGGAGGATGTCAGGATCTTCTCCAGTGCACTGTGTGCTAAGAGGCGACGTGGAAAATTATGGCATGAAAGCAAATGCAATTTCTGTCTGCATTGCTGGTGACACGTGCAACAACTGATGGTTATCAATGAAAGGGCTTTTAAGTTATAAATGTGTACTTGTTATGTTGCTACCTGGCCACTCACACACACTTGTTATCGCCAACACAATGTGTGAAGTCATGTTCTTTTTGTTGGCCACAATTGCTTCACAGACACGCTTTGTTCTGTATTCCTGTAACACGCACGGCAGTAAGCCAATGAAGTTGAAGTCTTCGATCTCTTCAAAACCATAGCATCATTTCAGAGCAACTGCATTGTGCATTTAAAGAAATCAAACCCCCAACACACTGCGGTCTGCCTCTCTGTCACAGCTGACATGTGCCCTGTTTGTGTGACAGGAAGTGATGACGTCTGTGTGCTTGATGTAACACAGCAACTCCTCTCTTTGTTTTGATGAGAGCATCTCTTCGTGAAAACAAACAACCATCTAATTATACAGTGTCATCATCACCACTTGAGATTACTCACACGCCGGGTTGGTTTTGGATTTTCAGCTCAAACGGGTACAACAACCTCAAAGTATATCAATGTTCCAAATTATTTTCTGAAAAAAAAAACATGATTGTGTTAAAGTGAATACACTCTTTGTCTTGCAAGCTCAGCTGTTGTTGCAAGACAAAACCTCCACTACAGTACATATGAGCACGTCAAATGGTCATATCTATATAGATACCTTGTTGATGACCTCCTTTTTTGCTTTGCTTTCTATTGTAACTACTATTGCTCTAATGTAACATGAACAAGCAGGACAAAATATATGTTGTGATCTTTCCTAACCACTCATGTTCCCCTTTAGAGTGATTTATCAATAATTCAATATATATATATATATAGATGTTAAGGATGAATAATCATTGGAGTTCAAGCTCAGGGTTTACATTTCACCCTCTTCTCCACAGTGTCATTTTACATCCAAAACAATAACAAGTAGCCACAAGCTGCCCGTTACAGAGCCCAAAACACCACTGCGTGTTTTACAGTCCAATGACTTTTGGAGAAGAATATGTACCGTTGAGCTTTCACTGAAACCTGTCTGTCTATAAGTGGCAGAGCAGTGAGTGTACAGCCAGAGGAAAGAACCCTGCTAACGGTACAATCTAAACCCCTGTAAACCCCAATCCACAAAATCCTTCTAACTAGCCCATCTAATGTGGGGGGTTAGTTGCATATTAGTAAGCATCTGGAAAGAGTTAGGCATATTTATCGATCCAAATATAAGATATCGTCATTTAAGTTTGATAAACTTTACAGAAATTCGGTTAAGATGAGGCGGGCTATGCTCTGGTTCTTATGACACAGTAAGTATTTTGAACCAATCACGGCAGTTCTCTGCCCTTACGTGTTAATTGATATACAATGACTGTTGCCATGGAGACCTTTGATACGGCCACACCCACACAGTCCTGTCAGGCGGTCTAGACAGTAAAAAAGCAGTTTTCTAATATTTATGAACATTTATTTTCAATCACACTTTTGTCAAAGCTTATTGAGACACCCAATTTTGATATCACAGGGTGTTTTTTTTATTACTATTTTAGACAAGGTTTCCAGAAGGAAGATACAGTGAAGCAACCATAGAAAGTATAGGCCTATACAATGGATGTAGCATCCGGGCTGACCTCAGTTATTCCAACTGCATCCAATCGTCCTGGCCTATGCGCATCGCCATCTTGTCAGTTTTTACTCCGCCTCATTTCCTCGTACAGAAAAGGGGCATTGATGTGACGTTGGGGGGAGGGAGATCTAGCTGACGTATACCTCCAAGGCGAAGTGAGGGCCAACGGGGGGCTAGCTGTCACTTAAGAAGCCACGCCCCTAATTATTCGTACATTTTAACCTCCTATAGTTTAGAAACTAGCGTAATCCAAAAAAATTCACCCCCCTCAGTATTGTCATGGAGATATGACCAAAAATACAGACTAGAATGTTTTTTTTGGACCAAGCTGTTATATAATGCTGTGAAAACGGCATATTTAACAAGGGAGTCAATGAGAAATTGCTCCGTTTTGGTACCACCTCATAGTGGCCACTCGGTGAACTACATTTTTTGTCACTTCCGCATTGGATGCTGGTAGAACTCGCTGTGGCTGGGGCTTGGGAAGCAACTCATGATTGTATGTATGCAGTCAGTCACTCCCCCGCACCCCCCCACCACCACCATCACCAGTATAAAGAGTCTCTGCCAGAACTTGAGCCGAGCCGCTCTCTCAGCCACTCAGACAGGAAGCTTTTCCCTCCCCCCTCTTCCTCCACCCCTCCTCCTGCCGAGGTGGGCGTGCTGAGGGAACACAGAGCATTGCAGATGTTGACGTTCCACAGCGAGAGTTGTGCCCACATCCGTTCAGAATGAAGACTATTGTAGCCTATAGCAAGCTGTTCAGACTGTAACAGTAGAACAGCAAGCATCACAATAACGGCACGCACAGGCACGCACACACACACACACACACACACACACACACACACACACACACACACACACACACACACACACACACACACACACACACACACACACACACACACACACACACACACACACACACACACACACACACACACACACACACACACACACCCCACAGCGCAGCGCACTTTCAGCACCACTGGAGCTCAGAGACAAGAGAAAGAGCAGGTTTATTTAGGCTGGAGAGAAACCTAAAGTGAGTGAACGAGTGAGGCACAGAGAGAAAATGCCAGGAAATGAATTCACTAATCTGAAATGTTAAAAATAGCTGTCATTAACACACTGGTGGTAAAGGCTTTAATACCTTGTAAGGAAAAACAATTATCTCCTGTCAGTGGCACCCTGCTTAGTTGAGGGACTGTGACATTTACTTGTCTCACTCTTAAAGCAGGCAAAGCAATTGTTCACACAACCTACACTTCACCACCACCACCACTCCTCTGACACATTCAGAGGCATGCCGTTCAGTCAGTGGGCAAATGTTGAGTGATTTTCAATGAACCCTGCTCTATCATTACCTGCTCATTGAGATTACCCAGAAAATCAACCGAAGGCTTGTTAAATAGTAAAGCACTGATTTTTGTCCTTGTCTTTCTAAAGCCCACTAGAATGGCAATAGGCCAAGCACTAAATAATTTCCTCTCTGTAAAAAAAAGAAAAAAGTTTTTCAACCACTAGTATTTTTTTTAGTAACATCAATCTCACTCTTGCTAAACTCAGGGTAGCCTACATCAAGACGGCATTGAAAGTCTAATTAAATCAAGGCCTCATCTACTGATAAACTGTTTTAACACGTCTGCCAAACAGGTGAATCAGAATCATTCTTTCAGCGTGCAATGCCAAACTTTTAGCAAACAAGACAGTAATAGTAGGGTACTAAGCATCACAGATACGTCCTATCGTAGTAGTTTTCTGGGTGCTCATAACAGGAATTTAACGTTTTACTGTAAAGTGACAGCGTAATTCGATACATTGAGGCATCCTCCAGCTTTACGTTACAAGAAGGCAATATCATTTACTGTTGTTCTTTGAAAAATAGGCTATACACCACATTTTTTCTTCACTTGTTCCTCTACTACATGACAGCTGTTTTGGACCAGCTCCCTACTACTACGAGTCACGAGGACATTAAACGAATGCTCGGCGCGCGCGCACACACAGCACACAAACACACCACAACAGATAAAAAGAAACTGCGAACCAAACACTACTTTATCTCACCTTCTTTGGGTGGAGAAGGGGCAGTTTTGGCTCACCTGAATGTAGCAGCGTCGCGTCTTTCCGTAGTATGACCCCAGATGAGCTTTAAACCAACGTGTAAAAGTTGTTTACAAAGTTTCACCGTAAACTCCCATTGGTCTGAGTGGAGTGTAGTCAACGCCCCAAACCTCGGTCACTGGGCTGAGTCTCAAATGTGTTTCCTGAACTTGCTGCCTTCCCGTAGACAGGAAAAACAGCGAACGAGGTGAGCTGTTGAGCGATTACGGTGAATTGTGACGGCATACATTGACCAACTTTGGCTGGACAAGACACACAAAGGCATATTGCCTTACAGTCAAAAGAAGCACTAGGCCTGTATGCAGCATAGGCTTCATGTACCCTTGAATTATGGAGTAGGATAATGTAATACCTGAATGTTAACATACCTTTACTAACTTTAAACCTAGATTATACATGACCCACATAGATTCAAGATTGAATATAATTCAAGATTGTTTATTTGTCATATGCAAAACAATTACAGCAGCAGTCTTTGGCAATGACATTGTTGAACCTCAGGCTCCTTTCAACATATAACATAGGAAAGAAGATTGTAATTTGTCTTGGGGAGCTCAAATCAGCAACAAAACACATTCACATATTTACTTAAATCACAGGCTACTTAAAAAAAGAAAAACAGATTAGTAGCCTAATACAATACAATAAAAAGATAGGTATGAACAAGGTTGAACACAATATTAATCAAATATCTTAGACATATTCAAATGTCATCTTCAAATAGCATGCTGGGGAAAACACCAATGTGGTAGCCTAATTAGCTCCAACATTGTCCACTGACTAAATAAATAGTTTTAAATGCATGAATGGACATGATTAAAAAGAAAGTACCTCTCCAGCTGATCTGCTAAGTTAGTTTTAAAGGGACATACAGCTTCGGGATATGTGCTGTTCTGGAGCAAATGCTTTTGGATCTTACAGGGACTTAAAATGCTTATCAGATATTGCTATCAAAAAAACCTGGCCATGGCAAAGAATAGAGACACAAACAACAAGTGAACAATTCATAAAATGATTTATTATAAAAAAAAAATCGAAATAAATTGCATGAGAACAAACAGTGGCATGTGTGGTCAGCAAAACAAACGTGCACGTGTGGAAAAAGTGTGTGAGTGCCAAGTTGGATGCTGCAGCAATACAAGCCAAATGCTTACCAAAAAACAGATGGGTTTCTCAGGGAGAAGAGCAACAGCAACATAATCTTTTTTTGAAAGAAGCACTGGCCCAGGTGTTGCCAGTGTTACTGATAAATCCAGGTGCCACCATTTTATATCGATGACCTCTGCAAAGCCCACCTTCAATACCTGACGGTAGTAGAAAAAAAACCCAAAGTAACAGGCAGACAAAGAGGACGGAAAGGGTCACCACAATTACCTTTTGAAAACTAACTCAAAGGGGGTGTGCTTTACAAGGCTCATCGGCGGCATCAAACCACACAGAGGAAAAACAAGACTTTCTGTGGACTACATATAATATTTGTGTTCTTTTTTTGACATCTATTGTGCTGTGCCTTTTTCATGAAAAGCACCACAGAGCATGTTATGGCAAATTTCTATCTTTGCATGTGGTGGCTTCAAGTCTGGTTCACTGTTAGGATACTTGTAAGAGTCTGGAAGGTTAAGGAATGTTAGGGAAATGTCACGGTTGTGCTTAAATGTCATGGTTGTTCTGCAGCTCAGGAGATAGGGCGGTCGTCAACTGATCAAAAGGATGCACTCTTGGCGTGAACAACTTCCCTGAAAGGTTTAAATGCCTCACACTCAAAAGCTAGTAGAGTGGATACAGCTTCAAATGTTCATGTCAACAGAAGCAATGGAAATTATTTCCCCCTTTTTTTTGTAAGCAAGAATGAAGCAAATGGTATACCTTTGTTCCAAAGTTCACTTTCTTTGACTATCCTACATACTACAGCTGATCATAAAAAGTACGTAGTTTGCATGCATGTAGTAGTCATACAATTGGGACATACTTTTACTTTTTTATTTCATCATAACATCACGCCTTGAACTTGCCTCTTGCTCATATGTCGCTTGCATCGCCAGTTTGTATTCACATGCAGGCTCTGTCGAAGTGACGTAACTTCTGGTGGGCAGTCAGAATCGCCAAAAAAGCATGCTAAATTTCCACACTAAAAATCCCGACTGCATGTAGTAGGGCATCCGGGTATGTTTCTATTATGTCTTTGTGACACTTCTTATTAGGCCTACATATGAATGTATGTACTGTATGTTGACTTGTCCTATTTAAAGGAGAGGTAAGCGAAATGTGTTATGAAGCGCACACACACTGTATAAGTGATGTATGAATATAGAGCGATGTTACACCTATATTAACATAGATATATCGCTTGCTTCTGCTTTAAGACGTCACATGCTCTCTTGTGTGCCTGATGGTTCAATGAATCACTTGTATTTCTAAAGCCTAAAGGGAGACGGTTCTAATGAATGGATTTGAATTTCACAGGAATATAGACAGAAATAGAATTCACCACCTTGGTAAGCTTCACATAATAAGTATAGTACAGCAGTGTGGCTTTTAGTGAAAGAATGGATTTTGATGAGACAAAATAATAATCTTGAAGATAAGACAGAAAAGATGGAACATATTTCATCACCGGCCAACAAGGAAATAAAACAGATGTTTTCCCAGGTGACTTTTAAATGTTCACAGGATATCACAGTTTATTATCATTCACATCCATACAAAATTTGGCATGTTGTCTCAAATGCTATTTTCATCCACAGTACAGAATTAGAAAAAAATTCAAAATCATGCAAGGCAACAGCAAAAACCTAGGCAATGCTGTTGCATTATCTCAAAACATGTGGGGCGCTCCGGTGGCGTAGTGGAAAGAGCGCGTACCATATTGGCTCCGGCCTTCGTTGCAGTGGTCGCGGGTTCGAATCCGACCCGTGGACCTTTACTGCAGGTCATCCCCCCTCTCTCTCCGTCTCCCCATTTCAACTCTCTTCTATCTAATAAAAAAAGCTTGAAAATACAGTTCTCCTGAACCTCCATTTTATTACTGTTACTGTTTTTCGCTGTGATGTGTGCTACGATACGGGAGGTTAGAGCTAAGAGCCTATTATTTCCTTTTATGTGTGAAGGTTTTGTTGGAAATACAGCAGCTGCCAAGTACTGGACTTGTATAACAACAATAAAGACATTACTATATATATTTTTCAGCCAAGGTACCATAATTGTTGTGGACAATTTCATCGTGTTCCTGCCCCATAGTTTGTTCCCACCCAGAGAGCCGGTTGCATGATGGCAATCATGTTCTTTGATCACTTTCATATCCACCCGGATCACCCGGAGTGATTGTCAAAGTGAAGCAGGTCAACAGCAGCGTGGGCTCCTGGATTACACACTATTTAATTGACAGTGCAGTTTGGCTTCCTCCAGAGCGTTGTGGTTGAAATTCTGCAGAACATAAAGAGGATGCTTGCTGGGAACCACTTTTCAAATTCATTCTGCACAGCAAGCTTTAGATCCAGCTCAAACTCATGTCATTTTTATAGAGTCTTTTTTGCTGTAGGATTCATCAGTGGGGGCCAGAGACGTAGGGTCCATCTGCACCTGATAATTAGTTCTAGTGTTAACCAAATCATATATTTTTTTCTATTAAATATATTTTTTTGTATTCTGTCCAATTTCAATTTCCATTAAAAGATAAAACAATTATATATCTTTTAAAAAAATACTTTTCTCCTTACCATTTCTGCCTTTTCGTTTCAATTTCCATGGCACCTTTTGGCATTGTGCATGTGCAGTTTATAACTTGTAATCTTCCTAAAAACACAAGTTTGTCTTTTTCATTGATTTACAATTAAACTGGTTACACTGCCCCAAAGCACAAACATACTGGCAGTGTGTGAATAATACAATTATGCATGTTCATCTGTTTTCCCAAATTTATCTTTGCAAGAAACACAAACAAGAGCCAAGTACTTATCTCTGGGAAATGTGTACACAGATAACTATTTCAATTTAATTAGAAGATATGAGAATAGATATGGAAGAAAACAGTGTGCAAATCAATAAGAAAAAGAAAAGAAAATAATTTGATTGCTTAATTAAGCCCCACAGTTCTAATCTTCGGCTCTAACTATGCTAAGTGAATGCAGCAGTTTTTTGAAAATTATTATTGTGGGTTTGCCTAATTATAATGCTTAATCCATAGGCTCTCCTGAGGGTGAGACAGCACAGCACACAGTAATTAAATCAAAGAACTGAATGGGAAGGAAAAATAGTGTTTTCCCTTCTCTCGTAATCTTAACTTCTGAAGTTGAACAATGCAGACAAATGTTATGAGTTAATGTTATTATGTCTAGAAGATATGATTGAGAGAATGTTAATTATTTGCTGATTCCAGATAGCGGCGGCTGGCTCGGGAGGATAGGACCAAACAGAAGACTGCATAACTGAACGGACAATGCAAGAAGAATGAATATGAGATGGTACATTTTATGTGAGGAACATTTTAATCCAACATAACCATGTTCAAATGAACCCTACAAAAGGACAGAAAGCTATTTTCTGATTGAACCACATTCCGATAATGATGGAATCATTATGATGATAATGATTTTGAAAGAATTCCCGTCAGGCTTCATTATAGAGCTCGGGCTTATATGTGCTTCTGATATCTGATTAATTGACTTTGACTTTGAACGGATAAAGAGAACTTTCAAACACATATACGCCAAAAAACAAATGCACATACACCATCACGCTGGTGGACAAGGTCAATTTAGCTGATAACAAGCAGGGAACCATTTGATGAATTAGTTCCTTTGGGTTTCACTTTTCTATATCTTTATTTTATTCAAGAACTAAAATCAAATAACAACTTCCGTCAGACATTAAGTTCGTTGGTCCAATTAATTATCTTTGAACCAACTGAAACTGATTTATAGATTACTGCTGGAGTCAATTATTTTACTTGTTCTGTTCTCTCTCACCTTGACAAGTTACATGGGTGTAAACTAGAAGTTAGAATAGCTCTAAAAACATTAGCAATGAATGAAGAAAGTATGGACATTTACTTGAGTAATGTACTTAAGTCCAAGTTTGAGGAACTGATACTTTACTTGAATATTTCTATTGTACAGTATTATAGGCCTACTTCATAATTCCTGACAACTACTGTATAGCCTAGTATATATTTTAAAGCGGGGAGTTAGTTGCATAGTAAGCATATGAAAAGAGTTTTTAGAGGCATATTTATCCATTAAAATTAAAGATGTTGTCATTTAAGTTTGATAAACAGAAACAGAAATTCAGTTTAGATGAGGCGGGATATGCTCTGGTTCTTATGACACAATACGTATTTTGAACCAATCACAGCATTTGTCTGCCCAGTGTTCTATTAAAACAATGACTGTTGCCATGGAGATCAATTGATATGGCCACACCCACACAGTCCCGTCAAAAAGTCTCGACAATAAAAGAGCAGTTTTTTTTATAAACCAAGTTTTATAATATTTAACATTTATTTTCAATTAGATTTTTGTCAACGCTTATTGAGACACATAACTTTGATATCATATAGACATAGATCTATCTATTTTAGGACAGGTTTCCGGAAGCTTTAACCGCTATACTTTGGGATTGGGAACAAAGAACTGGACTAAAATACTTAAATGTGCAGTATATCAAGCAGAAAATAGCTCCACCTCAACCGTATCAGTTAGTGAGATTTGGAATGCTGGACTTTTAGTATCATTAAATTAGTGTATCAGCAGTTTGACTTGAATAAAGGATCTAGAAATGTTCTTCAGCAGGGCACTATTTTGTCTGAATGAGAGGAGAAGGCGTGGTGGCTGTGTAAGAGGGGAGGTCAGAGGTGAGATATGGGGCCATGGAAAAACTAACAGTGCCTATCCCTGGTTGATGGCTTTTTGTCTGCGGCTCCCGTTGCCGATGCCCAGGGAGTGCTAGCGGACTAATTAGCACAGTGCCAAGTGCTTAATCCACATCTAAGTCATTAGTCTGTGAGACAAACAGTGGCGTTCAGATTGAGGGTAATTAAGAGCGATCCCTGAAATACAGGCTCTGTGTGTGTGTGTGTGTGTGTGTGTGTGTGTGTGTGTGTGTGTGTGTGTCATTCTTCTAAACTCAGTTTCACTGTCAGAACAGCCCCTTAGTTTGCATGCAGCAGCTCAGCAGCCATCACAAATGTGCACACAGGCTGCATATACCCACATATGTGTACTGTATATAGTGCACACTTCAGTCCAGGCTGAGGACTTTGGCTACTTAGCAAAACTTCAAAGAGAGAATATAAAGCTGAATGATTGCTCCCTCACTTCTCTGCAATCAAATGCATTATTTTCATGTACTCATTCCCCCCACCCCCTCCCCACCCACACACACTTTTGCCACCCCCCCATTTGCAGTCATGCCTGACATTCAACACCATTAAATTTGATTTCTACAACAGTCACAAGCAGGTGTGTCTATATTCTAAAGGAACACATGTCTAGGGGGCCCGTTTGAAATTTATGATTCACAATTAAAACCAGTGAGACAGACAAGAAGCAGCCCTGGTTGACTCATCTTATTTAATTATTGTTATCATTTGCAAAGGTATCTCTATCAGTTACACCTCAGTACCTTGATTGCAGTGTCTACTCTAAACAACAACTTTGCCCTGTGGACAGATGCCAGTATCATAGCAATCACTGGTTTGGAAAAGGTGGAATATGGACAATAACTAAAAAGCTGACAGACACATTGATACACCCTTCGTGGTTACCAATGAAGGGCATGATTTGAAACATAAATGTATGATTCAATGGAAAGTTCTCACTGGCCTGATCACAGCAGATATTTGTGTTCTTTCTCGGATTATTTCATTGCTTTTCTGTGTTAGCATTTACTCATCAAAGTCAGCTGTTAATGGCATTCCCACCAATGACACAAGCATGCTAAATGGGGGAGAACAGAAACTCCATCACTTCCATAATCTCTGTGACTCTGATGTGAGGTCCAACAACTGCAATCATTGCCTTTCTGTAATATGTAATCGTTGGCTGCTGCATTAGTTTGCAAACTGAGGGCTCAGAAAAACTATATGGCCTGATTATTTTCCGTGGTGCCTGCACCAGTGATCATTTTGTCCAAGTTGTGTAGTTTGTTACATATTGCCACAGTTTCTTTCAGTGAAAGAACAGGTGTGATTACTAGTTCCTGTTAACTAGCCTACTATACTCATGCACCAAAGCTTCTGTTTGAATGACAAACTGAAAAATAGTATAGGGGAAGGTGGGGTGATTTGTGCGTTTTGGAAGTTGCAAAACCCCTTGTTTCTAGAAAACCGTGGAAGAATTTGGAAATGTGACCACATATTTAAGAAGAGCCATCCATTTGACTCATCCTGTAAAGAAGGGAGACACAAGGAATAAGATATAAGCACATTTAAGCTCAAAAAACTGTGTTTTGCCTTTCAAAGTAAAATTTCCATGATCAAGGTTTTTTGATTATTGTGTCTGAACAATTATAGACACGTTTGAAAACATTTGACACATGTTTTAGTGCTTTGGTATGCTACACTTTGAGTCTATATAGTTAGCACAATGTCAATCCTAAATTGCTGCATCATGCCTATTATCCAAAATTCTGGGGATGGGGTGATTTGTGCGCAAGGGCCTGGGTGAGTTATAAGTAAGTAAGTAAGTAAAATGTATTTATAAAAGCACATTTATGACAGTTTGCACTGTCCAAAGTGCTGTACATAGTGCATTCAGTAGGTAAACAATGAAGGTACAATAACAATAACCAAAATAAAAGACGTAAAGCCCATACATCCACATAAACACAGATAGTAGTGCAGAGGTAAGATAGTTAATGGGGAGGAAAAGCCAGGGTGTACATATGGGTTTTGAGCCTTGATTTAAAGGCAGAAATGTAGGGGGAATCACATTTGTCAGGTGGCAGTTGGTTCCACAAGCACGGAGCAACTAGTGCAAAGTACATTTCTGAGAGTTGTGCCAGTGGCATGGCTGTATACGCTGGTCACCAAAAGAAAGTGATTGTCTACAGTAGCTCAGAAGAGAGTGACATCTCAATTCCACTTAACGACACCACTGATGAGAGTTCAGATGGCCAGAAAGATGATGATGGTGACTTTGTCATTGTGACACAATGACGCACAAATCACCCCACTACGTGGGGTGATTTGTGCGACAAGACAACTTTTTTTCCGAAAGCTATATTTCTTAAACAGTTTATTCCAGATCCAAAGTTTTTATTGCCAGGGATGCACAACATCCTGAAATATATGTACATATTTGAGTTGGAGACATACAGTATCTCACAAAAGTGAGTACACCCCTCACATTTCTTCACATTTTTCTTTATATCTTTCCATGGGACAACACTGAATAAATGACACTTTGATACAATGTAAAGTAGTCAGTGTACAGCTTGTATAACAGTGTAAATTTACTGTCCCCTCAAAATAACTCGACACACAGCCATTAATGTCTAAACTGCTGGCAACAAAAGTGAGTACACCCCTTAGAAAAAATTTACAAATTGGGCCCAAAGTGTAAATATTTTGTGTGGCCACCATTATTTTCCAGCACTGCCTTAACCCTCTTGGGCATGTAGTTCACTAGAGCTTCACAGGTTGCAACTGGAACCCTCTTCCACCCATTTATGACAGCATCACAGAGCTGGTGGATATTAAAGACCTTGCGCTCCTCCACCTTCCGTTTGAGGATGCCCCAAAGATGCTCAATAGGATTTAGGTCTGGAAACATGCTTGGCCAGGCCATAACCTTTACCCTCAGCTTTTTTAGCAAGCCACTGGTCGTCTTGGAGGTGTGTTTGGGGTCGTTATCATGTTGCAATACCACCCTGCGGCCCAGTTTACGAAGGTTGAGTGCACATGGTCAGCGTCGTACACAGAGGTTGCCTTTGGAAAATAGACGTATGAGTGCTGCCAGCATTGCTGAAGGGCTTGAAGGGGTGGGGGGTCAACCTGTCAGTGCTCAGACCATACGCCGCACTCTGCATCATACTGGTCTGCATGGCTGTCATCCCAGAAGGAAGCCTATTCTAAAGATGATGCACAAGAAACCCCACAAAAAGTTTGCTGAAGACAAACAGACTACGGACATGGATTACTGCAACCATGTCCTGTGGTCTGATGAGACCAAAATACATTTATCTGGTTCAGATGGTGTTAAGAGTGTGGAGCGGCAACCAGGTGAGGAGTACAAAGACAAGTGTGTCTTGCCTAGAGTCAAGCATGGTGGTTGGAGTGTCATGGTCTGGGGCTGCATGAGTGCTGCCAGCACTGGGGATCTACAGTTCATTGAATTCTAACATGTACTGTGACATACTGAAGCAGAGCATGATCCCCTCCCTTCATAAACTGGGCCGCAGGGCAGTACTGCAACATGATAACGACCCCAAACACCCCTCCGAACGACCACTGGCTTGCTAAAGAAGCTGAGGGTAAAGGTTATGGACTGGTCAAGCATGTCTCCAGTCTTAAACCCTATTGAGCATCTTTGGGGCATCCTAAAACGGGAGATGGAGGAGCGCAAGGACTCTAATATCCACCGGCTCCTTGATGTCGTCATGAATGGGTAGAAGAGGGTTCCAGTTGCAACCTGTGAAGCTCTAGTGAACACCATGCCCAAGAGGGTTAAGACAGTGCTGGAAAATAATGATGGCAAAACAAAATATTGACACTTTTGGCCCAATTTGGACATTTTTTCTTAGGGGTGTACTCACTTTTGTTGCCAGCAGTTTAGACATTAATGGCTGTGTATCGAGTTATTTTGAGGGGACAGTAAATTTACACTGTTATACAAGCTGTACACTGACTACTTGACATTGTATCAAAGTGTCATTTATTCAGTGTTGTCGCATGGAAAGATATAATGAAATATTTGAAGAAATGTGAGGGGTGTACTCACTTTTGTGAGATACTGTAACTGTCAAGGCCTCACATTAAAATCACTTTGAGTAAAAAGTTGCACAAATCACCCCACCTTCCCCTACTACTCATTGAAACTTAAAAGTGAAGTAAGCGATATATTTATGTTAATATACGTGTTAAATCGCTATTTATACAGTGATCACGTATAGTGTGCACGTTTCATAACTCCGATCTCACAGTCACCCGCTCTGCATGAAATCGGCAAATAAACTTTTCTTGGATCCCACAACTGATATCCAATCAGAAGAAAGAACGCTACAAACCGGCACCCGTCTCACTGCCGATGCAAGCACAGAGTGACAGATGGGTGTATGTGTATGCGCCTACAATGGCGGAGCAGGTAAAAATCCTTCCCAATGTCTGTTTTGATGGTTTTTGTCATGTTTCATCGCACTTAAGGATCTGAGAGGATGCTAGATAACTCGCTGCTTGAAGACCGATGTGCAATAATGTGGTGACGTATGGACGAGGGAGGGGACTGCTAACTGCAGTCACTGACAGGAGGTTAACCATTTCGCTCACTGAACCTTTAAGAAAATCAGAGTGTTCAACATAGGTTACTAGGGGATTGTTAGACATTTTGATAAATATTTGCTTCTTCTCTTTCATGCTGAGAGGTAGTTTAGAAAATGAATCTCTATGCATGCAAGGTAAATATGAAGCTAAAGTATAGGAGACACTTGGCTTAGCACAAATAATAGTAGGGGAAACTGGTAGTCTGGCTCTGTACAAAGGTAATTTTTTTTGCCGATCTCAGGGTGACAGCAAACAATAGTCTAACACTGGAGGTGTTTATCCTTCAGATTTTGCACAGATTACACAACCAAGATATAGCCTACAGTGTAGTGAAGGGCTGTTCGGTGGATTTTTCTTTCCTTAGGGCAGAGCCAGGCTATAGCTGCTTCCACATATCCAATCTTTGTGATAAGCTAGGCCGACTGTGTATAATATATAAAAATGGATTACTGATTTGAGAAGTAAGGCATTTCTTTTAAAAGTACTTTATCCCTCCTCAGATGGTACAGAAAAAAAATCTAATGTCTCACATGCGTGTAGCTGTGTATTTGTGAAGTCACACATATTTATAAGGTTCGTAGTGGATCAACTCAGAGTGGTGCTACTGTAAAAAAATGGCTACATATGGCGCAAGTATGTGTCACTGCCAGCAGGGGGAGTAAGAGCACACAAAGTGGCAGGTAAAGTCACTCCCTGTGGCACGACGCTTCAGAACACAGGGTTTACAAGATACGCTCTGGAGTAAATGTAAATCTTTCTCGGATTTACTGACACTCCTCATAACAGCAGTGTCTAATACAGAGAGGGTATGCAACAGAGACAATCATATTTGTTAATGTACTAATCTGATAGAGAAGATTTAAAAAAAAAGGCTTGGTGGAACATGCTGCCACAAACAAACATTCACAGATTATTGCAGGAGGCCTTTGCAACCAAAAAGGAAGAAAAAGATGCTGAGAAATGTCCCTGATGTACTGCAGGTCTATTTTTACAGCAGGGCACGCTTAATGTCATCCACCATTCAAAAGTCCAATAAAAAAAAAGAAATTAAATTTATCCGAGTCATTCATCTCATCAGGAGTTCCAGTTGAAACAGACCGCCCACGGATCCATCTAGGCTGCAAGGTTCCACACGTCACCACAAACAGAGGAGGACGGAGCGGGAGGGGCACAGTCAGGGAGGCTGTGTTTGAGTAATTTCTCTTTCATAATGCTCTTTCATCAGTTGACTCAGCAGGACAAAATAGATAAGCGGCATCAAAAATTGACAGCACATGTACGTTTGTAGAATACAATGGGTCTCAACAAAGCAGAAAACCCAGCCCCTTGGTTGCAAAAAAATATATATATGACATCAGCCTTTATTACTGTGTGAATAGCCAACGGAGGCTTACTGTTGAGATGCAGCTGTCGAAAGAGGAGTTGGGATTGTTTGTGACAGCACTGGAAAAGAGATTAGCAGCAGCACATACAGTATAGTGAACACTCTATGAAGAGTGAGGGACCTTGAAAAGGGTATCTCTGTTCTGTAAGGGTATGTGTGCAATTGTATGACATTTAAAAGGTGGAGTCATGGTTTCTGGAGAACGCTTGTTGACAAAATCCCTTTTTGATTACATCAGTGAATATCTCCTCACGACCCGATACCTGTCTGTACTGTGGGTGTGCTGAAAAAAATATCCAGTGTTAAAACATAGCTTAGGCTCTGTAAACTGGTGTGTAAACAAAGGATATGTAAACAAAGGGGCCCACCATCAACATGCCCATTAACAGAGCCTAGGCTGCGTATTAGCAATGGATTTATTTTTAGTGCAGACACAGTACAGGTGGCAAACTAGGGGGGACATTCATTGATTTGGACCCCCCCCCCCCAAAAAAAAAAATTGACAACAAGCATGCTCCAAAATCGCTGACTCCACCTTTAATACACATATTGGTTAATTAATTCATGATTATGTCATGTATTTTGTTCTGTAATATTATTAAACTTAATGAATATTTAACAAATAGATTCAGGCAGACACATGTAAAATGATATACATACAACAGTCTTTTTCTACCACATTTTCTGCCCATGTATCTTAAAGGGAAAACTCTGAAATGATTGATCGGCATAATGCGATTGTCTCTGTGTATATGGTGGTGTTCATGTTCCTGATCACCGTCTGAAGGTCAGAGTTATATTTACCACTGCATCGCTGGAGCGGATGTGAATGATTACATTAGGGAGGTACAGATTAGTGAGGCAAGACGCTGTGATCAGAGTGAAGTGAGTCACTTGATTAAATAAGTCTGCTCCTGAAACTGTCAGGATCAGGTACACAAGAAATACACTAAGGTGGCGGCATCTGAAATTAGACAGGAAATCACGCTCCCCATCAGCAGCAGAGGGGCGTTCAGTGGGCAGACTGCATTTTTCACACTCTGCTGTTGCCAAGCCAGCCTGAGGGGAATACTGCATCCAGACTTGGCATAATCAAACTGTAAATGTCCGTGGAGTGATTTGCTTTATTATAAAACCATTTCTTATCACTTCAAGTATATGTGTCATGGTAAAAATCAAATAACTTGCAAATAGAATAAATGTATTGCAAAACGCAAGGTGGGATAATTTGTTAGGATCCATTTACTATCAGACACTCTTTAGTTATCTACAAATTGAACACATTTGTTTGGGGAAAATGTTGAAAAATGCCATGATGAATCAATATAACTAAGTGCAATTCAATATTGTGGCACAGCAAACACTAGCTCCAGGATGACTTGCATACAAGTGAACAGACATGATATCACTGAAGGTGACATCAAAATGGATGTTGTTCAAAGCAGAACTCCCTTCATCAAAAGTGTGTGTACAGGTGTTTAAGCCTTTTGTGTCTCGAGATGCAGCTGCTGCAGATCTGATGAATTACCCCAAGTGATGGCACTTGAGTCAGCATCGTTTGGGGCTGAAGAATAGCATTTTAAAAATTTAAAAGTTCTGGGGAAGTGGAAATAGAAGTACTGTAAGCTTAGCAGACTGCTGTAGCCTACTCCGCATGTCTGCTTAGCTTGAGGCTAAGGGCGCATTCGCAGTAGGCCATCTGTACCGCACCCTAAATTCTAGTTTGATCAGTGTGAGTGCTCCGTACTGTACTCCAGCACGGTATACTTCTCGGCCCTAGCACAGTTGTGAGAGGTGTGCTTGGGCACATTATAGATGCTAATGAGCAGCTACTAGCATAACACACCCAAATCTGAACCATCGCAGATCAAATTGCATTGAGGGTTTTGTAGGCGGCAGAGTGACGGTTTGACATTGAGGGATAACCACAGCTAACAGTTACTGTAGATCTACGGACACTCAAAAATGGCTGTCCCATTCCCTATTGGACATGACTCATGAGAGCAAACAGTTACCATCAGGTGGAATCAGTGATATATTTAAAGAACAAAGCTTACTGGCAGGTACTGGTATGCAGACAGGCAGGTGGCAAGCAGGTGCAGGTTTCTTAAAACAGAGGGTACTCCCTTGTTGAGCCCTGTCTTTTGGAAATGTAGAGCAAACTTCAAGGATTCATTATGCATGGGGCATAGGGAAATACAAAACTGTTGTTGCACTATCCCAAAGTATACTACTGGCATAAATTAATGAAAACATCTTCATTATTTCACCTCCCTGCAAGGCATTTTGTTCCGCAAGAGTAACCCGGCTGAAAACCACAAGAGACTGACCTCACGTTGTAGTACAAATTGGCCAGTTGGGCATTTAGTGAGCCTTCAAAGAGGTCGCTGAAAGTGTGTGGAATATGTAAACACTCATTGGAGGAATAATTGCTGAATTCATTTGATTTTTTTTTGGACCGTGTGACAATTTCTCTGTTATACCCACTGAGAGGCACATGTTCTAGAAATGTGTGTCTGTGTTCTTTACACTTGCCATACTATGTAAAGAAGATGTTTTAGGGATGTAAGCTAGAATGTGTTTGTTTTTGGAGCCATGCTCAATTGCTTCACATTTAACTATACTAAGCTACAAATGTCTGATTTAGTTTTGCCTGACAGAGATAATGAGAGAGAGAGAGAATCAGGATTTTTGTTCATTTTCAATAAAGCATAATTGATTGAGTGTAACAGCAACAAAAATAAAACTGCCAAATCTCTTTCTGTAACCATCAGTAGATCCACACTGCATTATGTGACTGATTCGTATGAGTCAACCTGGGTTGTGTCTGACGCATTGGGGGGGCACCTTGTTAGCACTGTTCTTGTGGCTGCAGGGCCCAATAGCTGGTTCTGATTACTCCATGCTCTGTTAGTCATCGTGATTGTCACCATTATCACCTTCCTTAATCAGTAAAACTGTGGCACTGATAGTAATTGTAATTGCCTGCTTAGTGGATGAGTGTGTGCCTTTTCGGTCCTCCCATTTTATGTCTGTTGTGCCAGATAATATGTAATTAGCTGGATAATCTTTGGTCTTTAGAGCTTGTTTTGGAAATAGTTCCCTTTTCGTTTGCCGCCCAGGGGAAAAAAAGGCTCACATTGGACACCCAGAAAAATGTGGTGTTTTTAATTCATTGTGCTTTGGAGAATACAGAGACGTAATTAAGAATTTCAGACCATCATGTTTTTGGTATTAGGTATTAGAGTTGCTAGATAATCACACATATAACACTCACTATATGTTCTTTTAATCTTATGAAATGAACTGCTTTTTGGGGAACTGATGAAACAATCTGCTATCCTGCCTTAAAGCTTATAAAGCTCCATCTTCCGTGAAAAGCTGTAGTACAGATGGAAATGAGGATAAAGGATTTCACATCAAATTTTCTAACACAATTTTCATGAAAGGGAAATCTCAAAGGGCAACGAGGAAAAGATAAAAAAGTAAAATGCTCTTATGTCGGATTGGGAACACGTATTGAACTACACAGGAGGATCATCTGCTAGTAGTCCAATACAAAATTAAAATCAAAAGAAGCCAGCACAAAATCACAGGGATTTATAGGAAAGCCCAATGTGTTGGGGATGTATGTTAGTCAAGGGCAATGCCCAATTATGCAAATAACCAGACCTTTCAGTAGGGGAAATAAAACACAATTTAGTTATTTTCTTTTTTTACTTCTGTGCTTTTTATGTATTACTACACTCAATCCTTGGCTGTTGGAAAACTAAATAAAAGTGGCTGTCAGCTAAAGGCATATCACTCTTACATGATCGTGATTTGTGTAAAAAGAGTTAAAACTAACATTATGGATGGCAACACTGTCACCTTGCCCCGCAGACTGATTGGTTTATTTGAAAAGCGCAAATATTTGTATTTCAACTGCTCTCGTGTGTTAAATCCAGTGTTCCTAATTACCTTTAGAAAACTAGGGAAATGGGACTGGTTGTGATAGAGAGAGTTCCAACATAAGCTCTAGTAATAGAAATGGCTGTAATGATACTTGTAATTAACGGTTGTAACTTCACATCAAAATCGTCCTCTCCTGATATATCACAATCCCTCCACCATAAAGGTTTCCATTTTTACCGTATTAAGGTCATGTTTAATTTTTACACTGTAGATAAAAGGGGGTTACATATAATTAAAGAATGAAAAGTCCCTCTTGGAGCTTGCCTGCCTTTTTGTGAGCAATCTGTTGGAGCGTGTGCTACAATCTGACGGCAGCAGGTGGAAGCTGGGGTTTTTGATCTCCACTGTGGAGGAGGGTGGTACGGCGCCATTGCCAAATTGGTTCTCTCGCACGGTCGCATCTTGCCAATTGTAGTCAATGGCTTACATCAGTCCTGCAAAGACCGGCTCAGAGACCATTGTTTAGACATGTAGGGAATCATTATAACATAGATTAAGCTCATCTCTCTGCATAAGCGTGGATAATGTGGACTATGAGTATACAGCTGATTGATGGATGTATTCTGGACAGCAAAAATACAAGTATTTATCCTGCTTTAGATTTTTAAACATTTGAATTATAATGAGGGGGATAAAGCTAATTGGTGGTCAGGTTTGAATCAACCCTCTTTCTTACACACACACACACACACACACACACGCGCACACACACACACGCACACACACACATTCACCTGACAGCGAAGAAGCATCCAGGCTTGACCTCCAGCGGCCAGCCCTATAACCTGCAGGCTAATTATAAACCTCATTATGTTCTCTCAGTCCTGTTCCCTCATCACATTAATTCTGCTGTGTGGTTGGACAGACTGAGGACTGATGAGTAGTAGCACAGGAGAACAAAGACGAGCCCTCACACATGACACTTTAACATACTACCAACTCTTTTATTCCCATCTTAGTATTTCTCCTTTCACATAGTGTAACCCGTGGATCGCAGGAGTTGCACAGCATTTTATTTTATTTATTTATATGTGTTTTGAAATTGTCTTGCCATACTGTTTACTTTTCCACTCAGTGCACAGCCTTAACACATGTGCTTGTTTAGTGTATTTCATGCAAGTAGTAAGAAAACATTTCATCGTGGGATTGCAGGATATAGAGGCCAGATTTGGTGGTTGGTTAGGAAGTGAGACTGACAAGAGGGGTGCTATTGTATAGATACACACTTACAGGCACATCATGAAGCCAATAAACATTATAAGACCATGTAACACTTAGATAATCAGACCGCAGGGTATGCGTAATGCACATTACAACTCCACCTGCATCGCATTTACTATATGACTGGGTCCTCTCTCTCTCTCTCTCTCTCTCTCTCTCTCTCTCTCTCTCTCTCTCTCTCTCTCTCTCTCTCTCTCTCTCTCTCTCTCTCTCTCTCTCTCTCTCTCTCTCTCTCTCTCTCTCTCTCTCTCTCTCTCTCTCTCTCTCTCTCTCTCTCTCTCTCTCTCTCTCTCTCTGTGTCAGCCAGCTCAAAAAACAGCTGTGTTTGGTTTTGAATGCAGCTCAGCTCCAATGGAGGCCTGATTTGACACCTGTCATGCAGCAGTCAGAGCCCATGTGTCTGTGGTAGTAGCACTGCAGGTCATTTGATGTCTCACTGTGAGACTCTCACAACAAATTCAATTACAAGTCATACAGGCCAATCATCTTGGTGTTACACAGATACTCACTTGATGTCTTAATCAACTCAATTTAACAGTTCTCATGTATCCAGACAGGCATCGGGTTTCTATTCTCTGCATCATCCGAATGACAACAACCGCACCAACAGGTCTGCATAATGAATCCAATAAGTTCCAAACCCTTTTTACTGCAGAGTCTTGATAACACCTCTATTTTCTGAATATATACATTTCAACTGCTCTAAATAGCTACTGTAATAATAATGCAAACATTTATACAGTATAAGGAAAAACCTCATGTGCGTAATACACATGGACACACACAGTGCGCAGCCAGGGGCACAGACATCATCAACCTCCTCACTCTGTCCGTGAGTCAGCGCTATACATTAAATGGCGTCACGCTCACTCGCTGTACATTGGCTAGCACTTTTTCCTTTGCTATGTTCCTCTTTTTGTAATCACAGTCAGACAGTTTCGTTAGCTTACATTGTACAACGTTTGCACCTCCGGCCCATAGACTGTGTAGCTTTGACCTCGTCAGAAATGGTGATGGAGGCAGGCGCGCTGATTGGTGAGTAGGGCACTGATTGGTGAATTTAATTTACAGACACACATTCCTCACCAATGGACTACAAGAGGAGACAAAATGAGGGCCGAACACAACAATTTCCTTTTTTATAGTCCCACATTTTGTCGTCCTTGCCAAAGTGCTGCTCTATGCAATTTCCTAGTTTGCCTGTACACACACGTATTGGCGCTGTTAGCTGGGTGGCTCATTGGTAAGCAATGTCCCCTCCAAGCAACGACCTGAGTTTGAACCCTATCTGCAAAGGCTGGGCCATTTCAGTGCGCGAGATGAGCGTGATTTCTCCCTGTGCTTATATGGGTTTTCTTCCCATCTCCAAAGACATGACGGATAGATTAGTTTGAAACTATAAATCATCTGTTATGTGTGACAGGCAGGTCGCCTGTCAAGGTTATATCTTGTCTCTCAGACGATGTGCTCTGAGATACACTGCAGCATCCCCTCTCCCAGCCTCTACAATATAAAGAATGGGCCCGGATGGATATTAATGGCTGTGAAGTTGATGGGGATGATAATAATAATAAACATAATGACAGATATTGCTTAACATGTATAGGGCTGTGGAATTGAAGAATATGAAACTTTAATGGGAGAACTTTAATATTTCCTAAAGGTATATAACAATGATTTGAATAATGTGCTGTGGAATTATCAATGTATATGTGTGGAGTAAATGGAATTGCATTTTTATTAGAGAGATTTCACTTTATTTGTATTCAGTCTGAACCCACAGTGTGATGAAACGAGTCGGATAAACGCAGGGAAAAATTACTAATTGATCCCTGATCTTTGTAATTAGGATTACGAAGCCGCACACAACTACAATCTGTTAAGAAACTGTCTTAAAACACCTGGTTCATTTGGCATTGGGCTCACTTGTAAGAGTTTAAAAAGTAAGATTAATTAGCCGCTGAAAACATGCTTAATCCTGTATATTGCAGAAAGGCCTCTACTTTTTTCTTCTTCCAGTAATCAACTCGCTGGCCAATCATTTGGTGATTATTTTTAACAGTATGCACCAGGAGCACTGTGCACACGCTTTTATCCGGAGGACATCAAAGAACAAGCCGAGGCAATACAATTAAACAGATTTCTGCAGTTTTTTTTGCATATTTGTTTAGCATATTTATTGAGTGGAAAAGTCGTCCTGCTGCTCTGAAAGGCAGTCATGCAAAAAAGGAAAGCCATTACATTGTGTAACCTTCCCAGTATGAAAACCTGATCATGGATTTCTGACTCTTTCTAATTATGGCTGCCAATATTTGTGATATAAAACTATTTATACGCTATAATCATTAGTCATTTGCACCTGTCATTACCACTGCTCATAGTCACGGGTAAATGATAGTCATTTAACATTATATAACTGGTGATCCATGTGAGCTTATCAGTGAAATGTCAAAACAAAATTAAAACTGTCCTCTTTAGTGGTGAAGTCAAAGGTGTCTTGTCATTTTTTTTCACTTCTGGCACCGGGTGGAAAAACTTTTTTTAATCTTAAGAGATTTGAAGCCTCCTCGTGTTGCGGTCGAGGACATCTACTCAGAAGGTTTTGTTTTTGTGTTCTCTTGAGTGTCATCTAAATTGTGAGGCTGCTTCCTTGCACCTGGCTTCAATAAATTTGTTTTGGAAAAATAGAAGTGGCATATAGTCTGAGGTGGACAAACGATGTTACAGACCCACTCTGCTATCCTCTGTGGGGCTCTACAACTTGTACACCCACTTTGATGCTTCTTTCAAACCAACCATTTTCTCTCTCTAAAATGTATGTTTACCCACAACAATGTGAGTGCTCTAAAGGGCTGTAAAGAAAAGTACTGGCCTGAGGGATTTTTCGGTTTCACAAAGGCAGAAATCTGTGCAAACTTCACTGAATAGACAGTTTTGCTTTGTTGTGTTTTTTTTTCAGTAGAAGATCCTTTGGGTGAACCATGCATTATCACATGTTCCCAGATTTAAACCTGCAACAATGTGGTCTGCACAAATTGTTTGGTATTCTTCCGAAAGTCTGATAAAAAAAATGGGGCCACTTTAGTTTTATTTTCTAACGTAGGTATAGTTTGTATTTGAAGTGAGACTTAATCTCTTCTAACACATGCTTTGAAAGCCTCTTCCCTTGACTTCTGCTTTTGTGTTTGAAGGGTTTTGTCAGGTAGCACGGTGTGAATCAGATGCAAGCTTAAATCCTTGCTAGACAACAGAACAGAAGAAGCCATTTGGCTGAATGGTGTGAATTATCCAGGTCATTGACCTTATCCTGTGATGACCTAGCCTGGCATTCCCAGACATGCCACTAGGCGCTGGCAAATTAAATTTGCTGCGCGTGTTGGTCTCGACACGCTCCGTTGAAGCTTTATCAAGAAAACCAGAAATCTGGCTATGGTTTCAATTGGTTCTATCTAATATGGGCGCGCCAGAGCCCTTTATATGGTACTCTGGGGAGGACGTAACCGGATGACAGTGACGTGCATGCGACGTCGAAGCCGTGATAGTAAACATCAAAGATGGCTGCGGATATGTTGTGTGAGTTTGAGACTGCTTTGGCCTCGACCCTTAACGATTTGGAAGACGGCACTCAAATCTTTCATTAGCAAGTAAGTGGAATGTTCTGTTTTGCCGACCGACAACGGCAAACGTTTAATTTAACAGTTTAACAGCTGTTCGCTAAACGAAAGGGGCTTACGTCACCTTGTGCATCGCTCTGATTGGTTGTAGTGCTATCCAACTGCGTGCAGTGGCATTTGAAATGCACGAGTAGGAGCCGCCCCTTGAGTTGAAAATTACTATTGATCGTGGCCAGACCCTCTATCGTTCAAGATATCAGGGTCTGGATTTCCAGGCTAGTGATGACCATGAATGTCTGTACAAAATCCAAGGGCAATCCATCTGATAGTCAATGAGATAGTTAAGTCTGGAAGAAAGTGGTGGACAGAAAGATCAAAACAGCAGACTTTCTGGCCGTAACCCGTAAACAGTTAATGAGACCTCTCATTTTATCTGCTAAAAAAAATTATGAGCCTTTGCCCTCTTTCCATTCTAAATTAATTCCATATACCTTAACTTATTCTGCACAACATACTGTAGGGGAGAACGGGGGTAATTTGTCACATGGGTTGGATGTCACATTCGTTATATCTCGCCACCAGAGCACGCTAGCTCTGAAATGTTGATATAAAAAAGGTCCAGAATTGGGATCAGAGGTCACATACATAGACTTCCTTGGAGGAAGACAGCTGCATTTCAGGTGAGAGGATGTTTTGTGTTTTTCATGTCAAATTCAAAATATTTTGCTTCTCAGTATTTTTCTTCTAGACTTTTACACAATGGGTTTATAACAAAACACTTGTTACCCTCAGAAAGTGTGAAGGGTAAACTATAGTTTAGATTGTGGTTAGCAAGCTAATTAGTTGTCAGATGGTTGTTGGCCTTGATGCTAGCAAGAAATTCAAGTTGGGGTTGGTCGTCAAATTTTTTGGGGGGTTGGTTGTCACATGTTATCTCAAGGCTGCAGCCAGAAAAGGAACCCAATAACGAAAGAAATTGTCAAGCTGTATCCTCACTGACACCCCAGAGAAGGAAAGAATAGAGCAGGAAAAGGCAGCTAGCAAGCAAAAGAAAAAAGGGCAACAAAATCAAAACAACCCAGTGCATCCCAAACTAGACCAGCTGCCAAGGCTACAGAACGTTATGTAGGCCTATTTGTCAACTTGACAATGCAATTAAACATTCAAATTTGGTTCTGCCTCCTTGCCTTCTTTTTAAGATTTTTCCCATTAAGATAACATTGTGACAAACAACCCCATAGCAGGGCTGTACGCTTATTTTTTTAGGTGGTAGCACCGGTGCTAGCAAGCAAAAAAATTCAGTAGCACAAAAATAAATTTGGTAGCACACAAAGTAGGCTATTGAAAACTTGCATAACCTTAACCCTTGCATTTTGCTCTAATTACCTTTGAGCATGTCATCCTGGTCTCATTTGAGATTCACAATTAATATGATGCAGTAATAATTGTAGAAAAATGAATAGGGGTGCACTGATTGCAATTTAGAAAAAAGAATCTAACCTGCCAATTGCAATTTTTTGCTGATTCAGAATTATTATTATAATGTCCTTCTGTTAATTAAAACCAAACTTTAAAACATTAAACATAGCCTATTAAATAAATAAGTATACATATTGGTACAATTTAGGATAAATTAAATAGGTTGTTGTGAATGTGTTGGGAGTAGCTTTTCAGTGGCTTATTTAAAACTTTGTTTAAATAGACTAGGATACTGTTGACTGCTCTCTGCAGCTGAAGGAGTTGCCTTTCAAGTTAGAAAAAAGCGCTAACTTCCTGTTCTTACTGGCTTCAAAATAAAAGTCAACTCACGTTTGTCTAGTAACAGGCTTTTAATGTGAAGGCGCACAGGAAATGTTCTGTTTGTACACGCGCTAACTTAACTGCGGTAATGTGCCGTCTCCTTCCAGTAATTGCCGTTGAAGCCGTGAAGTTTTTATACCTAGAATCGCTGCATGAACACAGATCCCGAGCACACATCTTTCACCAGCCAAATTGAAGGGTGGACTCAATAACTTACTTGCCTTAGACTCATTTACCCGCAGTGTTAATGTAGAGCCCTCTTAAGCAGTGTTGTGCATCTGACCTCTGTGTTTTAAAGACAGCCTCTCCTCATTATCAACCTGTCGCACGAGTGCGAAAGGATTCGTATTCATCATCGCACGTGATCAATTTCAGTAGCAAATGCGATAAAAACTGTCGCACTGTACAGCCCTGCATAGTGTGTGACAACCGACCCCTTGATGGGGTTGGTTGTCACAATGTGTCAGAGTGTCTTGGATGGTAAATTACTTCTTCATTACAATAAGTTGGAAAAAAAGAGAGACACACATTTCTAGCCAACACCTTAAGCTTCAATTTAATGTAGGAATGGCTATTGACAGATGTTTTGGTGATGAGCAATTCTCACTAGAGTAAAAAGTGTGCCTACTTACCCCGTTCTCCCCTACATGGTTTATCAGATTCCCTTTTTTTGTTCAGATTCCTTCTACACATTAAATTGGTAGCATCTACTTTTTTCAACCAGTATACTAGCCAAACATAACTGTTATTTTGGCCGCAAAGCCAGAGTTTTGTTATTCTGTGCTAACATCCTACTAGTTTACTCTTCGGTGTGTGTGTGTGTGTGTGTGTGTGTGTGTGTGTGTGTGTGTGTGTGTGTGTGTGTGTGTGTGTGTGTGTGTGTGAAAAAAAGATACAGAGATCATTTCAGGACATTGGTTTCGCAGGCTGTACTTGTCCACTCGTGTCTGAATTGGATCCAGAAAATGACTTGGCAGAAGCATGGTAACAAGCTACCATACATGGTGGCCAGTAACTTCTGAAATGTGCCGCTGAGAGTTGTTAGGTTTCCTCAGATACCTTCACTTAAAACCCAATATGGTTCACTGGTTGTCACTGCTTCCTCCATACTGCATCATGCAAAAGCGTTTTATCTTTGTCTATTATGCCAAAAAATGAATCAACTGGGATCCATTTTTGGGCAACTGTGCAAATCTTACATCAAGAGTTTTCGTTTAAATGTTTAGTTCTCGTTCCTCAGTAATGTCATTGTAAAGTTTTAACCAAATGTTTGATATCCAGTGACTGGCTGTGATGCACAAAATTGACGTGAAATATGTCAATACTAGGGCTTTGACTTTTGCCCAAAAATCACATTCGAAGTTTGTTTATTTATCAATATTACTATTCAAATTATTCTAATAGTTTTTAATAATATTTTGACCATTAAAGCCACTACGAGTAGAATGGCACGTTTGGACAAAAGCGGTAGTATTTTTACGACGCCAGCTGTCGTGAAGCTGTTGTCTAGCTCGTGCCGGGCGTGCGAGATTCAAATGATCAGGAAGCAATATAGTGCATGTCCGTGTGTTGAAAGTGTGAGGGCACCGGACTCTTTTCGGCTCCGTGAGAGTGGTTAGTGACACAGCATCAACTAATGCCAGTCAGTGCTACACACACCTGACTGCAATGAGTTGATGCAGTGTCACCTCTCATGGAGCTGAAAGATTACGTGTCCTCACAGAAAGCGAATGAACGAGAGACGGCAGTTAGTATGGATCACAATGAGGTAATGTGTTTATGTTGTTGTAAATAATGACTATTTCAGATGAATAATGGTCATCTGATGATGCTGGTGAGGCAAAGTAAACTTTGTTTTAGTAGGCTACCGCTCATTCATTTAGGAGTAAACACTGTAGTTTGCTCCTGTGAAATTGTGTATACGTTGCTTGGCAACGCCCTCCCGCCCGCCTATCTCTCCCTTTTAGCTTTTCTTCATTGCATTTTGAGTATGACGTTCCTACGTTCTAAACATGCGACCATGGTATCAGTAATGTAAATGTTAACATTAACCACGTCGGCCTGATGTCCTGTAAAAATCGCCAAATAAAAGGAACGGCGTATAATCTGGCTGGTTATAAGGTCCGCTGCTCAATCCAAACCCCCACACTTAATTTTCCAGAGTGTATAAGTGTATTTCTACACAGGGGAAATTATTCAATGAATTGGAAAAGCTAGGCTAGGCTAAGCTAGGCTGCAACCGGATCGCCGCCGCTATTATTATCCTGAAGTATGAGCGTATAGCCACACTTAATTTCTGTGTACAATAACCTGACTTCACACACTATGTGTGTGTGTGGCAGAGGGCTGCCCTCACAAAGAGACTTGCTCACAGCCAACCAGTCACAAACACACACACACACACACGTAAGTGAGCGGAGTGATTTTGTCAGTTTGGAAACTCAGAAATTGTGAGTGAGAACATTGAAATTGATGCACGTTAGACATTTTTACACCAATCCAATGCCTTGTGAAGACTGTTTTTCCACAAGTACAAATGGAACCAGCATATGTTCACCTACACACCAAGCACATTTTTGTTGAGGACACTCTTGAACATTATGATATTTATAACGACTGTGAGATTCACTTGACTTTCCCTCTACAGCCACCATAAGGGTGACATTTTTGGTTGTAGTGAAATATCTTGACAATTATGAGTTGTCATAATATTTGGTACAGACATGCCCAGAGGATGAATCCCAATGGTCCTCGATTGAGGTAGATCCATTTTTCTCACAATTCATCCAAAAGTTGTCGACACAGTGGTTGGAAAGAGGTATTTGTGGTATTATAACATTGTCATGCTACTTCCACGAGATTCATTATTCACACAGCCACAAAAAATGCCTGTAACTTGGTCAATGTTAAAGTAAGAGTATGTAACGTTTGGCATTTAAAAAACACACCCATTGCTGTCTTTTTCTGGTGAGGAGTGTCCCCATTTTTCTTTCATTTTCTTCTACAAAATTCAGTAGATGTGAAAAATGCTCAATTGCATTTATTGGGATAAGGGATATAAGCAGGTGAAACACAGTGGTGTAAGACAAACAGTATCTCACACTACAATGGTTTCCATTTCAAGCCTAGTTAAACATGTTGTAACTTAACCCGATGCTGTGTAATTTGAATACATATTATCACATTGCAAGATGCACTGCTGCTGCAGCAAACCTATTTGTATTCTTTTTTTGGGAAAAGCAGGTGATTTTCTATGTGGAGAAAGAAAAACAACTAGAAAGGGGAGTGAATGAGAGATCCTTCAGTTGGGAAGGAGAAGAGAAGATTATAGCTGGCGTGAAGATCAGTCATATGCTTGCACTTCAGCGATATGGCTAGAAGATTGAAGAGTGTGTGTGTGTTTGAGGGAGAAGGTATGTGTCTATGTGTGGAGGAGGCATCAAATTTAACAATAAAAATGAAGTGAAAAATAATGGGACATCAAAGAAAGCAGCACACAGCAGGGAAGGAGGGATAGTTTTCCTACCGGAGGTTCAATGAATGCTATTGGTTGGGGTGAGGAATAGTGTTTGTAGTTAGAAGGTCAAGTCTCACCAGAATCATTCGGCAAAAGGCACAGCAGCAAGCAGCTGGCCAAATGTCGCGCTCCTCTGCCGCTATCACTGAAATTAATAAATGCAGCAACTTCTTGCTTCTCGTTGCAAACACCTGGACCAAACTGTGGAACTGAGAAATGGTCCTGTCAGTTATCACACTCTGTCCATCCCATTTCAGTTGGGGGTGCTCTGCGTTTCAAAAGGGTTCAGGATGCTTCCCAGCATTCACTTCACTGCCACCTGGTCTATCTTTGATAAAAGTGCATTTGGAGATAGAATCAGAAGGCTAAAACATGGGAGGGCTTAAAGGTTTTACTGCAGTGTGGAGTACAAGCTGTGTTTTCTTGTGTGTGTGTGTGTGTGTGTGTGTGTGTGTGTGTGTGTGTGTGTGTGTGTGTGTGTGTGTGTGTGTGTGTGTGTGTGTGTGTGTGTGTGTGTGTGTGTGTGTGTGCATGCTCATGCTAGGAAAGCTATCCTACATCTGCTTTGAGGGATTTTCGACCACAAGGGGCAGCACTGCAGTCCCAATATCAAGGATGAAACAAGGTGGTGTAGAATTAAAGGGGTAGTTCAGGATTTTGGACATAGGGCCTTATTCCCAAGTTAGCCTTGGTGTTCTTTATCAGTGGAGACAGTTTTCAACACATTTCATTCAGTCCTTCTAGTAGCAGGGTTCGCTCGTGCTAGGCTAGCGCACGGCATTGGGGAAAAACTAGCCCGCTAATAAAACAGTCTTACCCACTCCACAGTACACCCGAGGCTAATCAATTATAACGCCAGACTATCGATGTAAATGTCTGTGTTGATAAAATAATTCTAGAAATAAAACTAACCCCGCATGCATGAATCATCACATTTTGAGGGACTACTTTCTCAGCAGCAGCGGAATTTTACTTTGCTCCGGTTAGTTGTGTAACCGAATCACTACAGCAGAAATTAAACAGAGAAGCGTGTTACAGAATCGGAAACGAACGACTAGGCAACATGGTGCATCAGTGTGCATTTACCAATTGTACAAATAAACCCTACAGATGGGCACCACAACGTTTACACCAATGTCCAGTGCGATATCCATAAAGGACTCAACTGTGGCTTGTTGCTGCTGGCTTGGACATCAAAACATCGGTGGAAACTGTTCGCAAATGGAGTATTTGTAGCGATCATTTCAGACCGGACAATTTCGAGAAACCCCGCAATCTAAAGAGCAAGAAATCGCTGACAACGAATGCGGTGCCATCTGTCTTTCCAGATGCACCAACAGCCACTGATGAACAGATTATAACTGTTGGTATGCTACACTAGCTAATAAGCTTGCCCCTTTCATAATGTTAGCCTACTGCTATATTGATGAAGACAACGTTAGTGGAGATAATGGTATAGTTACAGTCCAATGCATTTTGGAGAGTGACAACGTTAGCTGATGGTATAGCTACACACTTGGTATCTGGCTGGGCTAATTGTTAACTTAAGGTAATTATCCTTGGAGCATCCATCTCTCTCAGTTTGTCATCAGTGTATTCCTGCTAGTACAGGTACGGTTTGTTGGATACAACAAATTCCTCATAATCGTTTTCAAAAGCAGACACATCGCCAATTCCTCCAAACGTGGCCATATCTTGTTTATTGAATAGGCTAATAAAATTCCTTTGTGCACTGTACTCTGCATCTGTAGCAATGACAGTGGCAGGTAAACAAACTATTATAGAGCCGGTGACCTAGGTAATATCAGTCCGCCGCTGCCGTAGCCTGCTACCAGGAATATAATACTGCTGCTGAGACACAGCAAGCCCCTCAAAATGCAATATGCAAGGTTGATTTTATTGCTAACAGTATTCTATCAACACAGACATTTACATCTGTAGCCTGGTGTTATACTTGATTTGCCTCGGTGTACTGTGGAGTGGGTAAGACTGTATTAGTGGCAGGCTAATTTTTCCCCAATGCCATGCGCTAGCACTAGCGAACTCTGCAACTAGAAGGACTGAATGAAATGTGTTGAAAACTGTCTCCAATGATAAAGAACACCAAGTTTTTTCACATGTCTGTTTTCCTGGTTTCCATTCTAAGGTTGCGTTCCGAATCGCATACTCTTTTTTCTATTCTACATACTACATCCGACGATAAAAAGAATTTAGTTAGGATGCAGTAGGCATACTATTGGGACATACTTTTCTCTCTTATTTCATCATAACATTGCGCCTTGATCTTGCCTCTTGCTTTTATATCCGTCACATCCCCGTTTGTTTTCATATGGAGGCTTCGTCGATGTTACGTCACTTCACGTGCGCACTGGATTGTGGGTCAGAATCGCCCAAATAGGATGCACTTTTCAACACTAACAATCTTTGCCGCATGAAGTAGGACATCCGGGTACTTCTAACCATCCTAAATCTGGCCACAAGAATCGGGACATCCTAAATCTTTTTTCTACATACTATATAGTAGAAAGTATGCGATTCGGAACGCAACCTTACTCTCATGTCATTTCAGACCCGGCCACTCCCCCCTGCTCTGCACTACTAGTTAATTGCATTCACCTGGCCTTCCCATACTCACCTGCTCCCCATCAGCTAATCAGCCCCTCAGTATATATTCCACTCCATTTCCCTCAGTTCTCTGCCAGATTGTCTATCGTGTTCACGTAGCGCTCCAGCTGATCCTGATCCTGATCCTGATCCTGATCCTGCCTGCGTTTAGACCCACCCTTTGGACCTTGGATTCCCCTTTTGCCTGCCCCTACTGGACTTGTTTGCCGTGCTATCCTACTACCTGGTTTGACTTCTGCTTATTATTAAAACCTTTTTGCTGCACCTGAACTGTTGTCTGTCGTGCTATTGGGTTCTTGACTGCCATTTTGTGAAAACCTGACAAATCCCGAACTACCCCTTTTTAGTGAGTTTTATTCACTTGTTTCTTTCAATCCCTAATAACAACTGAACCACAGAATTGTACCGGTGATCCAGAAATTATTCTCAAAGCTTTTTCCCACTGGTTGTGAGAATTGTCAGTTCAACAGCTAATGCTGTTTCAACCCAGTACAATTGTCAGAACAGTTTAAGGCTCACAGTTTCCGCTGTACACTTTGAACACTTTCTTGGACACAGAAGCATGGAAGACTGCTAACTTAATTGCACAGTAATAGGAGTTGTAAAGCAACACTTTGTGGCCTGGTGTTCCATTTGTCTTTTCTGTGCATCCGTTCACATTAGTGCTAAATAAAATAATTAATCGTAATACATTGATTTAAATGGATAATACACTTGTCATTCTAGATAGTGTGCAAATTAACATAAGAGCGATTTTACCATGTTGTCTGTCAGTCTTTTTCACACTTAAACGTCCAAACCAAGGTTCACGTCTTTGTTCTGGTTGGTTTGGTTTCACATTGCAGTTTGTTTTTTGAGCATGTTAAAGAACGATAGTATAGCCAATTGTATAGAGATTATATGGAATACAAGAAGCGAATATAATTATTTTTTTTTACTATGGAAAAGGGGTAGGATTAAATAAGTGTATACTTCTTCCTGTTCCTTTTCTGTCATATCACATCAATACAGATAATTAGTTTTCTTTTTGTGAAGTCATTTAAACATTTTGTTTTCATTTTGTTTTGTATTGTTTTTGATATGTCTGAAATAAAATAAAAAATTCAAACTTTTCATGACGTACCATTAGGTGGGTGGTTGTTGTGGAGAGAGATTATATTCTGGTAAGAAATATCTTAGAAGCCGCTGTGGTGCATCTGGTAAAAATGCGCAGAGGATGTATAGTCCAAATGGGGTTTAATGAAAGAATGCAGAATAAACATCGGTGGTTCACAACTGTTGGAATGAGTGTGGTTCTGTAAATAGACAAATACAGAAAGAATACTTAGCCACACATAATACAATGCTGCTTATACACACCAGGCTAATAATATTACAGTCAAACAAACAGTAATATAAAACATAACAGCGATCCCTTAAATAATTAAATAATATGCGTCACGTTCATATGTTACATAATGGCGTTCTGACGCTGCCGTTGCATTAACATAGTTTACAGTACAGAAAACGCTAGTAATGGCGATCTAACAATCAACATAAAACGCCCTTACATAAGCATAAAGGGGGAGGTACTTACAGGTATATGAACGCACACAATACCGGAATAATCAACAGTTAAAACACACGGCCAACTCTCTCAGGCCGTCCGCGCAGAAGTCCGCTGTCACACTGTTCCCTCGGCAACTACATCACCCGCTCACTCTCTAATTAGATGCACGAGAGGAGACGTCAGGTGTGCATGCACCGAAAGCATGACCATACGTTAACACTGGCCGCTCACGTGAACAGCTGTAGTGACTAACCAACGGCCCTTTACAACAGTGGTGTTCATCAGTTTGACTGAATTAATAAAATCCAGCAGCGCTACAGGTGGCCGCCTTGACCACGCACACCTACTGCTATAACTACTGTTGTATATAAATAAGAAAATGTATTTAAGTCTCCACTTTTGAATGGATAGCCAAACCACAAGGTTGACATAGCATTGAAATATACAGATATCCCAGATGGATGATAATGACTTTGGTATCACTGCCTTTTCATGTAGTGATACCAGCATGTCAAGTTTCTAATGTATCCAGCAACTAGATTAAATGGCACAAACATCCATGTTTCCCAGATAATCCATCCTAATCACTTTGGTAAACCCAGGACATTAAGAACTAGCACTGTCATTATGTTCGCATTTGTTTCACAATAAAATGCCTCACCATTAAGTTGAATGATATAGAATTCATGTCATTAATGCTGAGTTTAGTGCCTTTGTTAGCAGGATAACACACACAATTAAGATGGGGAACATTGAAAAACATTACCCGTTTTAAAGGTCTCATATTATAAACTTTTCTGTCAATATTATATGGTCTTAGAGGTCCCTAATACGTTTTTCTTTAGTTGTTTGCTGAAAAAACCGTTCAGATAATTTTTTGTAGCATAAACAGCATGTTATGGGCAAAAGCTGGTTGCTTGTCCCAAAGCTAATAGCAATACACCAGTCAGGCAAAAATACCAATAAAAACAATTATTTTAATTTCACCATTAAAAAAAAAGGACAAGTAGCTTCCTATCCATTGTGTTATTAAAAACGAGGCATTAATAGACTGCTGTGGTTAAGATAAATTAGTGGATTATGAGCAAAAGCATTCTGTGTTGGTGTATGTAACATTCAGCATGCTTTGCTGTACTACGGGCATCTTGTCGCTTAGCGGGGAAAACAACATAGCTGTCGCTCGGAAAATTTTCCAGAGGAGGTCGGGGCCGTGGACCAATAAGAAATGGGGGGGGGGGGGGTGGAGTTATCATAGACTACTGCACGGTGGAAGTTTCTGGTTACTAATGTGGGGGGGAAGCATGGACATAAAAAGAAAATATGGGGAAGTGGCTGTGCCGACTGTGACGTTACAGTCGGCGAGAATTCTGACTGGAGTATATTGGAGAGGTTTTCGGAAAGGGGGAGGGTGAGGAAAGGAGAGATTTTTTTGAAACTTTGGCAGTCCCTAGGCCTAGGCACACCGTGGACCCATAGTTATGTTCCAACCAGGGGTGTAAAGTAGCGAATTACATTTACTCGCGTTCCTAGTTTTTTTGTGTACTTGTAATTTTTTAAGTGATTTTTTTATGACATGCGCGACCGTGAGAGAGAGAGAAAAAAAGGCACCTCAAAACATCACGACCAATTAGTTTACTCACTTTAAGTCAAATCCAAGTGGTCTATGACCAAGCAATAAAGGAATAAAAAACACATGGAGTTTAAAGCTCCTTGACTCTTGCCACCACAACAATCATCAATTAAAGGCCTACTTCACCGGTTTGAATATGAAGGTGTATTGAATTCTGAGATCCTATGTGGTATAAATGTGCGAAAAAAAATTTAATCGGTTCATCCTAGCCTGAGAAAAGGCAGAAAGAGTGTTTTTTTTAACCCTATATTTCTCTTTCTCGTGACATCACAGAAAGAGAAATATAGGGTTAAAAAAAACTTTCTTTGTAAATATTACTGTGATGTCTTTTACTGTGACATCACAGTAATATTTACAAAGTACGTTTTTTTTATGAAGGTGGGCTGTTAGTCTTGTTTCAAATTTGCTTCACACAATTCCCTCTTTTGTCTGTTATATTCACAGCTTTATAGAACAGAATAAGTCAGTTTGTTGTGAAATGTGTCTTATACAGTATGAGGAAAGAACCTGCAGTAAAGTGTGGTTTAATTCAATTAAATTGATAGAATAGAAAAGTTGCTTTAGCATATGTGCTACTTTGACATCAAATTCAGCACAGTGCAAGTGTGAGATGTTGGGCTATGTATGTGCCATGTGATTGCTGTTCATCCCTAGTGATCAGAAAGCGGCAGGGATGAATCGGGACCCTGTCGGGAGTCAAGGCTTCTGTCATCGTCACCCACAGAGACGGCGCAGCAAAGGAAAGAATTGCAAAAGAAGAAAAAAGGAGTCATGACATTTACAGTAATGAGCGTGAGGTAAATAGGAGGCTAGCGGGGGAGACAAATGAGAGAGACACGGAAGATTGCAAAATGTACCCTTTTCATCTGGGGGTCTGCTCTCCTGGTAACACACTAAAAGAAAGTGTGTTCTTGCGACAAGCTCCCTTTCCCCCTGCAGCTTCCTCCCACCTCTCTCTCTCTCTCTCTCCTCCTCTCCGTGTGTCTGTCGCTGCCCTTCTCCTGCACTGCTCAGTGGGGAGATCTGAGAAAGCACCGGGCAAGGAACATGTAGGAACAGGAAAATGATAAAGATGATCAAACACTGGAGATGGAAGGAGATTTGCAGGCTTGTGTGTCACCAGACCTCACCTTTGTGTGTGTGTGTCCAGTGCTGCAGGATAATGAAGTCGGATGGGACAGGCATAGAGATGACTATAAACCTTGGTCAGCTTGGCCACGGAGGGGCCGTGCAGACGCCTCACTTACCTAGACAATCAATGTTGTCAAGGGTTTGGCCCGTGCCAAGTGGTATTGCCCAGGCTGACTGTGTGGAGAGGAAGTTTAGGAGAGTAAATCTAGGACAAACATTCCAAAGGTGGCTCAGGGACACTAGCTGGAGTGGTGCTGTATAGCTTTGCTGACTGAGCAGAAGTTTTGACATACTTCTAAAGCTGCATGAGGCAGCAATATAACAATATACAAGTCAGTACAAATTTAAGTGCAGCGTTGTGCCTGGCTTCCCTTGGTGGCCATACTGTAGCCTACACTGTGCTTAAGGTTCCTGTACTGTGAAACGAAACCAAAAAGACACACCAATAAAACCTCTATATGCGACTATGGAAACCATTATAAGAGCAACCTTCTAAATTTACATTACATTATTTGTATTTTGTATTTATTTGCATTGCATGAGGGTTACTGTCAAATACCAGCACTGAAGCACACATAACAGGCTCAAAAGAAGTTAAATAGACATAAATCAACTCGCAGCTACCTATATTCATATTTTATTGCAACAAAACTGGGTAGGCTTTTTTTTGTGTGAAATCTTTTGGAAACTTATTATACCATTTAATCTCTGATCTGATCTTTTTTTTATTGTATTCTTTCTGTGCTTAGGCCTTTTTGCTTGATTAATTACCAGATTTTATTTTGTTTTAGTTTCCTTGTTAAGCACTTTGGTAACAGAAAGGTGCCATTGAAATAAATGTATCAAAATGTAATGTAACTCTACCTGTAATACGGGAAACACATGTGACATACTCACTTATTGGAACTATGTTAAATGCTAAAAAAAATTAAATACAATCTTCATAAGTAGGAAAAAAGGTATGGTTAGCAGTTGAAAAAAAGAAAAGAAAGTTAGCTAGCTTTGTCACTTTGTCAATAAAACCCCACTTAAATACACAAGTATGCATTTACCCAACACAACAATTAGCATTCATCATCATTAAGAGGTAATTATTCCTTAAAAGTTAAGTACTTAGCACTAAGGACATTAAGACACCCACTCATGATTCCCAAGATCATGTTTGTAGGTAGCAGGAAGGTTCCACAGTGCAGCTCTTAATCCTCCCAGAGCCGTCTGGTGTTCAGACAGAATGCAATGCCCGTTTTAAAGGCAGACAATAGAATTATGCGACAAGAAAAAAATTCAACTGGGACGGCAAAGTACAAAACACTACAACCCCAAAACATAACTTAAGAATACATTCTATTTTTGGACTTCTTTTGGAAAATAAAAAACTGTCCAGAAGAGTCTCATTGTTAGCATAGTTAGTAACAAACTGGTTATAAATAAGAACACATGACAAATAACATCACACACACGTCATGTCCCAAAATCTGTTTCCAGATTTGAGAATTTTACTTGTTTTTGGGATAGCAAACGAAGGTGTATGCTGTCATACGCATATACTTGTGTGTTTGTACTGTATAATTGTACAAATTGAGCTGCCAGCAGGACCATCTCTCTTGGCAGCACTGCCAGCACTAAATAGCTCATTAGTAATTGGCCATAATCCTGTTGTACACTCTCTGCTTTGCCAGATAACCAGAATGGCATCTCTGCATAAAAAGAAGAAAGAAAAAAACCTAAAAGCTGCCTCTATGAAAGTGGAGCTGGTTAATCACCTTCCCCTTGTTTCCCTCTGCTCTTCTCATCTCTTTGGCTTGCCACATCCCTGACGGACTGCCTGATCGAACAAGATGTAAACTGTATTCACAAAGGGAAAGATCTAAACATTTGACATCCTTAGAGTTTAGACATTGCTACCATGAGTTAAATTTAACATTTTTTTTATATATATATTTTGGGCATTTTTATACTTTATTGATAGTGCAGAGAGACAGTGGTGAAATGGGGCAGAGAGGGGAGTGACATGCAGAGAACGACCGCGGGCGGGAATCAAACCCGGGTCTGCTGCTGGGCCCGGCCCGGGGGAGATGTCCTACCAATTGAGCTAAGAACGCCCCGTTAAATTTAACTTTGTCTCTTGTGTAAGAGTGATACATATTGACTAGAGAAATCAGTGGTCCAAAAAAAGAGAGGAATCAGCCTTTATAAAATGTCTTGATGTATTTTCTTCTTGCTTAAATTCTTTTTTGAATGTGTGCTCTATGCTTGATGTATTTTGTTCTTACTTGATGTATTTTGTTATTGCTTATGTAAAGCACATTGAATGGCCTTGTGTCCGAAATGTGCTCTAAAAATAAACTTGCCTTGCCTTGCCTTTATCAAATCTCTCTCTCCATCTCAGTCTCTTCTTGTTACATCTGATTTTGTTTTCAATTCAATTATTATATACAATTGAAAAGAGTTGGGCTTATCTGAATCCTGAGAGCATCAGCAACTTTTTCATTCCACATCTTCACATCCCTGACCCTTAACGGTAACACTTTAGTAAAGTTTAGTTCGATAGTCCACTGTTGACACTCAACAAGCCATCAGTTGATACGCAGTTGCATGTCAACAGTGAATGAGTTTACATATCTCAACAGATAAGTAACATGAATTCAACTAACTAAGTTAACTATAAGTTGCACTATTAGTAGATGATTAGTTGATATTCAACAGAGCTTGTTCAACAGATAAAAAACAAGGATTCAACTAACTGTCTGTTAACTATAGGTTGCACTATTAGTAGATGTTTAGTTGATATTCAACAGTGAGTGAGTTGATACATATTTAGAATGCATTCAACTGTCAGTTAACTATAAGTTGCATGTTTAGTAGATGTTGTTTTGTACACGTACGTAGCATGCATTCAACTAACTGTCAGTTAACTATTAGTTGCATTATTAGTAGATGGTTAGTTGATATTCAACAGTGAGTTAGTTGATACTCAACAAAGCTTGTCATCAAATATGTAACAGGTGTGCCTTAGACTGTCCACAATAAAAGGCCACTCTGAAATGTGCATTTTTTTGCTTTATTGGGGGTCTGGGGACTCAGAACCAGTCAGTATCTGGTGTGACCACCATTTGCCTCATGCAGTGCAACACATCTTCTTCGCATAGAGTTTATCAGATTGTCAATTGTGGCCTGTGGAATGTTGGTCCACTCCTCTTCAATGGCTGTGCGAAGTTGCTGGAGACGGCTTATGGTGGAGAAAAGAACATTCAATGCACGAGCAACAGATCTGGTTGACATTCCTGCTGTCAGCATGCCAATTGCACGCTCCCTCAATGCTTGTGGCATCTGTGGCATTTTGCTGTGAGACAAAACTGCACATTTCAGGGTGGCCTTTTATTGTGGACAGTCTAAGGCACACTTGTGCACTAATCATGATGTCAGATCAGCATCTTGATGTGGCACACCTGTGAGGTGGGATGGATTATCTCAGCAAAGCAGAAGTGCTCACTATCACACATTTAGACAGATTTGTGAACAATGTTTGAGAGAAATGGTACAATTGTGTATCTGGAATGAATTTTAGATCTTTAAGTCCATCTCATGAAAAATGGGAGCAAAAACAAAAGTGTTGCGTTTATATTTTTGTTGAGTGTACTTTTTGCAAAACATGACTCACTGTATATGGGGAGAGGTAGACAGAGGAAATTATATATTGGCGCTAAAACTGAGGCATGTATGGGTTGGTAAGTTTATGTATGTGTGGGGGCACATGCTCACTTACCAGCGCACTCTCACTCTTGACTGCACACAGGCTGGTGGGTGGCAGAATTCACTGGAATTTGAACGCTAAGAAAAAAAATCACTTAACGTGACGTTAAGTGAAGTCATTAGCTCATCTCCCCATCAGAAGCCAGCCACACATTGTGATTATGAAAATGGTTAAGCAATGAGTGGCATGAGGGAACAGCAGTGATGTTATAAGATATGGTATGAATGACAGAAAAGACAGAGAGAGAGAGAAAGAGAAACATTTCTTGTAGAAAGCCGTGGGCTCTGTTTGATGCCCCACATTAAGATTAAAGCTCAGACCTAGAACATGGCCTGCAGAGCCTTCCATTACCCCCTCTCCCCCCCCATGCCAGCCACCACCCCATCATTCCTCTCCCATTTCCCTAATACTGACAGTCAGGGGTTGTCAGCTTCTAAGAAGCATACTATTTCAGTCAGTTAAGTGCCACAGGCTTATCTCCTGCATGATTTGCTTTTCCTTCTTTATGATGGCATTGTTTAAACACAGTCATTTCTAATCTGAAAAGCAAGTTGCTGGTTAAAAGCCCCACTACTATAACTGGCGGCTTGTGTGTTTTCATGTGTGTTTGTGTGTGTGGAACGGCTTGCTATATAGGCACTACTGCATCCCTTGCTTCCAAACTTTGCCAAAATATTCTCTAGGGATCCGGACAGGTTTTGGCCGCACCGAAGATAAAAATAAACAAATTATTTAAAACATCGCCATACGTTCTATTTAAAAACTCGCCATACTTCTCAGGGGTGGCGTTAGTAGACCACAACACCATTTCACTGAGGCTGTAATATGCCAACAATGCCAACCGCCATGTAAGCAGAAGAAGTTACCTGACACCAGCTTGACACTTGCATACGGACAACATCCGCGGTCATTACAACTCCGTGAGATGAGCCATCCTGACAGACAATACCACTGTGTACAAATTAACTGACAGCTGTCGCCACTTTTTCTTTAGGAAGTTTGCCGCTTCCTAAAGGTCCAGTTCTGCAGAAGTGTGCATGATGGATGCACACACACTGTGCCGCAGATTCACATAAAAAGCATTTAACTGCCAAATAAGCTGACTCATATTTTGAAGCAGACATGTTCCAAGAACGTGGGTAGCTAGCATAACCATAGTTAAGTTATTATAGGCTTCAATATGTAAAGGAAGGAAATGTGGGCGTTATTCTAACTGTACAGACTTAACCCCATATTACTGAAGATGAGTTTATAACTTGGCATGAACAGTTCTTAGTGACTTTAATAAACTGTACTGATTCATGTGAACAGTTGTAGGCTCAACACTGATCACAAGAGAACCACTCAATGGTATGCCTACTGCATCCTAACAAGATTATTTTTATTGTCAGATGCAGTATGTAGAATAGAAAAAATAGAGAGTATGCAATTTGGAACGCAGGGTAATTTTAGTTAAAGAGCCTGTCTGGTCGGTGTCACCGTTAACACCGTTGTTGTCACCTATGTATTACTCGGTAGGAAAATGTCCACACCGCAGCATCCCCACTAGACACCAGATGAAGCCAGTTGGCCCTGATTGCACAGCAGGTGTGACTGCTCAAAGCACGGCCACGGATTCTCTGGGGGCCAATCCGAATAGTATTTTTTGCATAGGAAATTTCCTTTCCTATCGAGATGACCCGGAAGTACTCGGCAGATAGGTGATCCGAATTCTCAAAATGCTTAGGAAAGGCATAGGAAAGGAGCCTCGATTCAACCTTTAACCCTCCTTTAGCATAGGTTACTCCGGACCAACCTATGCGAAAGGAAAGGAGATAGTGGTATCCCATAATCCTTTACGGCGGCAAGATTTAAAGCAACAGGCCACCGCCGGAGTTTACCGACTCTACACGAATACGAACGAGAGGTAAAACAGAAGAGAGGAGAGGAGAAGAGAAGAGAGGAAGATTTAACTCGGGTAAAACAAAATACCCCCCCCCCCTCCCCCCCACACACACACACACACAGGCTAAAGATAATAAAGAACTCAGGCTAAAGATAATAAAGAACTCATTTTTTTTCCCTTCTCCTTAACCCCGATGACGTTTAGGGGTTAAGGTATAGGAAAGGAGGCTTATAGGTTAGGAGATTGGACTATTTGGAAAGGCCCAGGGCCAATCCGACTATTTAAAACAAATGTTTTTGGTTGAAACTAACATAAATAAGAAAATATGTCGGAGCAAACAATTTACATGTGTAAGTAACAATATCTTGATAACCTGAGTTACCGTGTCGAAATTCAATGTTTGTTATGCTATGGAAATGGCTTTCTGCAACATAGGCTACCTTAGCAGAATGTTATAATTCTGTATTATTTGGATTCAGAACTACCTATGTAACTGACGGTCCATTGCGACTACAAGGGCAAGTGGGTTCCATTTAAATCCTCCGCTCCTCCCCCGCCCAGTCTCCCTCCGCGCTCCAAGTTCCCTCCGTGCAACGTATGCTGTTACGTCATACCAAGGGCTGAGGGTAAATGAACGAGGGGAAGTGCAACTACTATTGGAATGCAGCTTCAGTTTTGGCACCTGCCCCCCTTCCAAAAAGCCCAGTCTACTCTGATTGGTCAGGTTTACATGGGCCTGCATGCACCACCCGGCTAATTAACTGTACCTGCCTACATGGGTGTTGGCAATGGCCGGCACTGATTAATGAATTCACTTCAGGTGTGCGTCAATGCTGGAGGTGATGACTTGAGGGTGAGCTAACAGCAGCTTGCTTCCACTCTCCATTGCTTGCATAAGCAAGTGGAGCCTCAGGTGTGGATACCTATGGGGGCGTGTGTGTCGATATGCCAATGAACTGCGGAGTCTCTGGCATCTGATTTGGAGCATTTGCATGGGAGTGTAATATTTAATTTACAGATTTTTGGACATAAGCAGCCCTGAAGAAACTGACTGAGTTGTCATTTGTCAGCTTTTGTGGGCTGGTAGGGATACCAAATACCTAAAAATGGTCCCATTTAATCATTCAAAAAAGATGTTCACCGCTGATGTTATCGAAGTAGCCTATTTCATCCAGCTCCCTCTAATCCTGTGACTTTAACGAAAGCCCTCAACCTCTACTTGAACTTGATTTATGATACGAGCTCCCTGTTCTGTCATGGGCCGTGCTCCTACATTATGTTGGAGTATCTTGTCACAAAGAGAGGCCACACTGGAGGCACAGCACAGGATCAATGTTCAACATCATTCTTCTCCTGATACATTTTCCTCAAAGGATCAAGGTTTACCGTTAGAAACAGTTTGTGCATGAGTGAGTTTCCACTGCCTGTTGACTCACTTAATCTACCTAATATAACAATGCCAGGACAGGCTGAGCAGAACAACACAGTCATCCATTTTTCATGGAGATCCCTCCGAGAAGTTTGCTGTCAATATGCTCGACAGAGAGTGATGGAAGTCAATGTGGCCCTCTTAACTCTGTGTGTGTGTGTGTGTGTGTGTGTGTGTGTGTGTGTGTGTGTGTGTGTGTGTGTGTGTGTGTGTGTGTGTGTGTGTGTGTGTGTGTGTGTGTGTGTGTGTGTGTGTGTGTGTGTGTGTGTGTGTGTGTGTGTGTGTGTGTGTGTGTGTGTGTGTGTGTGTGTGTGTGTGTGTGTCATTTGATAACCAGCCCCTCAACCATACTGTGTGGTATAAAACAAAATAAAGGGCACTAGAAATATATGTAAACTATAAAATAGGTATACAATAAACACGGCAGTCAGTGTTCTCATTGATAGGTACTGTACAATTTGCCAACAACAACAGGACTATCCATAAGTACCTAATTGTCATTAAAGAAGCTGGCTTTGAAATCTTATAATTGTTGTTTGACATTCTTTGTAGAGCTTGAGCACTAGCCATCGTTATCTTATTATGAGAGGGAATAGAGATACTATCCATTTGTCTTTGCACATATTCTTACACATCCTTTACATCAATTAATTCGGTACAAGATTCTACACATTTTGAATTGGAATCTGACTTAAAGCTGGGGTATATGATTTCTGATTGGTCAAAGTTAACATGAGCTGACACTTTGACCATTCAGAGAGAGGCTCCGATTCTCTGTTCTTATTGGCTGTTGGGACTGTCCATTCACTTTGGCCCGACTTTGTTGGTGTAGAGCGTGTCAGGGAGGGACCAAAGAGAACAAGTGGAGTGGTTGAGGTATTTGGATTCGAATCTCTTTCCCAACTGCCATTTTCTCCCCAAATCCTCCACCCCAGCTTTAATATATCAGTCTTACTACATGTTTCTTTTTTACATACTACAAGGTATGTATAAGCGTTAATTGTTTCAACTTTCTTTTCTGACTTTCCACTGCACTCTCCGGGGGATTCAGTCCTTGAGTTCACTCGTCCATGCAATTTTCTTGTTGTGAGTTAAAAGGGAGTTATTTTTTCTAACATTCTTTTTATTGAATGTGGGCTGAGTTAGAAACCATTGTGTAGGTCTAGAATGCCTACTGAGACAGTGTATGTGATTTTACAAATAATCCTTCCAATGCTATACCATTTAAATAGATCTATTTCATTAATGTTTTCCAAGTCATTCTGTGCCAATATAGGCTTGCAATTTCAGAGGTCATCCGAACCGTTATTGCTGTTGCTAACTGCTGTTCACTGGGCATTAGAAGGTTATTAAATACCACAGGCTTGAGTCATACATGTTAAGCTATTGCTGTTAATCACTATTGCTTTTAATGATGTAATGCCTTGGCTCCATCCTCCGGTTTTGTATGATTTGTTAGAGATTACTTTGTAATTGATTGGGGCAATATCATTGGCATAGCTGAACACATCAAATTGTGTTCAACCGTAGATTGACACATTGCTTTCTCTATTTGTTCAAATGCGGCTCTCATTAGCCTCGTCTCTACACCAAGGTGCCACGCACAACTCGTCCGGAAATTCATCTATGAACTTGTTTCAATGAGGTGGACAGCAGGAAGACAAGTGATTGAGATGGAGAGTGGAGGAAATGGAGAGGGAGGAGTGGAAAACACTGTAGGTGCCGAGAACATTAAAAAAGGAAAGTACAATGTAAGTGTCTGAGACATCAGATAGATGCTCTGCAGATCCTAGCAATTTTGCCCAATCATGTTTACAAGCACTGTTGTTTCTACTAGTGTAACCGGGTGATACAGTTATATAGGATGTAGTTTCCACTTGGTGTGTTATGGTTCTCAACCAATTGATGTTAGTATTTACTTTATTAATTTATTTTATAATTCGAGCTGAGTTAAATTGAAGTGCAACTGTTGAGCACTGAAAGGATAATAGTCTGTTAATTTAAGTGCAACTGTTGAGCACTTTAAGAATACAGAACGTTTGTAAAAGAATATATAACACTGTCACAAGAATAATTGTGTTCTAAAATAAATCAATGCTACAAAAAGCCTGAAAGTCATTGTGTCCTGTGGCATCTAATTCCACTGGCTACAATAGGAATAGCAATTTTAAATGTAATGCTCTAGAGAATCACACACACTTTCACCTCAAGGATTATGGGTATTTTTAACAAACTACGCAACACCCATTCAATTGACGTCTTTTTAGCAACCTATTTTCGTAGCAGGACATTTTAAGAAAAAACCTTCAAAGCCGACGTGGTGAGCCACTGCCATAGAAACCATGGGAATACAGGGCACGACAGGGTAATATATAGTGAATGAGTGCAACGGAAACAGCACCTCTTATTGTCCAGACTTTGATAGACATCAGAGGGTTGTAAAGAGACTCGGTGAAAGGTGAGATGAAGTGAATAGTGGAGAGGTATAAGGACAAGATGTGAATTTGAAGAACATGGAATACAGTGGGTGGGGGGGGGGGGGGGGAATGAGAGAATAAAAAACAGTGTGGAGACACTAGGACAAGACATTAGGGAAATGAAAGGGACGGCAGGCATATGGGAGAGGAAATCATATGCAAATTAGGATATAAAACAGGATGGGTGAAGACGGTAATGGCCTTATTGGAATTCTGACAGCAGCAGTGCTGGTGAGAAGAAAGATTCAAACTCATCTGTAATTTCTCCAGGTAAATAGTTTTCATAGTAAATTGTGAACATGCATGAATTTGTTGCACATGTTTCTGACTTTATTGTCATGTGCTCAGCAGTGGAGAGTACAGTATAATTGTTTTGCTTATGATAGTATTAGCTATGCTAAATCAAATGTACACATTTTCTGAATTGGGAGACAATGAGACACACTGGTGCATAAGGCAGAGGACAAGCCAAACATGATGTTTATTTTGTACGAGTTGTTGCACATTAATGTATTGGTTTTTAATGTTTATGAGTCATAAACTGCATATAAAATGACTGTATTTCTTCCTCAGTTCCATTCCGACCTAATGACTTATTGAAACATTCATTGTAATTATTGGGATTTAATGTTTATAAAAAAATGCATTAATTTTGTTTAGGAAAAAGTCAAATGTACCGTTTACATTTAAGCCCTGCAATCAGGACAATCAAAGGCACCTGTGCTCTTACCTGCACACACCTGATCCTCATTACTCAGCCACTATTCATTTTTCATATTGACGGAGCCTCCGAGTGGCAAGAGGCAACTTCAAGTCACAATGTTTTGATGTGTGTCCCAATTGTATGCCTACTGAATGCTAACTAGATCATATCCTGGGTCAGCTGAAGTATGTAGAATAAAAAAAAAAGTATGCGATTTGGAACCCAGCCATAGTTTTTAAGGAAACCAGACAGCTTTGAGCAAGCAAATCTGCTGTCACCTTCCCCAATCTGTGAACTCAACACTCCCTACTTTACCCTGCGATACATAATGCTTCCTGTCTCCCATCAGCAACGCCCTAAACTTCACACATTCATATCACTCAGAAAAAAGAGACTGAAGGGTGTCATAGGTGGTACAACGCAACTGCAATCTGTTAAAGGTTAAGGTGAAATGCACATAAGACACACAACTGGTTCAGATGTGTTGCCTCTGCTTTAGCCGTGGGGAGTAGAGGTGCTAAGGATACGGCAGCAACCCCCACTGTCAGGTGTCTGAGGTCCCAGAACCACCTTTTCCAACAAGATATTTAAGTTTCAAGTACAAGCGTTATGGAATGTTTGCTATAGTGTAAAACTGCTTCAACTGCTCATAGCTAACCATTAACACTACAGTATTTGAACATGTTGGGGCGAGGGATGGAGCCTTGTATCAACACCAGGGGCCTCATATATAAATGTGGCTTATGCACAGAAGACGGCACCCCCCACTTTCTACGCAAACATTGGGAATTATAAAAAATTAACTTGACAAAAGAATGTGCGGCCCTCTGGACACTTTGACCCAGACGTACGCACAGAAACGGCGACGCTGATGGTAGAAGAATGAATCCGAGACCATTGTGTAAAATAAATCTAAATATTTCCCCTGGTCATTAAAGAGGACCTATGATGCTTTTTGACTTTTATGACCTATAAACGTTGTTATGATGATTCATAGTCATGCTTAACCATACTAAATTATCAAATAATGACTTACATGCATTTCGACGTATTCCCTGCTGACCGTCTGGGGTGTCAGTGCAGAGCACTAAACACTATTCTAGCCAGTCGAGAAGTCACGTCTTCAAAGCGGTCTACCCTTTCATAATTGGTGACGTCGCATAAAAATTGGTGATGTGACCACGCGGATGTTTCCATGTATGGTAATGCTGTCACTTCCCTGTTCGCGTCTGCCTCGCGCCCTTATAGGTCCATGCTCGCGCTTCCCGCCACTGAAAGTGTTTCGGAAGGAAGGTAACCAATCACAACGGAGTGGGGTTTGCAGGAGGGGGGGGGGGAGGGTAGCGGAGATGGCCGATGCACAGGCGGAGGGAGCGGAGATTGCCGAAGCACACACACTCAAGTGTTGACAGGATGTGCTGGATCGCCAAAATAAGAGAAAGAGCTTCCCGAAAATCTACATAGTTTTTTGTGATGTGATTCGTGTCAGGTTGCTCTATAGCAGTGTAAAACAAGAAATTAAGACCAGAAAAGTAGTATAATAGGTCCTCTTTAAGAATTCTCAAAAGCCATTCTTCCAATTAATACACAAACACCTGTTTAATAGATTCTCTCTGCAGTGCGAATTTTTTTTTAAATAAATGTATTGTGAATTTTAAAAAATATATATCTTTGCAAAAAGAAAAACATGGTCTGCAATAAAAAGTATTTGCATGTTATGGAATTCTCAAATAATACGGCGAAAAGGAAATGTTAACACTGATGCTTTCGATGCCTCAGTCTGGTATATGGTTATCCTTCTATTTTTTTTTTAAAGATATTTTTTGGGCATTTTTATGCTTTATTTGATAGTGCAGAGAGAGGAGTGACATGCAGAGAATGACCACGGGTGGAAATCGAACCGGCCCGGGAGGGGGACGCCTTACCAACTGAGCAAAAGGCGCCCCATGGTTATCCTTCTATACAGGGTTAATTGTTATGGCTTAAGTTTGGTTAATTTTTTTTAAATGTGTTTTTTGTAGCCTAAATCATGTTCCAACCATAGCGAGTTTATTTGTGATTATACATGCTCATTGCGCAAAACCATTTCTCAATGACTTAATTTACAATTAGAGGAAATGGTGTGCTCTCTCAAAGAGACTGTGGCCCAGCAAAAGGGCAGCCTTATGCAATCGAGATGGGCGCACAGATAGCTCCACAATGACATCCAGGAGTTCAAAATGCCACCTGAAGCCAAAGCTCCAGAGACCAGGAAGCTGGCAGAGGAGTTCTGCATGGAGAGGTGCTCTTCTGAGAGAACCGTCCGAGATCAAGAAGACTTGTTGGCGAATGAGGACGAGTGGCATATGAGCCAGTTCCGTCTTCCGCGTACCGTTCTGCTTGATCTCTGTGCTGTTTTGTGCTGCCACCTCTATGATGCACTGAATTGTGTCCCTTTGCCTTTCAAGGACTGTGTCGTTGAGGACACGCCTGCTGCTGAAAGGTCGAGACGCGTGTGGATGTTCGGTTGCCCTGGATTCACGCAGCTACAACACCGTCTCCACTGGAACATGCTGAGACTAAAAACATGGATTTGTGTTAATAAAGTGTATTGTACATACATGTGACTTGAATGAATTTATTTAACTAATTTCATAAAAGAGAATAAAATAAGCCTACATACACCTTGTAGAGCCTTTTTAACCGGCTCTACATTAGCCTTGTTTGGTGTGGTGCGTGAGAACTCGGTCGTACGTGTGTTCTGTTGTGTCAGTAATAAATGTCCAATACATTCGTCTCTTTGAGTGCTGTGACTCATTTATTTGTACAGGTGCATTCTCACCGTAGCAAATATTCCATTTCCATTCGTTCATGTAAGGTATATTTCATTGATTTCCATCAATTGGTACAGAGCAAACAAATATGGTGACACGCTGCCACGGTACAAAACTGTATGCTCTTCACAATCACACACACCTTCTTTAGCTAGGCCACGGTCCGACCTTCTGAGGCAGTGGCATTCACTGACTCGGCAATATTTTGCCACTACCTTGCTTTTTTGGCATTTGTGATACCCAGACTGTGCCCTCCAAATAAAATCTTTTGTCTCTTTTCCACCTCTCCAACCAAAACGTCTAACTCGCATTTGAGTGAAGTTTCTTTCAGTGCTTGCGATGAATACATTGGGGGCGTTTCATTTACTTTATAGGCAACTATGGGCGTGCCACAAAGCTGCGCCACATTGAGAGTTGATTGTGATTTCTAAAGGGAAAATGGAGTAGGACGTGAGTGCGCACTGTTTTATAAATCCGAATATATTTGTTTTGCATGCTCTTCCTGAGTTTCTTTCGTACCCCAGCTTTCCAACTAAAATCTTACGCACAGTTTGATGATTGAGGCCCCTGGAACCTACACTGTTATGACAATTATTAGAAGATAATACAAATGCAATGTTTGCTCAGACCGAAATAAAGATATTAATCACTTAAAAATGTGCAGCTTATGGTGTGCAACTGAGTAGGAGAGCTGATTCAATAGTGTGCACACCGGCCACTTAGGAGCGCTGCATGGGACTGCGTAAGGGCAGTTGTCTCCGTCTTGGAGCAGCTGGGGGGACACTGAGGCACGGGGGCTGCATTCATTCAAAATGTTAGCCTAAGTATTAAATATGTAGTAGGCTTCACTGCTCTTTATGATTAAAAATACACAGCACAACATTCAGCTTAAAATGTTATTTATTTGACGCACTTTTTAGATGTTAGTTCCTCTTTTAATGTGTTATTGATCGCTTAAGCGAGCGATTTATTTCCACCGTTAACCGTCACGTTTTTCCGACCTGCTGGTGGAGCAGGACAGTGGGCGCTCTCACAGCTGATCGTTGCCGGGTCGGCTTGTGCAGCTGACGGCCGGGCTGACCACTCGTGCCAAGCGCATGCTGTCATACAGTAAAACGCAAAATGTGTTATTTTTTTTTTTTGTGTATTTCTTTTATGGGGACCATTATCGGACAGTTGGTGGTCTTTTTCTACTCTACCACTTAGGCTATAGTATGCCCGTTGGTTGCATTTCAGAACAGCAACATGCTTTTTTTTAGTAGCGCTTTTTGAGTCAGACCACTTTTTCTTCTATGTAAAGAAATGGCGACATAATTGTATATGCTGTTTTATAGCATTTGAGCGATAGCCTACTGATGTAAACCTCAAATGCAAAATCCTCAGCTGGAGATCGTTTGTTGTCAACACCAACGCTGTTGACCGCAGCAGTTATTTCCTTCCTAACCGCTGCCTTCTGTCGTTCTTTGATGCCGCTTGTAATGCTCCGAAATGAAACTCTTTTTTTTTTCTACTTTCGCTGTTATTCTGTCAATTTCTACTTCAGAGAAGTTCCTCTTCTGTGCCGTAATGCGCATATCCATGTCGTAAAACCTCTGGGCGAGGCCTCTAAACTGAGAAAATATAGGGGCGTGATACGATTGTTTTCAGCCGCCGCATTTATCAATAATGGCCTGGCGTACGCTGACATTGGCGAGATACGACTGTTTGATAAATCCCACGCGATACCTGGCATAGGGAGGTATTTGCACCAGAATCTGCACCAGTTTCTACGCAAGTTTGATAAATGAGGGCCTAGTTGACTTTCCCTGCGTTCCAATACCCGTTCAACATGCCCTCGTTCACTTTCCCTAGGCACTTGCCCTCGGGGGAATCCCCACCGCCATCTTAAGTGTAGTTCCAATTGTCTGGAAACTGAAGTGAACTTCGTGATATAGACCCTCGGAGGGCTGAGTGATCAAGTGAACATCCATGGTCACTCCGAGGTGGATATCACCCACAGTGCATTGCAGTTCGTCTTCTTCTTCTTTTATTTTCCTGTAGACTGTATGCTGTTAGGGACATCGCGGCCCTATATACGACCGAATCACAGCAGTGCTGATATAGAGCGACAACATGCTCCCTCTCATGTGCTATTGCTTAAGTAGCATTTCCATTGTGAGTACTATACATTAGTCATGGTTTGTCAACTATTGATTAGAATTTGTGAATTATGAAATTCTGTGTAAACTGAAAACATACAGCTACTTTTAGTTTTCATTTGACCTAGAAAAAAACTGTCATCACACTTCTACCATGGCCACAGCCATGTTCCTGCCTTTCCTTTTTCTTTTTCATATATGTTTCCCCTCTCCTTGCCTGGTGAGACCAGCCTGATTTCATGAGCTTAACATCGTAAACTTTCTCAAATCTCTGTGGGGAGAAAATCACTGTGCCAATCAGGAACCCACATTCGGACGTAACCTTCGTCCCATTGAAAGGCAGCTTCTGAGTGGTTCATGTAGTCCTCAGTCTAGTCTTGTGAGATCATAGTAGGCTCGTTCGACCCCAGTTTTGGCTCGTCTGGAAAGTAGACGAGAGTAGCCGAGTGCAGTCGGGGGAGTGGCGAGAAAGCCTGACAGAAGCCGGACAGCTCCGAGTTGGCTCGACTTTCATGTGCTGTAGGAAGTAGCGTCTTTGTTGCGGATGCAGTTCGTTTTCTAGTTTTATTTTGAAGGCCTATTAGAAACATATTCGTAGAAGAGCTACACATGCTACAACCGACAAAGACGAGTAAACACTTTAAAAGCGAGGGGCATTTTCATAACAAGAAACAAGATATTTCCCCATTCCCCACACATCTTTATCTTGTTATCTTACTAGAAAACCGACTTTTAAGTGATAAATAATTTACAAATCCAAATAAAGGAGGTTTAGTATTTCTCCCTTCACATAACGAAGATGATCGGCCTAAATAAAGTTAAAGAAGATCTAATAAAACATCCCTTATTATTATTGTAGAGATGGCTATGATGAACTTTATTATGATGTGTAACATCATACTACTTGTTGTAGTTTTGGTCTGGCTTTGCGAAACTACATGTAAAATACAATTCCCAGACCATTTAGATCACTGGATAAGCCTATGATTTAATCTTAATGGTATAAAGATATCACTTCACCAAGATCTTATGACTCAAGTTTGTGTTCACTTTTAAATAAATCTATACAGGAGTGTTTAACATGCATCCAAATGATTTCTCTGTTCAGACCAGTGAAGGTTTAACTCTGATTAAGTATATTTCTGTATAAATGCATATACTGTGGCGGCCTAATGATTGAACATGAATTAAAATCAAAAAGAATGGATCGTAATTTAATTTTGAGCGGTGATGTCAGACTTTTGCGTAACCAATTGGGGAAACGCATCAAAGGCACGAGGTTTAAACTCCCAATTAGCGCTCAGCTCCGCCTGTCAGCAAGACGTTTCCCATCAAACATTTTGCTCCCGCAGCCCGTGGGGAGCAACTGCAGCGACTTGCTCCAGTGTCTGTGTCCGTCTTGATCCCGCGGGACTTCAAAGTCTCAAGCAGCCGAGCAGCCAGCCACAGGTGCAAGTCGGACAAAAAGTCTAACCATAATGCAGTGCGCACAGCAAGACGAGCGTCATAATTGAGCGGCTGTGTCTGAAATCGCGCACTTCTGTACTTACACTTACTTTTTTGAGTGCACTTTGCGCAAAACCGGAGAGTGTGCCAAAATGCAGTGCACTGTAAGTTCCTCGGTCGTGCACTCAAAACGGTCTAAAACTTGAGTGTGGAGTGATGGACACTTTCCACACTCAACGGCCGCCATCTTGCCTACGTAACGGAGAGGACGGAACATTCTAATCAAAATAGAGGAGCTTGAAGCAACCGTGGCGACGGACGCGCTCTACAAAAGTTAAATTACACATTTGTTTTGTTTTTCCGCAACTAACGTGTCTGTTTTGGCTATCGGTAACACAAGCAGAAAAAAATACCACTGAAGAAGAACCGTCAAAATGCAAAGTCATTTCCGGTAGGTGCGCGATGGCAGTTTGGACAGTGCACTGTAGAAATGAGAGCACTGCGTCTATAAGTAAGTGTACTGTTGGGATAATAAAGTGCACTCAATGTAAGTGCACTTACGTAAGTGCGCGATTTCAGACACAGCAGGTCTGAGCCAGACGGCTCCAGGTCATGGACATATAAAGAAATGGACACCGTATTGAAAAATGGCGCCCATTCATTCCTATGAAAGCTGCTCAGGCGCAGAGAAGCAACAAGGAAGCTGCCATATTGCTTTCATGTAAGCCCTGGCACGCCCAAGTGTATGACGTGCCGCTCCCTCCTCCTCCCTCGAAAACAAACTGAAAGCCGTTAAAAGCCGTTGGGCTAATAAAACGCTTTATGTGGCGTTTTGAAATGAAAAAACTTCAGTTTTAATAGTATATGGTCTCAAGATAAGTTTGAGCCTATGATTGATATCCAGAAAAATTTTGCGGCGACACAATCTTGTTCGCCGCTTGTATTGGTGTGGACGGGGAAATCTGCCTTAGGGCTACCATGAAAATAAGCTCCCATTCACAGCATGCAGTACCAATGGGTTGGCCACTAGTCCATGCTGGCTGCTCGGAGAAGGCAGCATCCTGGGGGCCTGCTCCAGGTCTAACAAGCCTAATCTTACAAGCTAACCAGAGGCTGCCTTCCACTATTGGACCAAATGAGGGTAGGGTCCAGTCTGACTGGAGGCTAGATTGACAACTACATGAACCAATCGGGGCTGCCTTTCAATAACTGATGGGGCCGGGCTCCTTTTTGTTTCTTGTGCCCTGTAAATAAGCTGTGGCGGGGTGATACGCTGCTCTCCACTGGGTGAGTGAGTAGGCAAAGTAATACAGGTCCACTTTTAAAAAAGCAAAAGTAAACGGCTGTATGGCGGTGAAAGATCCTAAATTCATCGACCATTGAACAAATATTTATTTTTTAAGGTAAGCATTTATGTTGCGAAAATGTGGCCCACTCAACAGTACAATGCTGACTTCTCCCCCAAAGTCCTTGTAGTGACTGCACAGATTGCCATCTCCATATGGTAACAGACTAACTATGCATAAGTACCTCATACAACCTCAAGACAAAAATACTGAACCTACATTTAATCCTTTATGCTGATACAGATGACTGATGGATTTGTCCAGCAGTATTTTTAGGAATTATTGAACTACGAAATGCAGTTACTCACTGTCAAGAGCGTTTGTGATTGCGCTTATTCAACAATTGAAACAAGTACCGTGTTTCTACAGAAAAAATAGCTATTACTGTTTTTGACGGTTGAATGTTCTATGTAAAATATATGTCATGATCCCGTTTGGGCTCCTTGGCCTTATATGTGTTTTCCCTTTTCACCTGTTTTCTGTGTGCTGAGCTAATTGCAGGGGTGGAGCCAGGTGTGCTGGAGTCAATCAACAACATTCACAGCTGCCTTCAATCCTCATCAACTGCTCTACTTATACCCGGGCCTACCTTCCAGACACTGCCAGATTGTAGCTTCTGTTCTCACACAGTCAGTTCACTCTCTCGCTCACCTGTTTTCTGCCATGCTCTGTTGCACGTTTTCCTGGTTAACCCTTGTTTCTCTGCCACAGTTCTCCCGGCCTGACTCCAGCCACCAGCTCCAGCCCTAGCTCTCCAGCACTACTCCTCGGACCCCTCCTGCCTGCCCGCTCTAGCCTGCTTCCACTCAGCCCCCTGGACTTTCCCCGTTGCTCTCTCCCTGGACCCCCATGCCAGCCAGTTTCCCTCCCCGGATCACGGTCCTAACACCCTGCTGGTTTTCTCCTGAAATAAATCTTCTTTTACTTACACTGTCTCTGCGCCTGTGTCCTCCAGACCCAACCGTAACAATATATATAATAATAAGTTGTATTTCTAACTCAAATATTGATTAAGCTGAAAATTAGAACTCTTATACAAGAATTCTATTTGTGTAAAGGCCCAAGTTTTTTTTCATATCCATGTAAATATAATTAAAGTTGTATTTTGTTGAAGCCTCATAGAAAAACTGAAGTTGCAGTTAGTTGAATTCCCCAGCCTTGTGTTTGTGATAATTACACTCAAAACATGCTCCTTGTAAATCAAGAGTACTTAACAGAAGTGGGTATAGTTCCATGCCAGTCTGTCTGTGTGCTATTCACACTTTGCTGCTTACTTAGAGCTACCTGCACAGCTGTCTTCAATCAGCTCATTATCACATATGCTAATCTACTTGGGCCTTCTTTTTACATATCGCAAAATGCTTGTATATGCCACCGTGGTAGCTAAAGTCGGACTCTCTAAAACCTCAGTGAATTGTGTCCTGTGCTTGATTATATGTTTGTTTATTCCCTTGACTCAGGATTCCTTCCTGCCTGAGGGCTGTTCCATGAAGGAAGCTCCAATAAGCGAGGCTTAAAGTCAACCATCTGACTTGAATGAACCTTACATCAGTAAAGGCTAAATCCTTCTGAAGGCCAACTGAAGCTCGCCCAAAAAGTTGAACATTGATCACATTAGGCTTGTTCGAGGCCAGTTGCGGGTCGTCTGGAAAGTAGATGAGAGTAGCCGAGTGCTGTAGGGGGAGTGACGAAAAAGGCAGACATGGGCAGTCGGAAGTAGTATCTTTATTGTGGAAGAAGTTCGCTTAGTATTATTTTGAAGGCCTATTAGAAACATACAGATATTCGTAGAGGGGTTACACATAGGCCTACTACAGCCAATTAGAAACAGAACACAACACAAAACCAGTAAACACCTGCCCCGAACCAGGCTAGTTTGCCAGCATTAAGGTGCGAACACACTGCACACCGCCGCGCGCCGAGTTTACATAGAAAGTCAATGTATTTTGCGCGCCGCCGCGCGGTTCACGCGGCGCGACCAGGGCGGTGCGGCTAGGGCGGCGCGGACGCCGCAGGAGTTGAAAATATTGAACTTTTTGCCGCCGGCCGCGCCGCAATAGCCAATCAGCGTTGAGCTCCTCCCGACGTCACTCACTTCGGGACGACAGACAGAGGAAATTAAGATGGATAAAAACATAATAGTCACAGTTTGCTCCCATAAGTTCTGTGAATATGTGTCTTGTTGCCTGCTGTGTACAGCTATCAGTCTTGCTTTATGAACCAAGTTAGCACTGGTTAGCTTGGGTAAAGCACCATCACCACAGCAGACTGGTGCTCTCAGCACCGGTTAGCACCAGCGCCAGCATATCCCGGGCGGCGGGTGGCGGACACAATATGACCCATATGACCCAATATGATTACGCGGCGCGGAACCTGCGATTAGCGCGGCCAACCGCCGCGCCGCGGAGTGCAGTTTGTTTGTACCTTTAGTTTCCATAGTAACTGAGCTTGAACTATGTTGGGCTTGCTTAGTGGAACCGAATTACCTGAAAATGAGCCAGGCTAACCAAGGTAAGCCTGGCTTATTTGGTAAGCTTGCTTCATGGAATAGCCCTCCGCTTGGCTACTAAACCAAACAACACTATCCTGCTGCCTTTGCTTGATACAACGCCTATAGCCATTCTCTACAGTACCCGGCTTGTGTCCACCTCTGAACAAACTCTCACATCTTCCATTAAAGTAAACTTTATTTAATGAATACTATTTTTTCCTCATCAATATACTGCTGGGGCATTGGTTTAATTCATTTAAATGACATTCTACTGCTTTAACAAAGCATCTGTTAGAACTTATTCCCACAAATAAAACTGTCTCAAAGAAGAAAAAAGCTTGCAACAATTGATTGCCCGCTGTTAGCTTCAACTAAAGCTTTTAATCCCAATTCCTAAATGAGACTGCTAAAGTATAGTCATAATAAAAGGCTCCTAGGGTTTTTACTTAACAAAACACAGTAAAGACAAATTGCCAACCAAATATAACAAGCTCTCCTAAATGTGTAACTGGCAAACAGACCAGAAAACAGTTTTTCAGTTTCTCTGCCTGATTTTATTGAGTGCAGAGATGACAAACTAGAGTAGAAACAATGAATACATAAACAAGGAAATATAGGAATGAGAAGATCACATGAGCTTTTTGTTCAAATGGCAAAAAATATAGCTTGTGTTGACATTTACCTGACATGGAGGAGTACGGGTCATTTGAATTATGACAGCATGAAGTAGCTTGACGTTGGCATAGAGAAACACAAAACACTGTAGGCGTATGGTTGTGAAGTAGTTAAACACACTCTTGAAATGTCATGTTTTCTGAAACGCCATAGTTTGATCCCCCTGGGGCCACGGTTATTCTGTGCAGCTATTGCACTTCTGTCTGTCTATGGGAGGGAGATCCATCCTCTGTTGCTCTACTTGAAGTGTCTTCCCTCCCTGCTGCCACCCCCACCATCAAATGGGTTATTGGGAAGTGTTTTTTCTCTCATCCAAAGGTTCAAGGATAGAGACTATTGTATGCTGTTGTACCGATTGCTAAGGCCAACTGAAGCCATTTTTTTGTGAGAAAATTAATAAAACTGACTTGAGAAACATCTGGGGACATCTGGAGCTACTTTGAGGTGCAGCCAAAACAGGTTGGATTTGGGCCAAACAACCTCCTCGCCACCAGGAACATCTGGAAGGAGGAGAGACTACACATACACAAGAGGCAGACGCCTGCACCGTTGCAAAGGTAAATCAGAAGACACTCGGATGATTCATTTATGTCAAGGGGGATTTGTAAGGGCTTCATCAGGAACTGACAAACGATGGAGCACCTACCCATACAGTACCAGAAACAGCTATGTTTGTTTGCAATAATATGTAGTCTGTCCTTTTAATGTAAGCCACCCAGCTGAATGTTGAATGGAAGGAGGATCTGAGAAAATGTCTACATACAACTGGAATTTAAGGGTGAAGTAAGTGATTTATTTATGTTGATATAAGTGTCTTTATTCATACAGTGATCACTTATATAGTGTACATGTTTCATAAAGTTGATCTCTGTCACACGCTCTGCATGTAATCGGCAAATACACTTTTTGGGGATCCCACAACTGATAACCAATCAGAAGAGAGAACGCTGCAAACCGGCACCCGTCTCACTGTCGGTGCACGTGCAGAGCAACACAGGGTTGAATGTTTATGCGCCTACAATGGCAGAGCAGGTACAAATCTGTCTGTTTTGATGGTTTTTATCATGTTTTATCACACTTACGGATCTGAGATGATGCTAGATAACTCGCTGCTTGCATTAATGTGGTGACGAGGGAGGGGACTAATAACTGCAGTCACTGACAGGATGTTAGCTAAACTGACCATTCCGCTTACTGAACCTTTAATGCAAATGCAGATTCACATCAACTGCTGTGTCACACATTGTATGTAGAGATGCAAATTATGATTTAATTTATGTGAGGTATACTTTAAAACAATATACAAACATAGCCTGTATTTTAAAAGTGCAGCTTACTTTAAATTAGACAGCCAACATAGCATTTCATTGCCTACACAACTTCAATTTATGGCGGCTTACTGTGAGACAAATGTATTAACACCTTACAGCCATCTTAATGAAAAATCATGCCATGAACAAACGTGCTCTGCTGCTGTGAATACCTTTTTGAAAAGTGGCTTATGACCTGCGCTTAAAGCAATGGAGTTGCCTAATAGGTCTAATTGTATTAATGCCAAATTAACATAATGTACCACAGGCGGTTATACACATCTATATGTCCACAGGATGACGAGCCCATAGGCTACAAAGCATAAACTACATATTCTGAATAATGGATGATAATTGTTCCTTTGTCTAATTATTCATGTAAACAGCCAAGCCCACACAGAAAACCTTCATTTGTTGAGTCTAATGAAAGTCTTATTTAACGAATTGTTTAAATTGAGCCAAACAAGCAGCTCTGAAACAGAAGTATCCTGGATTATTTTATATAATATGACCAGCATGAATGATCTTAATTCCGACAGTATTAATATATATATTAAGTCATGAAATAAGTGTGATTTTATATTTTAAATATTTAATCTAGATGGCACAGGTGGATTTAACTTGCTTTCAATAGCCTACATGTACTTAGCACTTGAGGTTTTCAGGTGGTTGCATTATCATTTTGTGGAAATTACACGGTTCGTTTGATTTGATGTGGTCACCTTATGGTCTGAAAATGATACAGGTTTGCCTGACTGTTTCCCTTTAGCCAAGTAAAGTTTGTGTAACATTAGTGAAAATGTATTTACTCAAAAGCTTCACGGGAGATTTATAATTGTGGGTCTTGAAGTCTTAAATTAGCCTTTTATGGCTGTTTCATCTTTTCTGCAATACATTACATTACATACATCATGATTATAATATCTGAATGTGATGAGTGCAATATATGACTCAGAGTCAGCGCTGTTGTATACTAATGGTACCAAAAATAGAGGCATGAAAAAAGTCCTGATTTTCATGTTTTGTGATCATCTCTTTATGTGATTTGGGTCTCATGGACAGCACATTATATCTTAAGGGAAGTGGACCCTGACACAATAACAGTATGATTACGTCGGAAAAAATACCACCCAAAGTAATTGATTTGCTCTAAACTAGTCAACAGACAAAGGTTAACAGGCTAAAATGTTATAACAGTCTTGATCGATTTTATCTGGAAATGTGCAACTTACAGAGGCATAGATCTTCTAGTGCACAAACCCTGCAGGGTTTTACTTACTGCTTACACCATAACCTCATTATTTTGAAGGGTAAACAAGGGACTGCTTTATGTTACAGCCTGCATATCTCAGACTTACACTTTATTAACAGAGCCTACCCCCACATTTGTGTGGCTATTTCTTGACAGTAGTGTCTCAAGAAAGGCATGGCCGTTACATAAGCTAGTATTAATCGTGCATGTTTTTTTTGTTTTTTTTAAAGGGCTGTTAAAAACAAAATGATCACATTTGTGTGTGATCACTAGCTCTCATTAAAGTATGTTGTCCAGTAAACCTAAACAATTTATGATAAAATATGTTGTCTAAATGGATTTGACTTTTACCAACCTGCCTGCTTCTCTTAGAAGGGCTGAGAGAAGCAATGTCATTAGCTGTGTATGGCTAAAACTGGTTATTTAAATGTAGGGGAGAACGGGGTAAGTAGGCACACTTTTTACTCTAGTGAGAATTGCTTATCACCTACATATCACCTACAATAATAACATCTTTCAATAGTCATTCCTACATTACATTGAAGCTTAAGGTGTTGGCTTGAAATATGTACCCCTCACTTTTTCTATCTTATTGTAATAAAGAAGAAATTAAAGACACCCTTACACATTGTGACAACCAACCCCATCAAGGGGTCAGTTGTCAAACACTATGGGGTTGTTTGTCACAATGTTATCTTTAATGGGAATAATCTTAAAAAGAAGGCAAGAAAGCAGAACTAAATTTGAAAGTTTAATTGCATTGTCAAGTTGACAAATAGGCCTACATAACTTACTGAAGCCTTGGCAGCTGGTCTAGTGTGGGATACACTGTGTTGTTTTGATTTTGTAGCCCTTTTTTCTTTTGCATGCGAGCTGCCTTTTCCTGCTCTATTCTTTCCTTCTCTGTGGTGTCAGTGTAGCCTGGAAATCCTGACCCTGATATCTTGAACGATAGAGGGTCTGGCGACGATCAATAGTAATTTCCAACTCTAGGGGCGGCTCCTACTCGTGCATTTCAAATGCCACTGCACGCAGTTGGATAGCACTACAACCAATCAGAGCGATGCACAAGTGACGTAAGCCCCGTTCGTTTAGCGAACAGCTGTTAAACTGTTCAATTAAACGTTTGCCGTTGTCGGTCGGCAAAACAGAACATTCCACTTACTTGCTAGTGAAAGCTATGAGTCCCGTCTTCCAATTCGTTAAGGGTCGAGGCCAAAGCAGTCTCAAACTCACACAACATATCCGCAGCCATCTTTGATGTTTACTATCACAGCTTCGACGTCGCATGCACGTCACTGTCGTCATCCGGTTACGTCCTCCCCAGAGCACCATATAAAGGGCTCTGGCGCGCCCATATTAGATAGAACCAATTGAAACGTTATACCAGATTTCTGGTAGTCTTGATAAGCTTCAACGGAGCGTCTCCAGACCAACACGCGCAGCAAATTTAATTTGCCAGCGCCTAGTGGCAGGTCTGGGAATGCCAGGCTAGTGTCAGTGAGGATACAGCTTGACAATTTATTTCGTTATTGGGTTCCTTTTCTGGCTGCAGCCTTGAGATAACATGTGACAACCAACCCCCTAAAAAATGTGACGACCAACCCCAACTTGAATTTCTTGCTTGCATCAAGGCCAACAACCATCTGACAACTAATTAGCTTGCTAACCACAATCTAAAATATAGTTTACCCTTCACACTTTGTATGGGTAACAAGTGTTTTGTTATAAACCCATTGTGTAAAAGCCTAGAAGAAAAATACTGAGGAGCTAAATATTTTCAATTTGACATGAAAAACACAAACAGTCGTCTCACCTCAAATTCAGCAGTCTAACTCCAAGGAAGACTATGTAGGTGACCTCTGATTCCAATTCTGGATATTTACATACCAAAATTTCATAGACAGCGCCTTCTGGTTCCGAGATATAACGATTGTGACAACCAACCCGTGTGACAAATTACCCCGTTCTCCCCTACTGATCTAAAAAAAAAATATTCTTAAACCATCTTCACAAATATTGCTGATAAAATCCAACCCATGTGGTTAGCATAGTCTTGTAGTGCATAAACAGCATTACCTAGTTGCTTGAAATGCATTATCTTTTGTATTCAAAACAAAACACATAAACATTGTAAATGTACATCTATATGGGAATGGTTTCTTTCAGGATGATAACACCCCCATATCTAAGCATTTGTATGGGTTCAGGGAAAGAAAATTATGTGAATCACCAATTGAACACCTATGGGTAATTTTAAAATTACATGTTGGACGGCACAGCCCACCACCACCATTATCACAACACCAAATAGCAGAGCATCTAATAATGGATGATTGGTGTTGATGCGTCGAGCACAGATTTCTACAGTATGCCACAATGAAGCATTTCTGCAGTAAATATATTAACATATGTATTCTATAAGTCAAATAAAAAGACCTACATGTTGTGAGATGTTATTTCCTGAGGTTTTTCCTTTCTTGCAATGCCATCCGGCCTCCATTGTAGGCTCCTCAATTTGCTCTCCTCATATTTTCACTGCATGTTTTCCCATTGTTATTTCTGTCATTATGCTATTCTGTTATTTTGTTCTTTTTCTCCTCTTGAAATCTATGAGCACAATACATTTTACATTCAACCCATTACAGCTATCTTAAGTCCTGTATTTTTCAAAGCAAGATACAGGCACGGGCACAAGGGAAGATGATTATGTGTAACAAATTATATATTTTTTTAAATGATAAAGAAGCCATTCCTGTTACCTAGAAACCACATTCGTTGGAAGGGCATAATGTAGTTAATAAATAGTACTAACATTAGAGCAATGCTTTCCATAGACCTTTGATCATCCATGGAGATCAAAGTCGACATTTTAAGGTTCTAGAAACAAGGACGGAGCTACTTAACTACTGTTATACTTTGGATAATCAAAGGGAAAATATTTGAAAAGATGAAAGAGTAATGGAGCTACAACATTTTCCTAATGGTTATTGCATTACATTAACTATTAAATACTGTCATTTGTGGGCACATCAAATCTTGGCAGGAAGTCACATATGTATTCAAGTGATTTCTCTGCTCTCAACTCTGTACACCAGTTGCTGAATTTTTACTGATCACACTGATTATAAGGAGAAGTCGTGCTGTCAGTAACTTCAGAATTGCACTGCTGACTGCTGGTGTCGAAAAACGTGGTGTTTTAAACTTTAAAATCAATACACTGTTCAGTCCAAATTAATAATAATAAACTTATATCCTGTATTACTATCAACCCCTTTTTCATAATACACCAGTGTACATTGTATCATTTAATGGACTTGCAGACTTGCTTATCTGATAAGGGATGTTGCATGTTTTTAGCAAATATGAATATTCATATAGTATATATTCTTCGATATATCTTGTCAGTGTAACAATAAAAATAAACAGGTAAAATGATAGAATAACATTGTCAAGTTGGAATTCTTTTCAAGCTTGTTCTTGCCCTGATCAAGTAACACACATCTCCATATTGTTGTTGTTGTTGTTGTGTAGAAGTGTGCTTATTTGCTCTCCAGTTGGAAAAACAACAGAACCAAACAGTTCTGTGTAGGCGGCACTAAGCATGGGGATGTCTTCTACCTCTGCCTGAACAAGAGAAATGGCAACAGAAACATTTAAGGAGATTGAAGGTGTTGTACATAAAATGGCATACATCCTCGGTTGACTTGGGAAATAGTGACCTTTAGCAACCTCTACTGCAGCATCCCAGTCAACAGGAAATGTAGTCCGCATGGCACAGGTGCGTCAATACCTGTTTACACAAAGCCCTTCCTTGTCTAGACAGTAAGACTGAACCATGAAGTGAAAGGAAGAAACTTAATTTGAAATGTAAAATAAACAACAACAGTTAAACACAAACAACGCAAGACAAATGTTTGTAGTCTTGTGAATACCTCACTTCTAAAGATGCATCTTTCACAATAGACGGGGGCATTTTCAGCAGACCCATGGACTTACTATAGATTTAGATTTTGTCTGTCATCTAGTGAAAAGTAACTGTTCCTAAATCATTAAAGTCCTGGTATGATGTTTCATCTTCTTTCAAACAGAAAGCTGAAAAAGAGAAATGATTGAACTGGGAAGCCCACTTCCTTATACACTGCTCTGTATGGATGTCTTTGATTATTGGTTGACTGGCTGCCGTAATGAGCTGAGCAGGTTTCACTATGCGCTGTAGGACCTTCGTGCAGTTCAGTTTTCAAACCAGTGAAACCTGGTCGCGATCACTTGGTACAAAGCAGCTTTCTTTAGTCTCATCGGGAAATGGTTGCTTTAATGGTCTTTCCTTACTGTTATGAGACGTTCTGGACTTATAAGTTGACTGTAGTGTACAAACAATGACTTTTGAAGCTGCACACTGCCTCCACTGCTCTACCACAGATCTTATGGAATGGAATCTGGTTTACTTCTTTCGCTTTTTGAAGACAACTTTAATGAACCTTTGTTTGGCAAACACTGAGAAAGACTGCTGTCAAACAATGTCAACCTTGTGGTCGGGCTCGAAGGGAGAGGCAGGGGACCCCCAAAGGCATAAGGAGAGGGTTAGACCATGTGTAAACCCTGAATGTCTGAAGAAAAGCTTGATCAAAACCATCCAGTAGCCCCCCTTGTACACTGGACAGATTACTCAATTAAGGGCGTATTCACACTGGGAAAGTCTGCTAGTTCACTTGCTTTGGTCCAGACCAAATAGAGTTTAGATTTTATTTTTTTTGGTGTGGTCCACTTTCATTTTGCCCCTTTTGCAAGTGAACCAGCTTTAAGAAGTAAAACCATACGTGATCTGAGGTCATTCATTCATTGGACAGACATTCTGGGGTGGAGAGAAGCAGGAAGAACGAAGTGTAAACTGCGAAATATATAACTGATATATAACTGACGATATGGGGTTAAAAATAATAAATAAATAAATAAGCCTACATCTAGCCTATAAATAAAATAAAAAACATAAAATTATTGTTGTTTCATATGGTTATAATATGTAGGCCTGTGTCAATGTGTGGCTTGTAGTCTACGATGTGAAACATAATATTTACTGTATTTTTGCTGCTGGACGCGCGGCTCGCGAGGAATAGGCTCAAGCCCACACAGCTGATTTAGCCGTGTGTCAGCTGGGTGCGAGTTCGGCGTGGCTCAGCTCCAAACTGACATGGGGATAGTATTGACGGTCCCGTACCTGGGAAGCAAATTAGAAACACGCACTTCATACAAAGCGCAGCGTGAACCTGTTGTCACTGTGCGGGAGACGCTCCCCTCTCCTTCATCTGATTGCTGAACACATCATGTTTACGCGTCCTGTCTATCAAATGTGATATATTCGCTCGGGGCTCCCGGTCAAACCACAACTTATCGTCCTAACAATGGCGACAACAACACTTTCCCATAATGTGAAGCTGACGATGATTTATTGAAAAAGAAAAGGCACAGTGCCTCCTGCAATTGGGTCGGATCGAGTCCGGCCAAATTCACACCACAAACGAACTGCAGCAGAGTGCGTATGGAAGCGCATCGAGACTACCTCTTCAGCTGGGTCTCGGCGCGCTTGTTTGGTCCGCCCCCGAGTGCGATTGCTGTATTCACACCTGCCTGAAAGATGCACACCGAAGGCGGAAGTGCATTAGCCTGGCTCCGCCCGCCTACCTACTTCCGGCCAAATTTAATTTTCCCTTCAGTAGTCAGTCTGGGTGTGCAGTGCATTTCTCAGTTTTCTCCGGCTAATCTACAGCCGTCCAATCAGCGAACAGAGCGAGTGGCTGAGAACGATGACGTCGAAGTCGCGCTCCAGTTTCAGTTGAATGCTGCGTTCCTTTATACTCGGAAGAAGGAGATTTCCGACTTGGTAGTTCTGAGTTCCGACCTGTCTGTATTCCAGTGCATCTGCTCGCGAAAGTATGGACGCCGACAACCTTTCTCGTCCAACTAACTAAACGTTAGGCTCTAACAAGTTACTGTTGCCAGGTACCGGTAGATTCATAGACTACAATATGTAGTGAAGTCGGAAATATCCGAGTTCCCTGTCCAACTGGAACGCACTGTCAGAAGCCGGCTCATGACACACGTGACGACCAAACGTTATGCGATTGGTTGGCTAATCCAGAGTGGCACTGGGCAGATCCAATAGTTTTAAAGCTCCCATGTTATACACTTTTCGGTTCTATTATACACCATATTATATGGTCTTAGTGGTCCCTAATACGTTTCTCTTTAATTGTTTGCTGAAAAAAACTTTCAGATAATTTATTGTACTATGCTGATGTTCAGCTAATCTCACAATGGCCTATTTTTTAAAAAGAGCTGCAGCTCCCCTCGTAAATATACAATCTTTGAGCTCCCCCCGCCCCCTGTCCGGAAGCGAAGCCAGATACGCCTCGCCCTCTGTCTGTCAGGGCCGTGGACCAATAAGAAATAGGGGTGTGGGCTGCACAGTGGAAGCTTCTGGATTTCCAGTTTTTGAGGTCAAAAACGAGGAGAATTCTGACTGGAGTATATTGGGGGGGAGGGGTGGGGGTTTCAGAAAGGGGGAGAGTGATAAAAGGAGAGATTGTTATATTTTTTTATATTTTGGCAGTCTCTAGGCACACCGTGGACCCATGGATATGTTAGAACACATTTAAAAAGTGCATTTAGCATAATATGTGACCTTTAAACTTCAACAGACACCCGCCTCCAAGTGAGTGAACGTTTGCCAATTACAGCAGTTCCAGACCTTCTGTACAAATGAAATTAAGTACGATGGTCTGGTTGGACCAGGCTAGAAGTGCATCGGAGTTCGTTTCAACCGAACTAAACACGGCATGTGTGAATACACCCTTAATGGCAATCTTCTTCTATACACTTTAAAGAAATGTTGCTAAAAAACTGAAATATGAATGGTACTGTTTTTAACAACATAGTTACTGACTTAAAGTTGTCGATACAGAATGTCACTTGGTGACAAAGAATAATTGAATAATGGAAATATGACAAATTGTTGTATATGTTGTAGTTGCATAGTCATACACTGGCTACCTTTTAATGAAACACAGAATGTATTCAGTGTAATCTTATTAAGTCGGTATGACACACAAATTAATCAAAGCAATTTGACAATTTGAAATGGAAAATTTCCATCACTGTGTTTACAGCAATGGCCAATCAATCAACACAGGCAAATAAGGTGAAAAACACTAATTGGTTTTACATCCACTGTGCCAGTCTGTTGCTTAAAGAATGTTTGCCCTGTGGAGCCAGACTACTGTCAAAGCAAACACACTGTGTGTCCATTGTCTCTGCCCTGCTGTGGCCACTTTCCCAATTGAATTTTTTTTTGTTGCTTTGTACCATTCTTGTGCACTTCTATTGGTATTTATTATATGGTTTGGATTACTTCAGCAGGCTGTGCTTTAAAGAACCCTGTTCAAAACTACTGGGAGCACCTAAAGTCTGTTTTTTCTCTCTGCGAAGTCTCTCTGTTTGTGTTGGTTATTGTGTGTGTGTGTGTGTGTGTGTGTGTGTGTGTGTGTGTGTGTGTGTGTGTGTGTGTGTGTGTGTGTGTGTGTGTGTGTGTGTGTGTGTGTGTGTGTGTGTGTGTGTGTGTGTGTGTGTGTGTGTGTGTGTGTGTGTGTGTGTGTGTCTGTGGTGCCTACTCCTTCAAGTGGCTTTTCTCATTTTCCCCTCCCTCACAAACCATTACAAAGTACAAGCTGGGGCACAGACAGTTGGCAACGTAGATGTGTAAGAAAGTAAATACTCACATACACACATCTTTGTGTTGCTCTACATTAGGACCTTCATTCATCATATAAATCATAATCCTTCTCATTTCCTGTTTCACAATAAATCCTAAACCTAAAGCAGAGGTAAACAAATCAATAGGGTCCAGAAAATGCACAGATTAACAAGAAAAAGGGGGATTTCAAAATTGTTATGTAAATGAACATAAACAAGAGCAGAAGGAACTTCACTGGCCTGGCTCTCTATTATTGTATTATGAATGACCTTGCATAATAAATATTCATTCATTTGAGCGGGGAAATTGATCTTTTCTAGCAAGCCACACAGTATGCAGACAAAACAATCTTCAGGGTAGTTATTTAGATGCCCTTATTTGGAGCATATTCATGTTTTAATCAGTGTCATCGAATAGTTTTCTCGCCGGCTTAACTTTATCCTGTCCATTCATCTTGTAGCTACTCAGTAAAGCAAGGGGACCTCATTGCTCAATCTTGTGTTTGATTGTCGCTGAGGAGCAGCCATAGCTGACTTCATCAATCTTCCAACTATAACCATACATTCTAAACACGAGAATAACAACTAATCTTGGCCTGAAAAGTAGCCCCATGAAAAAGAAAGGCTATTGCGGAGATTTGCAAAATGACCTCACCCTTTTATTTTTATTTTGTGGGGGACCCAAGGTGCTTTAAGTATAGACACACACACACACACACGCACGCACGCACGCACACACACACACACACACGCGCACACAGAGGCAAACACAGAGGCTCCTTTAGCTTACAGCCACGGTCCATTTGGCTGCTGGAGAGGCCTACACTTGTGGAATTGCTGTGGGAGTGTGCAGAGCGGTTGCCTGCCTTTCGCCATTAAAACATGCCAGATTAACGCACTGCTAGACAACTCCATGGACACGTCCTGCCGGGCTTGCATGGATGTCACAGTCCATATGGTCGTCTACATCTACCCTCTCACACACGCCCCCATAAACACACACATTTACCGTTTATTCTTTGTGTGCTTTTTATCCTTCCCTACCTCACATAATTCTCCTGCATTTTGTCTGTCAGCTGTGATAAAGCCTTCCACCCATTCTGTGTACCTGTAGCTAAAGCCCCTTCTGTTCCCTCCACAGCCATTCAGAACACTGACGGGAGGCACACTGTAGATTTAATTGGATTCTGCAAATTTATTATGGTGATCACTGGACACAGCGGGCTCCAGAATTGAATTCCCCGGTGCATTGTGCAGTGGTTACATTTGTGCCCATTTGGACAATGTGAAAGGTGGTGCAATGGATACTAGAGGAGCCGGGCTGGAATCTGTCCCAGGAATACTTGAATTTTTCAGGGCACTGTGTAACTGTGGGATTCAACACATGGCAGTATTTAAAGGGATAGTTCAGTAGTTTTGAAGTGGGGTTGCATGGGGTACAGAATACGTTTCTTATCTTGTAGAGATGGCGATCATTGCACGGATGAGTCAAAATTTGAAATATTTGATGGAAGCAGAAGGCAGTTGTTGGCCGAAGGGCTGGAGAGCGGTACAATAATGAGTGTCTGCAGGCAACAGTGAAGCACGGTGGAGGTTCATCGCAAGTTTTTGGAAATGGAATTGAAGATTTGGTCGGGTTTAATTGTGTCCTCAATGCTGAAAACAGCTGATGGATGTATCTTGGTCCCACTGGTTTCTGCCAGTTCTGAGCTGATGGCACTGCTGGATTTAGATTTCTGTTCTGTTCATTCACTGCATTTTATTAATTTCTGAAAATAAACTATTCAAACTTCCGTTTTTGAAAGCATTCTTAGTTTACTGCATTTATCCCACCTGCCTAAAACTTTTGCCTCTTGAATAATCTGCAGGAGCTCTGAGTTGAGCAGCTGATTGGCGGGTTGATATAAAATTATAAGGCTGTCTGGCGGCAAACTAAAGCTGTGGAAAGATCTCAGTTTAGAGTACAATTGGACAGATTTTTAGGTTCCAGGTAAACATTTATATATTCGGAGAAAATCGTTTCTTCAGGCCCTGTCTGAAACAGCACAAGGCTGGCTTTTGCTACTCCTTATAGTGACTGCACCGATCGATCGCCATCTCCATAAGGTCACACACTAACTATCCCTTAGTACCCCATACACCCCCACTTCATAAATACTGAACTATCTCTTTAAACGTGTCATTTAGGTCCAAGTTCAACACCTACCCCTTCCCTCATGAGCTAGCAACCTCTATGACTTCCTCCGTCTATTTACTGACTCTGTTGCATCCATTAGAGGCGCGGTTGAATGTGCACGGATATCAGCGAGTGAGCACAGGCAGAGTGCTGAGAACGAAGGCGGTCGAGGCCATTCAGGGACGGCGACGTGCAGTGAATACTGATCCAATCATCCTGCCTCCTGGATTTCAAAGCCGGCAGAGTGCTGAGCTGCTTTCAATATTCCCCCTGCCCTCTCAAAGGGAAGAAACCACAGAGAAGCTACAGCCTTTTTCCCCTAAAAGGTCCTGATAGAGATGAAAACAAACAAAGCCGGAGAGTCGCAAAAACCCAGCTGAAGGATCCGTTGTGAGCAGCATTTCAAAAAACCAATCAGCTTAGCCTGATCATATACCGTTATGCCTGTCACCGGAAGTCTAAAGTGTATCAACTACATGCCTACTTATTTGTGTGTGTGTGTGTGTGTGTGTGTGTGTGTGTGTGTGTGTGTGTGTGTGTGTGTGTGTGTGTGTGTGTGTGTGTGTGTGTGTGTGTGTGTGTGTGTGTGTGTGTGTGTGTGTGTGTGTGTATTTGCCTGCAATTGAGTGTGTCAGTAAATCCACATGCTTGCATACAGTGTGTATTAATGTTTCCGTATTGAGAGAATACTGGAAAATACATGTGAAATGAATAGTATGATAGTCTGCCCTGACAACACATAATAAGTTAACACACAGCTTGGCAAGGTATTATTCCATCCTTTTAAAAGGTGGACATTATAATTATTTGACTGCCAACCATACTGTCTATAAGACTATCTCCCCAACACTCTTATTTTCTCTCTGATTCATTCTAAGATCTTCTGGATTTGTACAAATCCTACTGACCTGTTCTCTCTCTCTCTCCCTGTCACTGATTTGCCAGAAATAAAACACTTAAAAAATGTTTTTGTTAGTGCAACATTTTACTCAAACACCACTCAGGCAAAGATGATTTTTAGGAAACTAAAGTGCCTGGTCCAGACCTGGTTACAGTAGATAAGGCAGTTCTATAAGCATGTGCAGCTTCACTGCCAAGCTCAGTTTAAATCTTAACTCTAAAACTTAAATAGCAAGCAAAATATTATTTTAGAAAATTCAATTTTTTATTTTTTTTGTATTATGTGATATTAATATGTAAATAAGACATTTTTATATCAACTCAGTTTTTTCATGATTATTAATCTCTTTATTCATTTAACACGAGTCAGGAGATTTATTTCACTGCTAATGTGATTGCTATTGATGTTGTTTTGGATTGGTCTAATTTTTTGTAAAGGGCTGAAAGCGAGACACATTGATGGCTGTCTTCTTTTTTGTGTGTTTTGTTTCATGTAAAATGATAGGGATGGGCTTGATATGAGAAAGGTCTAATTAGGAAATTAAGCATACATGGCAATGATGTTTCACTGCGCTGTAGAGTCGTCTTTCCTGTCTCACACACTAAACTGCATATTTATGGACACACGTACAAAAAAAGTGAAGGGACCAACACACACAAATGGACATATTTTGGACTGAAGCGCACAAGTTGTCTTAATTGGGTGTGAAATGTAACATGCCTCCTGCTGTGAATGGGGATCAGCTCAGCTGCCTAACTCGTGTTTGTGTGTGTGTGCATCTTCCTGATTTACATGGACTATTTGGATCGAATTGCAAATGGGCAAATTAGGTTGGAAAAAAACAGTTTTGCAACTGTATTTCTTGACATCGACTGACCTCTTAGTGTACTGTAGTTCATTTATTTCCTTCTAACCCCACACTGAAAGCAATGCTAATCCGAATATTCTCCCTTTCTCTTTTTCATACCTCCATCCATAAACCACTATGTGAAAACAAACACAAATGAACACCCACTTGCAATCTTATCTTCACTTAAAAACACAAAAGCTGTGTAAACAGAACTTGCTAAAAAAAAGCATTGGGCATATACAGTATGTGGGAATGAATTCTGCAAGCTACCAGCAGTTATGAAGTTCCATTGCATGCCACATGCAGTGTCCTCTCAGTGTGTCACACTTGTTTGCATCAGAGATTTTTGATTTGAAGGGGCTGAATGGGATCTGGCCTTGTAGCCTCTTCCGATTTCTTGACACACGTGGCTCTGACCAGCGATCATAGGACAGAATAACCTTGCTTGATGCCACAGCTGGAACATGGACACGTACAGGCATGTCAGTTTCATATGGTTTTCAAAGAGTTTTCAGTAGATGCGCTTGGAATACATTTACAATTACAATGTTGGGTGAACTGAAGCTCTACTTGAACTCTGAGAATGGGATTGTTAGTTTCATAGACAGGACAAAGCACACATTGATAATCAAAATAGAAATATTCACAAAATAAGGGGAAAGCTAGAAAATGGCATACTTCAGATGACATTAAAACTAACAAGCTGCATTAGTCTCACCCCCCCCCCCCCCCCCCTCCCACACACACACAAACACACACTAATTAAAACATGATGAATAGACTAACATCTACAGTACTCTAGTCTAAAGGGAGTATAGCCATCGCCAGCTCTTGGTGTCTGTGCTTGTTGTAGCGTTAATAGCACCCTCTCGTACAGGCGGCGCATATTTTTGGTTTGCCTTGGCCTGAGGGCAGCTCTTCTGCTGGAAATAGTTCAGCACCATGAAGAGATCCTGCTCGACGTATACTTTCCATCTTGGGAGAGATCAAAAGGCAACAGAATGCCTGTGAGTGGAAGATGCCAAGGGATAACATTCAGCTTTTGAAAACAGAGCCTATTACTGTGTATGAGCCACACTTGGGGTATTAGGTGTCTTTGTCTTGTGTTTAAATGTGTGGGGAGAAAGGAGGGGTGGGGGGAATTAAGATTTGGCTACAGTATAATAATGTCATGATTATTTTTCCCTCAGAGTCAGGGATTCTGGAGAATGCTTTTTGTCAAAATAACTTTGTCAAAATGAGTGAGTATGTCCTTATGATCCTCTACCTATAGTATTTGTAAACAAACTCAAACCCTAACCCTTGCTCGCTACCGTGGCCTCTTTGTTGACATACCCTTTCTTTACATACCTGAGGGCAAATGTAAAAAAAGGTACATTTTACTTTACTCCGCTTTTCCTTCCTGCTTCAAAAACAACCACACTCTCTCGTCCACTCTCTTTCAGGTTGAAAAATCAAGCTGTTCCACCCAGCGCTTTCTATTGAGGGTTTGGAAGAACTGTGTTGACTGGATTCGCAGGATTTTTCTGTAGTAGTTGTTTCTCTGGGTTTGTGTGTAGTTTTTGACTTTTTGCAGTGTTCCTTTATTCTCAGAGTGTTTGCTGTTAATGTATTTGGTTTGGCTTACATGCAGCCAGTTCCCATTGTTGTTGTGCTGTTGTTGTTTTGATATTTCTTTGTATTTGCTGCATGTGTCTCCTCCTAGAAACATTTTGTGTCCCATTGTCGGCGACTGTAGAATATAGATAGAGATAGAGAAAGGGATGAGATTGGAGTGCTGTGTTTCAATAGAGGTTGACTTTGCTGACTAGTAACAGCAAGAAATGGGTGTCAATAAAGTAGTTGACTCCGTCCTCACAGTGGGATCATTAGTGCAAAGTAGTCTTTTGTCCTGTCAAGGATTTAAGTTAGGATTTTCTTACCTGACAAAAAAGATACTTGACTCGTAACAAGAACCTTCAAGGTTCCGAAAACGTGTTTGTGTGTGTATGTGTGTGTCTGTGTGTGTGTGTTACAGCCACAAATTAGTCCATATTAAGTTGCCCTTCAATCAGCACAATGGGAGCTGCAGGTTCAATTGGCCCCTTCATTTCACATCCTGAAAGGAGGCTTTTGTGGGTAGGTTTTCTCTGCATCTGATTACCCACTGGCTTAATTGATCTAATTATTGAACTGTGCGTGTGGGTGCTTTGTGTTTATCCACTCAGGCAAAGTCTTTAAGATTAGGATATGCTTCTTATCGTTTTTTTTGCTCGGGCTGTTTGGCCCTGAACTATTCAGTCGCAGCGCACCATTATCTAGTTAATTGTGCAATTCAAAGAGGGTCACAGTGGTGAACGTGCTGTAGTGCCAGCTTTTAGTAAGCTGATTGCCACCTTACATCAGTAATGCTACACACAAAATACCATGATGGCAATTCAAACACTGTACTGATCGGATATACAGTAAAACAAACACACAGCAAAAGAGCAGTTGCTCGTAGAGTTTACACCAATAGGAAAGGTAGTTGTCCGACATAGAAATGTAATACTTTGCACAAGCCAGTATCCTTTATCTAACTCAAGCTGTTACGTGAATAGTACAAAGGGCAGGCCCCTTGCTGATATGCGTACATTTATTTCTTCGACGGGCCAATATGACTTCACTTTGTGTAATGCAGCGTAGCCGTAGGCCGTCATAATGGTGGTCCCGCTCTGCAGTGTGTTTTCATGCAGACCAAGCTGTAAGGGATCTGAGGAACACAGTGAGGAACAGAAACTCAGCAAGCAGGATGCTGTACTTATCATCTCACTAATAGCCTGAATCCAGAACAAAGAAATCAAATTAAAAACAACAAGCAATAAACACTCATTTAAATAGGAAAAAAAAGACTGACATTTCAACAATATGTATATAGCTGGTAATCTCACAAAAACCTATAAGATTACCATCTATCTATCGACCAGCCTTTGTTACCAGTGTGATTACCAGTCGGAGCCTGATCACATTCTCAACCAAGGCACCGCTTTTTTTTTAAATTCAATATCCTCTGTCCATTATTATGAACTAGAATGATGGCTGGGGATCACAGGGTATTATACATATCCCCATTTATGACTTTTAAGTACAGTATAACTGCACATTTTTGACATCCTTATTTTTCTCTCACAAGCCGACTGCCCCTCTCTCTCTCTCTCTCTCTCTCTGAACCCTGCTGGTGTGAAATCAATCAATAGCAATTGATTGTCCCAGCGTTTCTTTCTCACTGTCAATCATTCCCACATCCCTCAGTGGAAGTCTTCTCTATTAGTGCAGCCGCCCCATTCATCATCATGTCTGTCATCTTGTGTACAACTTCATCGCATCGTAATTATCTCAAGGACTTGGAGTATGCTGCTACATTGTGTTCAGGGTGTTGCGCAAGAACAGAGAGGCTGACCCACTTTAAGGCTTGCCTGGTTAACCATCCGCTTTCTCGGCAGGCACCAGCACGGTTTGCAAAACACTATAAATAGACATCAAAATTAGCTTGGGAAGAACTCATAATGTGTAGAGCAATTGATTGGATATTTGAAAAAGCCACATACAGTTCATGAATCATATAGGCATCAGTGGAAGAAGTTACCCATTACAGTGACTGACAGAGTTGTCATTTGGGTTTCTTTATAAAAATGGGTCATTTTCGTAAAAAAAATTAACTCAAAGTCCTGTAATTGACTGCATATCAGGTCACACCAATTACAGAGTAAAGCTTACATGAAAAAGAGCTATCACTCTGGGAAAGATAAATGTTTTAGATGCCCTTCACTGGCAGAGTTGCGAGTATAAAGAACGCCTTGGTGATGCTTAGTTCTACTGCTGTCTACATAAGGTCTCACAGGCAATTTTATTGATGTGGCACAATAATGTTTGTTGCTTCCTCCCCGGTGTCCACAGAGTTCTTATTTGTTGTCGGCCATTTTTGTTTAATCGCCTTAGTTTTGTGATTGATTCTGTTTAGTTCTAGTGAGCTTACAGGAAGGCAGTTGTAGGTTTCAAACTGATAATTAGCTATTTGCACAGGCTCCAAAGTGTGGTTGGTTTTGACATGACTGCTCATTTTACAGTAATGCATACATAGATATTTGGAAATTAAGTAACCAATCTATTCTTTTAACTACATCTTTGCACAGGTAGTTGACGGAAGAAAGATGGAGTTATTTTACTTGAGTACAATATTTTAATGGCACAAGAAGAACTTTCTGAGTTTTAGCTTAGCAAGTTTCAAACTGCTACTATTAAATTAATTATGAAACGTGTGAAGACTGTTGATGCATTATAACTTTATGCTATCCGTATTTTACTGAAGTGATCAATGCAGTTTTATTTTGCTTCCTTAACCTTTTAGTGTTTCCCACCTTATTTGCCTTATTTTATTATATCCGTGTTTTTTTATTTATTACATTTTTAATATAAAGAATTATTATTATTTGTATTATTATAATTTTCCCTCCCTGGGCATCTCATGCTGCTATGGAGACTGGTTTACACTCCCATCATTTCTTTCTCACTGGCTTCTGTTTACATGGATAACATATTAGCTCTCTAATCCTGTATTGTCAGCGGTGTCGTATCTGTGTGCATAATAAAGTTTAAATCTCCCCAGCGCCAACGAGATACGGACTCCATTCTCATATCTGCAATAGTGATAAAACACCATTGTTTTATTCATTTCATCATTATATTGTTGTTAATGGCAAGCCGTGCCATTCCAAAGCCTAATGAACTGACTTTGAGAAAAGGCTCCAACAGCCAATAGTGCAACCAAACTGAATGCAAAGGGGGACCTTAATGGCATTAGATTAGACAATATTTATTTATTTGTGGTCGTTGTTGTTGATGTTGGGCTTTTTCCCATTATGTTTCCTTCACAATGAGAAAAGTGCGTGAGAGAATGGCCTCGCTCTACACTACTTCAGATTCCACACAGAGCTGAGATAAAGTATTGTAACTGCTGCGACATGCCACATAGCGATGCATTACAAGGATTTCCTTGTGTTGCCACTGTCTTACCAATGGTCCATCCAGAGCCCTGTTTCAGGTAGCAGGTTTTACATACTCTGGGTTTAATCCTGCGCTCTGAGTTGGTCAACTCAGAGTGCAGGGTTGATGAGTAACTCTGGGTTTTCAGTTTCAGAACAGTGGATCAGCGTTGGGTCAATCAACTCTGAGCGTGTTCACTCTGGGTGGAGCGTGTGCGTAAAAGCCATCGTCAATGGATTCACCATGGAAACAGAAGAAACAAATGCTTGATCCTCCCACTTCTCAAAAAAAAAATAGAGTTAGAAATATTAACGAATGGGTTTATGGTATGGAGAAGAATTAACGGGGATATTATCTCATAACTCTGATCTAATCACCTCGGCCATTCAGAAAAAAACGGGGACATTTTTTTTCTCAAACGCTTCCATATGAGAAACAATCTATTTTAAGTAGGGCTGTCAAGCGATTAAAATGTTTTATCTAATTAATTACAGGCTCTGTGATTAATTAATCTAAATTAATTGCATACTTATATGACACTTGTATGCCTGTTTATAAACAACTGTATAGGCTTCTCTCTCTCTCTCTCTCTCTCTCTCTCTCTCTCTCTCTCTCTCTCTCTCTCTCTCTCTCTCCCCCCGTCTCCCGCTTCTTACTAAATGACGACTGTCTATCTTCCATACAACAGACAGCGCTGCACTGCCACAGGTGCGGTGCGCAAAGCCTATGCCGACTCATTCACCGTCCTACTCATAGCCAAAAATATTGAGACACACACACACACACACACACACACACACACACACACACACACACACACACACACACACACACACCTACACACACACACACACACACACACCTACTTGCTGCTTATGGCTGTCCATCGTATTCGATGATGACGCTGCTCCACTTGAGCTGGGTTATTATGGGGGGTTTCGTTGGTGCCATTTCATGTGGCTATAGAGGCCGATGCGCGACCCGCATGGTTTGCCACATGTGGGGCAGATGTAGTCTGTACATGAGAGGGTGGCCCCTGCAGCGCGCTGGTGTCTCTGTGCACGCCGCTGTATTCTCCTCTCAGTGGTCTGCTCCTGGAGGTGTGCTACACCCTGGTGGCTGGCTGAGCGCCATGTGGGACGGTCGGCAGCCAGGCTTTCCAGGGATGCTGGCTGGATGTCACAGCGCTTCAGGAGGGTTTTGAGGTGGTCCTTGTACCGTTTTTGCTGTCCCCCAGCAGACCTACGACCTTCCTGAAGTTGGCCATAGAGGATCTGGCGGGGGAGTCGCTGGGTGGGCATGCGGACTACATGGCCGACCCAACGCAGGTGTCTTGTGGCAAGGAGCACTTCGATGCTTGGTGTGTGGGTGCGGTCGAAGATGTCCACATGAGGGACTCTGTCCTCCCAGGACACACCCAGGATCCTTTGCAGGCAACGGATGTGGAATGCCTCAAGGGTTCTGATGTGCCTTTGATATGGTGTCCAGGCTTCTGAGCTATACAGCAGTGTGGACAGACAGACTGCTTTGTATACAGCTGCTTTTGTAGAAACTGTCAGGTTTCTATTTAGGAAGACTCTGTTTTTAAGCCTACCAAAGGCAGAGGAGGCTAGGGCTATGCGGACCTGGATGTCACTGTCGATGTTGCAGGTGGGTGAGAGGACGCTTCCAAGGTAGGTGAAGTGCGGGACAATTGTGAGCTTTTGGCCGTCAACAGTGAAGATAGGCACTTCCGGTTGGTGGGATGTTTGCTGCACGATTATCTGAGTTTTGGATGTGTTGACTTTGAGTCCAAGGGCACTGTATATGGTGGTTACCACATCAAGTGCCCGCTGCAGAGCATCTGGTGTGTGAGCGAGGAGTGCGCAGTCATCAGCGTACTGGAGCTCCAGGATTTGTCGCGTGGTGATTTTGGTGAAGGCCTGCAGGCGCCGGATATTGAATAGGTTTCCATCCAGCCGGGACTGGATGTGGACACCGTCTGTGGTTTCCAGGGCTTTGTGTGAGAGGAGGGTGACTGCGGACAGGAACATGTTGAACAGGACAGGGGCTAGGACACAGCCCTGCCTGACCCCTACTTTCACATTAAAAAGGGGGGATTTCTGGCCTCCGATGCAAACACAGGCTTGCATTTCATCATGGAGATTTTGAAGAATGTTGAGGAACTTTGGTGGAACCCCCAACTTTCCCAGTAATTCCCAGAGGAGTTTCCTGTTGACGGTGTCAAACGCCTTGGACAAGTCGATGAAGGCTACGTACAGATCCTTGTGGTGTTCCCGGCATTTTTCCTGTACTTGCCTAATTACAAAGATCATGTCCGTAGTACTGCGGTACACACCTACACACACACACACACACACACACACACACACACACACACACACACACACACACACACACACACACACACACACACACACACACACACACACACACACACACACACACACACACACACACACACACACACACACACACAAAGGAGGAAAAAAGACAGGCACATGCCAGCTAGGAAGAGTGAGAGGGGGCGGGTGTCCGTTTGTGGGAGACGATCGCAGCTAGCAAACAGAGACACGGCGGAAGATGGAGAGATACTGTTTTGAACCTACATTGTTAATTAGGCACCCACTAAATCAATAATGCACAGACACTGCGGAGAATAACAAAAGACGTATTCCTACCTTCATGCTTATTTGCCCGGAGCAGCCCATAACACATCCATAAAGCCCTCGGCCTCTTTCCCCTGCTTCTTTCTTTACTCTTAAATCCCATGCGGGCCGTGTCAGCAAGCTACAGGTGCAGCTCCGCTATCGTCTCACCTCTTTTGCACCGGGTCAAAGGGCAATATAGAAGTGCGACTAATCTGCGTTAATTTTTTTAATCGCGTTAATTTTTCTGTGATTAATTAATCAAAATTAACGCGTTAATTTGACAGCCCTAATTTTAAGAATTAAGTTAGGCATATCAGCAGCAGCAAAAGTAGGCTATTAAGCTTGCGCTGCACATCATTGCTGGCAGTGTTGTCAGTATGTAGGCAAGCTATAATAGGCCTACTGTGCAGTAAACAGACTGTCGCTTCTTTTAAATGGGGGGTGAACGACATAAACGTTTGACACATAAGACAGTTTCCATTGTAGAGCTTGATTGATCTATTACCAGATCCCTTGTCTTCAAGTGATCACAGTTTAAATTATTATATTCTATATTCATATACGGCTATTTAACGAAGCTCGTCTGTGACTCTGGGATGATGCAGAATTACATTTCAACCTGACAGACGTTCAGTGGCACAGACGTTAAAACATGTCCTATTAATAAAAATATACATACAATACAAATAGGTTTATTAATCTGAATGTAGAGCCTGTTTACGATGTGTAAGTTGGCCGCCTATGAACGAACGAGAGCTAAGAACAAGGCTACTGATCAGATAAATGATCGATCAAATGTAAAATCATCAGGAAATGATAAAAACATCCCGATGGAGATTTCTTTCTATGGAGTGATTTTGCTTTAAACTGTACAGAGACGCGTTGTAACAGTGACTCTTTCTTCAGTCGGAGCTGCAGCGTAACAAACTCAGGGTAGGTCTAACCACCTATCCAGCAGGTTAGACCCACAGCGTATGTTGCTGCAGTAACTGACTCTCGGTTGCGCTGAACCTGCTACCTGAAACGGAAAACCCAGAGTTTCCACTAACTCAGAGCGAACAAACTCTGGGTTGCCTCAAAACCAGCTACCTGAAACAGGGCTCAGATCCCTCTTTCTCAAGTTTGATAGAAATGGAAAAAAAGAGCAAAGGTTGTCCCACACTGATGGAGTATTAGGGCAAAAGGGAGATACACCATGACAAACATAGCAAAGAAAGAAAGAGCTGAATTCATTTTTGTCATACAGTTTTGTGATCTCCGTTTCGTTACTTTTTATCCATTAGTCTCGCCACAATGGTGAACAAAGGCTGACAGCAGTTCCCCACCATGAGTAGGCTATTCATCAGGTCACCTTTATGCAGCTCAGAAAATGTCAAGTAACAAAGTGTACCGTTGATGATGGCATATACGCACATTTTGCTTGCACAGACTATACGCACACAAACATAAATAAAACCCATCTTATTAAAGACAAACGGGGAATTTACACTTCATGAGCACACACAAAAGCAGTTTTCATTTAGGTAAGTCCTACAAATCAATTGAACAAATTGCAGTACAGTACAGGCCACCTGTTTCACAAAACTCATATTTGCCTCTATATGTTGTGTTGACGTCATTGCAGATCGACTGTCCTTGAAATCATGCTTGAACATCGATTTTTCTTGCCATGCCATTCTTTTGTCAGCCTGTCACTTTAATTCACAGTGACTGTTTGGAAAACTGTGCTGAGGTATCTCACCATGAATCAAGCTAGGTTTTGAACACAGAAATGCAGATAATTAAACAATGTCCTATAATCTGCTGCTGTCAGTCACTCTTTTTTTTTTTTTTTTTTTTCTTAATATAATAAGATTGCAAGAGCATATCGACAATCCTGCAGTAAATGCCTATTGTAATCAACCTCTCTGTACTTCTTTGAAAAGGGGGAAAACTAGATATGCTTCCGCAACATTATCATTTAAGGCTTTTCAGAGAAACAAAGAGTCAGGCTCCACTGTGATTATCGCTCTCTTTTTACTGTGGTCAGATGTGGATCAGCTTGAATTTGCAGGCAGTGTATGATGTTTGCTGCTCTGATTGCAAAGGGGGAGAAAGTAAAGATTTCTGTTCAAGAAGGACACTTTTCTTTATTCTTGAGAACTCAACTCAACTATATATCCCTTCTCTTTAATCAGAAGGGAATTAACTGACATTCACCAGGGCTGAAGAGGTATGGTTATGAATTGAGGAAGGGTTATATAGCCTTCCACTTGAGTCAAGAGAAGTGTGTGAGGTTTAAATGAAAGAACCATAATGTTCTTTTTTCTACTCGCTCATGCTGGTTTCTATTCACGCCTGCATGGCCTTGGATTCGGCCCTCATGTTGTTACAATGTGCTTGAGGTATTAGGCATCACAGTGGACATTTATTTTTGCCAAAGTTCTCATTAAAACTAACAAAAGAGTCGACAGGATGTCCACTGGGATTTATCAGCAGTATGTTTCAGATTTCTTAGAAAAGTGACTAAAAGCATTGCGTAGAACCAATGCTGTTTCCTATTGTTATTTCTGCAGTAAACACAACAACCCAGGGGCCTGATTTATAAACGTGGCGCACGCCCAGAAGAGGGCGCACGGCAATTTCTACGCAAACATTGGGATTTATAAAAACCGAACTTGACGGGAAGATGTGCGGTCCTCCACGCAGACTCTGACCCATGCGTACGCACAGAAAGTGGAGAAAGGAGAAACGGCGACTCCATCAGCACATGTATGAAGTGCGAGAACGAACGTGTTTGTGTAAAATGAATCCAGATAGGCCTACTGTATTATAAGCCATTCTTTCAACTAATAAATAAATGCCTCCACGGATTTTTCCATGGAGTGATCCCAACAAAAACAAAACGAATTAGGTTCTTAAATAGCCTACAAACGGAGATACTGTATATGAGTGCAAATGATAAAAACAGCAACGTTCGAATAAGCTCTGCAGTTATTTTCTGCATGTTATTGAATTGATTCTGATAATATTGAGGTGGAATACAGCCCATTACTTTTACACTTGACACTGTTTTCGATGCCTGAGTCAGGCAGACAGGAGTGCACCGTTTCATACACTAATTATAAGCCTATTGTAGCCTACATCACATACTGTGCTAATTTTTCACGGCTTATGTGTTTTTCTTTGTGTTTAAGCACGTCGTAACTGTGTTTTGAAACGAACTGTGAAGGTTATTATTAACCCTCCGCCGCCCGTCACTGCACCGGGATGAATTCTCAGAATCTGTATCTCATGGGGGGTCTCAGTGTCCCCCGCTCGTCGAACAAACACTGATGTGTGAGGATATGCACTTTTTTGCGTCCACTTTTATGTCGGATGGCTTCTTTTTATTTTCGGCCACAGCGTGATCCACATTGTGTGGAGTCTATTTTTCCATTTCCCTTTCAGTCGGCGATTGCCACTACCGCCTTCATGCACTCAGTAAATGATATTAATCCGGGCGTGTCAATGACTATGTATGGGTAAATATGGGCGTTACGTGAAGACCGCAAAGGCTGCTTCACATTTAGAGTTGATTGTGATTTATAAAGGGAAACAGGCAGTGATGGTGTGATGAAGCCCCGTGAATGTGTCGAATCTTTCTGGCCAAATGCTTCACCAAAAAGCCTGATCAACAAAGCCCCATTTAACAGCTCATTTACGAATACTGACATCTGCTGGTATGTTACGGTAGTGGCTGTCTTATTTCACGTAGCGAGCATAGACAGTGTATAAAGTGAGGCAGTCGCATGATTTCAGAAAACGGGGTTTCGTTTGTCCTTAGTCACGTGGTACTGTGACAAACGATACAGGCCTCGAGACAGGCTTCATCTGGACACGCCCCCTTTGCGCGACACAGGCTTCGGGGCTTCCGTGTCGGACGTAACATCACTAGAAACAGGCGTAGGACGTGAGTGCGCACTGCACACTGTTTTATAAATCCGTTTTGTTTTTTATAATGTTTTTGTTCGAACGTACATCCTGAGTTTCTTCCGTATGCCAGCTTCCACGTGAATCCCACGCAAAGCTTTATAAATGAGGCCCCAGATCATCTTCAGCCACGATGCTGGTGAGACAGAAGTCATTCTATTAATAAGTTATGTTGGGTTTTATTCAAAAGACAAGCATGTAAATCTACACACGGAGACATGGTGAAACAGTTGTAACTGTCATGTATTCATTGCTGCTGAATGCCCACCTGATTTAAATGTTTAAAAGGTGAAATGTTCCCTCTTCAGATGCTCCAAATGTATTTGGGCATTCAAGCGTTGCAAGAAAACATTGTACATGTTCAGAAATTCAGTGCATAGAGAATCGGATCAAGCAATGACCTCATCGTTGCCTAATAGAGTGGCTGGCAACAGATGTATAGTGAAGCTAGTGTGTGTTTATTTGAAAATAAATCATATGAGGGTGAAGGAAATTAAACAAGGTTATTCAAGTTTGATATTTATTTTTGTTAGATTGATGGAAAGAACACCTTTTATATGTTTTATATAGTTGATTAAGATGCCTGACCATGCTTGAGTGTGAGCTCTTTATGAAGGTCCAAGGATATGTCCACCCACATCATCACACTAAAGTAGCACAGGCAGTATGACAGCGGAAATTAAGCGCAGCACCGAAATAATGATAAATGATGTTTGCGAGGCCATTTGTAACATGTAATCTTTGCTTGAATATGAATAATCAATTTATCCAGTGGTAGCTGCGGCTTCATTAATAGACTGCCTGTGCCACTTAAAGTATTTTTTCTGATGTAAAAGGATGGTTATCAAGTCCAGTCAATTGTATTTATACAGCCCAATATCACAAATAGCTACTTCCAGGGGGCTTAATAATCTGTACACCATACAACACCTTCTGTCCTTACCCACTCAATTTGAATAACAGACTAACAGACATGCCATAAATGTTCCATATGTAAAGAATAATCACTCGATCAATTAAAAACATCACAATTGGAACACGTTTTCATGAGAAAATGAATGAAGGTTGTAGAAAAACACGACGTTGATTGAACAACTTGTGTTGCCAAATAGGTATCGGACAAAACCTCCCCTGTGCGACTCAACATCCTCTGAATGGTGAGAGGTCGGGGCACACAACCAGCATTCACACGCATAGACAGAAAAGCAAACACAAAGGGAGAGAGAGAGAGCAAGATAGCATGCAAACAAGGCAGATGGGGAAAAAGAGGAGGATGACTGATGGTTCAGCAAAGAGAGACACAGAGTTAAAAGAGAGGACAAGGAGGAGAAAACTAGTAACTATGAACCAGTGTTGCAAGGACAGAGATGTGTTTTCTGTTAGGGCAACCCTGTCTGATGACTGTGAGATCCTTATCATTTCACTGATTAGGACAATTTATATTTTATACACCAGTGTTCTGAATAGCAATCCAATCAGTAGACAAGCAACCTTCTCCCATACAGACCTCTTGCTTGGTGTGCAATGCTTCGTACACAGTGGTAGCATTGTGTTTGGAATAGAATCTAGATCGATGGTCAATGCAAACTTTGTCAGTGTATTAAATAGTATGATAGGTTTTTTTTCTGCTTCTGTGGGATGCCTTCACTCTATCTATCCCTGCGTTCCAAATCACACACATGTTTTCTTTTTTCTACTCTACATACTACATCTGACAATAAAAATAATCGAGTTAGCATGCACTAGGCATACAATTGGGGCATACTTTTACCTATTTATTTCATCATAACATTGCACCTTGATCTTGCCTCTTGATGATGTGACGTCACTTCAAGATTCAAGAATCGCAGAATCGCCCAAATTGCATGCTGTTTTCAACACTAAAAATCTCTGCTGGATGTAGTACACATCCATGTAGTTTTAAGCATACTAAATCTGACCACAAGAATTAGGACATCCTAAATCTTTATTCTACCATACAAAATAGCAGAACATATGGGTATTAGAACGCAGCCTAATGCATTAGAGAGCTTCTGCAGCATCCTGGTCTAGTCCAACTGATTTTCCTCATTTTTGAGGATCTGGATGATATTAATCAAAAGTTCAGCGAGTGTCCCACTGGATTTTAATTCTGATATTCCTGATAAGGATGATGATAAAATACTACTAGAGACAGAAAAAGTGGTTTGAACATTTAAACACAGTCCTAAAGTGTGTCAAGTAATATTTTCAAGACAGACAGGAACTTTTACAGTACGCATTGAAGTTCAGTCATGTAGTGTGTAACATAACACATAAGGACATGCTATCATATGGATTTGCCCATTGTTGAGAAGCTACAAATTGTGTTTATAATCATGAACTCCACTGTGAGCTAAGCTTTGTTAAATAGAAAGTCTATCTGCTTGCAGCTCAATAACAACATTTTAGGATTAATATCTAGGCAAGTCCAATGTCAAATGTACTCTACTGTAAGGATCCGAAACCTGGGAGACAACCACCAACATACTCAAAAAACTAGAGACATTCAAATCGCTGTTTTACGGCGCCTCCTGGGAATTTTCTGGCCTAACATCTCAAATGCCAACTTGTGGGAACTCACCAAACTGACCAAGGATCCATAGAGACCCAAATTAAGAGGAGAAACTAGAAATGGTTAGGCCACACACTCAGAAGGAAAAACAAATCAATTACAAAGCAGGCCCTTATACATGGAACCCACAAGGAAAGGGAAAGAGGGGAATACCTACAGCCACATGGAGAAGAACCACTTAGCATGAAATTAAGATGGAAGGGCTGTCATGGCAACAACTTAATCGGAAGTCAGAAGACCGAAGGGGATGGAGGGGTTTCATCGATAACCTATGTTCCCTAGGGAACTTAAAGGCCTAAGTGTACCAAGTAAGTGTACGTCTGAGAGAAAGGTATCCACCCTTTTTATTTCTGCAGCAAATTAATTTTAGAACTTTTAAATTGAGTGACAGCGATACTTCCACTAACATGATCAACCTCCCCTTGTAATAATGTCCTTGTTTAATGGGATTATAACAAGACCATATAAAACATGAAATATTTTATTCAGATTGGTCTTAAATACAAATAATTCATCAAACAGATTTGTTTTTTACGTTGTTCATAAAAAGTCAGTGTGAAAAAACAAAACATATTTTATTATCCTTGATATTTGTTGAGTGTTGACGGTAAATGTGATGGATATTTTGTTCTTTACAGATAAATTCATAGACTGCAATACTAAAAGATAATATTGACTGAACTATAATTCAGAATGTTATAGCTGTATAACTGATACTGTGTGTGTATGTGTGTGCGTGTGTGCTTGCGTGCGTGCGTGCATTGAGAGCAAAAGGCTGGATTCTTGAAAACACATTCTGCCAAGTCTGTACAATATATCCAGTGAAAAGCATGACTCAAAGACAATCCATGTAAGTTTTGTACAACTCATCAAAAAGGCAGCGACAGATTAGAAACATCTGGCAACCAAAATACGCAGTGGGTTAAAATGAAACAGGGCCGGTATAGTAAGAAACAGGCCAAATTCTCAAGACTATGGCTGGGAAGCTGCTATAGAGAATTTGTCGATTCAGTAGGTGGAAAGGGTCTCGACAAGCATCTGAAATTCCAATACACATTCAAAGGAAGTGGAATAGTGCACATTAGAAGAAGGAGAAGCACTGTTTTGATGATGTACTACGTTCACCTGATACTTCTATCAGGTCTAAAGGTACACGTTTTTTTTTTAATTTTAGCTACACAAAATATTTCATAGGCATTATAAGCACACATATACAATACGTGTGAGTGACTGTTTCTCCTTTACAAATGTTAGTACAGGTTTGGATGAATACCACATAGAGGCCTGATACTTTTTAAAGAGTACATTGATTCAGAGGAACTGTGGTCCAAAGTTAGAGACGGGAACAATCTAAACAGAGAAGTGAATGACTAATGCTCACTCCTCCCTCAATACCACCACTGAGGTGCCCTTAAGCAACAGAAGTGCTCCAGTGGAGCTGTTCAGTGGCCAGCAGTATGAGACTGTGGTTTGTTTTTTCAAATCTCACAGGTAGGATTGTGTGTATATGTGAGAGAGACTGAGACTGCAAAACTAAGGTTTAGAATAGAAATAAATATGGCTTTGGTGCTGCTCAACCTTCAAGCAGCATCAGGCAGGTACAACTTCAGAAAACACCCCATGACTCATATTTTTTTTCTCATTTCTTCAACGTCTCCCGCTCCGACGGCAGCTCAGAGTGCTTATTTAGATTCTTGAAAAACACATTTAGAAGTCCTTTAATTGGAGAGTTGTGATTGTGAAGTTTGTGGTGCTCGTGGGTGTGAGATGAGTGATAATGGGGAAAGGTGTGAGTAAACAAATTGTTGTGGCCATGCATGCAAAAGTGCAGAAGAGTGATACCTTATGAATGGATGTCTAATCATCCCAAGATGCCTTGATGAATCGCTCCCATTCGCGATGCTTTATGGTGATAAACCTAATTTATTGTGGACTATTAGAATGGTTTATTGCACCGAGGCCACGCTCAGTCACTCGTTGGCTACTCACCATCTGCTCCAGCTCCGCAGGCCAGCTTTGGGATCGCTGGTTGTAAATATCTTACGCCTCAGGATAGTTATATTTTCGGAACGGGGGGTGAGAAATAAAGTCGCAAAATGTATTTAAGGGAAGACAATGTTTTCAATAAATAAAGAGAGGAGTCTTTAAGCCGTAATATACCTTTAGTTTCCTGTACACGCCCGTTTTATAATGTTGTTCAACAGCCGTTTTAGACACGTTATATGTAGGCTCAGTTTTTTTATGATTTTTTTTTATTTTTAATGATGATTTTTTTTCTTAAAGTCCATGAACCTCTTGGTCCATTCGTCACCATAGAGACAGCTACGAATAAACGGAGCCCACAAACCTGTGAGAGGTTGATAGAATTTTCTTCTGAGATTGGAACATGAAAATATTGAATTGTTCTAGTTTTATTCCCTTCCATTTTTGTACCTCTACTCCGATGACAATCACAATGCTGAAGAGCTTTTACTAAATGTATGGTCTTGAAACCAAATGTATCTAAAGTGCTTCTTGTAGCCTTGTAATATATGTACTTATCCATCCATTTTTGTATTCCAATGTTCTTTTGGACTATCTCTCAATAACTAATGGATGGATGGACAAAAACACTGGGCTGTAACATTCTTTGGAACATTTCAAGTGTGGGTCCGTCCTTTGCTCTGGCTATTCCATTTTGAATGTTTAGTTTACCATACCATGTCCATAAAGATAACATACACATACATACAAATTGCAAATTAATTTGATCTAACTTTTCAACTGTTTGTTACAACACAAGTGTCGTGATCAGCTGGCTGCTGTGCGTTCCTCCTCCTCCTTCTGCCACTCCCACTCCCCCTGTCTGCCTCACACCTGGTCTGCATTACCAATCAACTCACCTACTTCACCTCTGGCTTCCCTGCTGTCGTCGCCAGATCGTACTACTCCTCACCGTGGTAACGATACGTGACTGGCTCCAGTTGAGATTACTACCTCGCTCTGTTTTTCTCGCCTCTTGCAGTTTTTTTGTGATTCCCTAACACTGTTTTCCTCTGTCTGCAGTTACCCGGACCACGCTCTCCAGCATACCTACCTGCTTCTCCACCCCGGCTTCCCCACTCACCACCAGCTTCCCCACCTCTCTAAATAAACCTTTTTTTTTATCATAATCTGCCTCTGTCTGCTCTTGGGTCCAGTAACAAATCGTAACAACAAGCTCGCATTAGTGAATATTTCACACACTCTTCATTAAACATGAGTCTGTTGTTCTCAGTGATATTCCCAGATGTTACATAATACATGGAATCCTTTTGAATTGTGTTGCTGCCTATGGTTCAGAGCTTGCAGTTTCAACTCTTTTGTTTTCCCCCAAGCCAAAACAGAATTTCAGAGTGGCATACGGATGTCAGGTTCATTGATGCAGAGGTCTTTTACTCTCGGGAAAATGTTGTCTGCCTGGTTTCCCTCGGTCGGTCCCATGCGTTGTGTGAACGGAGACAGAGTGGGAGAAGAGAGGGAGTGTTTATACGAGGAGTTAACGCTGGGGATATCTTCACATCTCAGCTTGTTCTACAGGGAGGAGGATAGTGGGTTCCCAGTGTAGGCCTCCGTAGACAGAAGAGAGCTCAGGCCTGGGGCTCTTTACTGTGGCTTTCCACTCATAGGGGTTGGTTCAGAGAATAAGAAGTGGACCCGCTCACACACTGCAAAGACAAAAAGAGGAGGGGGGAGGTGAGGAGAATGAGAACACTCGCTAAGCTTTTTTTACCCTTCCTTTCTGCCTTTTTTGTCATTTGGTCAAAGTTTTTAGACATGAATTACACCATCTAGTGGCAATGTTTCTAAGGAAGGGTACGTTCATTTGTAAACACATACGAATGGGTTAGGCTCAACATATCATTTAGATACCTGGTCCATATCACACGCTGAACTTTACTGAACAATTCATTTTTGTGGGAATTGATAACATACTCTCGTGGTTAAAAGGTCTCATTCTGCACTGTATTATGGTTATGTTAATCATTGAAAGCCTAGTGTGTTGATCAATTACTCAAATAGGGACAAGATTTGTAAATTAGCTAAAGCTATGAACTCTCTGTGTAGGACATCAGTTGCATTCTTCTTGCATCGATCCTAATAAAAAAAATTCAAAAAGAAAATAGTAGAAGACTATGGAAAACATTTTGTTTGCTTTGACGCATGCAGTCAGAGAGGGAGAGACTGACAGACACAGAGAGAGAGAGAGAGAGAGAGAGAGAGAGAGAGAGAGAGAGAGAGAGAGAGAGAGAGAGAGAGAGAGAGAGAGAGAGAGAGAGAGAGAGAGAGAGAGAGAGCAGGTTTTGTGGCCTAAATCAGATAAACGGAGATAATTGCTTGCCCATGTCCCCCGTGTGTTCGTGTTGTTGTTACGGATGATTAGCCTAATGAATCTGAATAATTGGAAACATACGTATACAAGGTTATATTGTGGTACAGTTCAAGGTTTGAGGACCACAGAGAATTTGTATTGTGTAGTAGAGGCTGTAGCAGGAATACGCAGTATGATCTGGATAGCTGAGTATACTGTACAGTATATGAAACACAAACGGTTGTTTTTTTGTAAACTTTTGTCATTCAAGTAGATTTTCACATAATTATCTTAGTTTGTATGTATGGCCATTATTGATGTTCCATGTTTTTTACCCCATTATCACAAATATGCAGTTGATTATTCAAGTGCAGAGGCATTTTACTCATTTTCAACTAACTTCAGTTCAATCATCACAACAAGTTAAAAAAACAGCTTGTGAAAACACCTGTATAATGTATTTTGCAGCTCTGGAGGGAATTAACCCCCTTGCATACTGTAGAGCATCACTATGACAATAATACAATAAATACACATTATTTACCTAGGTGTTACAAACCTCTCCTCAATAAATATGTTTTTAAAGACCCGTCCTAATTTCCTGGAGATTTATTTTTGTTATTTGATAAGTAAATGTAGATGTACAGCAGATAGTTTACTCTTGAATGATTGACAGGCAAGTAGATATTTTTAATTCACAAGTCATGGTGAGATTAATTGAGAAACATAGCAGAGATTGTTTTCTACAGCATCAAATGAAATGACAATACAGGCAGCTGATGGTAATCCATCCAACTCTTATCTTTTTTTTCTCCAATCGTTCCATATTGCACACCTATTTCAAACGATACCGTTCAAGCAGGGGTGGTGCCACCGCTCTTAAAAAAACCTGTCAATCCAGAAAGTAGACAGCTGCTGATAGACAAACTATAAATTTAGCAAGACGTCAAGCTTTTAGCTTCCATGATGAAACATAAAGATAGAGGTGCACATAAGGCCAAAGTCATCATAAAACTCAAACTTAATACCGCATTCTATCCATGTTCCATGTAAATCATCCACTCAGTCTGTCACAAGCATTCAAGAAAACTTTGATGGCAATTTTTTTTTATGTCAAAAACTCAACATCTCAATCTTTTTTCCAGCCCAATTAGTCCACCCATTTCCTAGAATACGTGCAGCAGGTGATGTAAAAAAAACCTGACAAGAAACAAACCGCAAAAAACTGTCACACAAAAACATGGTCATTCAAAAGCTCAGCTCAGTCAGACAGAAGTGAAACATTGTGATTAAGATTCCCCTCTGTTCTTGTGTGTGTGAAACTAAATCATGGGCTTTTTGGACTAATGAAGTTTTAGCCCCAAAGCTGTCAAACTGATGGAGCCAGCCCCTCTTCTCTTTCCGTGCCACCGAACAGACGTTGCTGTCATGATTTCTTGTTTTCACTCGGCCATGGCTTACAAACCCAACATGACTTTTTCTATCTGTTATTTTTCCCAAATCTAAACTATCCAGGGATGATATAGAAACATCTGACAAGAAACGCTTTGACATTTTAGATCTTTATCCACCCATGTCATTTTAATTGATTAGTTCAGTCGTCTTCCCTTTTCCAGGCCCGAGCAGATCCACCACCAAAGCTGTGTGTGAGTGCTTTGAGCAAAGGCAGTCACTGGGCGACAATGCCTTTTCTTTACTGATAAATGAATATGGCAGAAAAATTGTCTAGGAAAAGCAATTCCTCAGGCGTCACAACAATTCCGGCCCTCATTTTTCACATCCATCGCTGAAGCAAAAGGGAGGGGGAAAGGATTTGACGGCTTTGCCTGCACCGAGAGATATACTGAGACCCCCACCTGACTTTTTATGTGCGGCTAACCTTTTTCCATTCCCCTACTCAAGATGGATATATGCAGAAATCTGTCAGCGTATTATGTGCGCCCCCATGGCCGCCGTGTTTGTATGTGTGTGAGAAGAACCAGACAGCGAGGTAGAATATGGAGGGAGAGAAAGACACCAGTGCGAAGTTTCCATTATCTCTGGAGTTCTTTTCGCTCTTCTGCTGCACATCGGACTCATTCATCTGTTTCACTCTCTATGATTTGTCTGTGTGTTGGAGGTTAAGGGTACTTTGCATGAAGATTTAGTGTGCTCTCCGACAGCTCTGCCTGCTAAGAAAGAGCAATGGGCTGCTTTAATAGACATGTGACCTTTGGGCCCCCGAATGAGAAAAAGTTTGTGTGCCCATTGAATAACACACCGGTGTGTCTAAACCTTGATCGCCATTCACAGCAGATTCATCTTTTTTAAAAACTGTATTATATTCAAGGAGCAAAACAGAATAATTGCTTGAAAAAGAAAGTGTCATCCTCATGAAAAGATACTCAAAATCGTATTTATTTCCTCTCTGGCGAGCGCTGTAAAGCCTGAATGAGCAAAGGCCCTGGTTGGTTACATTCTTTGCGCACCATCCTTATAATTAATGATGTAACAATTCAACAATTCAAATACGCTGGTGATAGTAGGCCCTATCTGACGTGATGAAACCATAAAACACTAACTAAAATCAATTTACTGTATAGGCATGAGGCAATAGGCACGATGCATGCCATCAGAACTTTAATTAGCCACAGGGATGAATTCAAATGAGCCATTCCCCACTTTAATAATTATGTGGCGGGTAATTGATTATTTCCAACAGGAAACTCGGAGGTCACAGTCAGTTACAGAACAGCGCGGCAGTAACTTTTGAATGTTTCGATGAAGGACACCTGAGCAATTAGCTTGCTTAGCTCTTCAAACTTCAAAGAAAAGAAAAGGTTGTCAGTACTTTTCAGGAGTGCCTGTTGCTCTAAGCCCTATGCTGATTTGGTCCCTACTGAAGAGGTCAGTTTGGAATTTATACATTACAAAACAAAGCTAAATACCTGTCTCAAACAGTTGGGGACTGCAGTTTCAATCAAACATTAAATTGAGTAAATGTGCATTTGGGGACTCTTTTCAGCTGTGGAGTTGGTGTTTAAAGGCTTACTAAGCGATCTCCAGGGAACGCTTGGTGAACATTTCTTTATGTTTACTAACCGCGGTAATAGTTAACGCTCAGAGCGAGCGCATGACGGACATGTAGCGGATGGTGAGTAGATATAAGCTGATTTTGACAAAAAGTGTTCTGGATTGCAATCGCTTAGGGGTTCTTCGATGTTGTGTTCAGGTCAAATTTGAATTTGAAGGGATAGCTGAGTATTTTTGAAGTGGGGTTTTATGGTGTACTAAAGTCTGATTGATTGATTGACACACACACACACACACACACACACACACACACACACACACACACACACACACACACACACACACACACACACACACACACACACACACACACACACACACACACACACACACACACACACACACACACACACACACACACACACATGCACACACACATTTAAACACAGTTGCACACGTGTATGGCTGTACGGCCTCTGGCCAAGACTTCCCTGTGGTGAACATAATTATGCCCCTGCGGTCCCCAGGTTAAGGGCTCACAACTGAGTCGTTACTTGTCAGGCACTAATGCAGTGCCAAACTATAGACCTCACAAAAGCCCTTAAAGCCACTACGAGTAACATGGCACGTTGGCGTTCCCTTTGGACAAAAGCGGTAGTATTTTTACGACACCCGCTGTCGCAAAGCTGTTTTCTAGCTCGTGCCAGGCGTGCGAGTGTGAACTGAGAAGGTAATTTATGATTATCAGAGGAAACATGAGGCTGTTTAAAATATATTTAAATGTTACTCGTAGCCGCTTTAATAGTAAGAACAGTATCACCTAAAAAAGCAACCCGTGAGTGATTCACTTAACGATCTATCTATCTATCTATCTATCTATCTATCTATCTATCTATCTATCTATCTATCTATCTATCTATCTATCTATCTATCTATCTATCTATATATATATATTTATATATATATATATACTATATAGGACTATACATATGTAGTATTTGAAGCTCTTGCTTATATCTTTAATCATTACATTAGTGAAGATGGATTGTAGGAAAAAGTGTCAACAAGTGTTGTTGGTAATGCTTTCACCATGATTGTTTATTTAATGTGTTCAGGCAATCATTTTTCAATATGATAAAGTTTCAATGTAAAGTTGCATGAGTAGTTTTTGGCCTAAGTAATTTTTTTCCCTTAAAGCCACTACGAGTAATATTTAAATATATTTTAAACAACCTCATGTTTCCTCTGATAATCATAAATTACCTTTAACAGCAAACGAGACCATCAGTGCAAATAAATAAGTTTTTATATAGGCCTAGTTTTTATTAGGCCTACTGCATTTGGTCTGGTCGCACACCCAGTCCGATTTTCGGTGTGCGCATGCAGGCTCTATGGTCACATATTCGTATTGGTCGCAGATTTCAGTGTAGCGCAGCAATGCGATTTGAGAAGCCTATCCCTCCAGCAAGGTGAGGGAAGGGGAGCGGGAGCCTTGTTTGAGACAGTTATTTGTCGTCATAATGACTGATAACGGGGCTGAACCATCAAAGAAAAAAAAGAAAATGCAATGAAGAAAAGCTAAAAGAGTGATAGACGGGCGGGAAGAGGGCGTTGCCAAGCAACGTGTACACAATTTCACGGGAGCGAACAAGACTGCACTGTTTACTCCTAAATGAATGAGCGGTAGCCTACTAAAACAAAGTTTACTTTGCTTCACCATCATCAGATGACCATTATTCATCTGAAATAGTCATTATTTACAACAACATATAGGCCTACACATTACCTCATCGTGATCCATACTAACTGCCGTCCCTCGTTCATTCGCTTTCTGTTAAGCCTTTCACACCGCCGCAAAATCGGAGCTAGTTCTGGGCTTGTTCGGAGTTAGAGCCAGTGTTTTGGTTTCACACCGCCAGAGAGCCTGCTCCGGGCCGTAAAAACCGGGGGAACTCATACCACAGGATTGAGCAGGGTTTGATAAGAACTGCTTGCGCGAACGGTTGGGGGAGGGATTATCCTGACCAACCAGAGCAACTCAAACCTCATGCCCGCCATATTTAAAAACACCGCTACTACGAGACGTAAACATAACATAATTACCGAACGTAGCGATCAAATTGACCGGCGAGAATACGCTGTATGGGTCCTGTTTGCTTAAGAAAGCAAAGCGAGAGCCAACAAGTGTAAAAATAAGACGTATTCGCCGCTGTTGTTGTGCTTAAAGCTAGCGGTAGCTTTAGCGTTAGCCACAAGAGCAGCGGCGTCGGGTGACGTACACACACGTTTACAGTGACGTCATGACGTTGCTCTCTTGCCGGCTCCATGGCTGTCTCCGGTCGATGTGAAACCAACCGGTTCATAACTGGGATAAGGCTGTAACCAGTTTTGAACTGACCCCAACACCAGCCTGGAACTGACTCTTGGTTCATTTTGGTGTGAAAGGCCTATGTGAGGACACGGAATCTTTCAGCTCCATGCGAGTTGTCAGTGAACCTGGTTAACTCATTGCAATCAGGTGTGTGTGGCACTGACTGGCATTAGCTGATGCGACTAAAACAGTTGTATGAGCTCATTCAATGAGACCTACATAAAGAGTGAATACAAATTCAAAATGTGGAATGTTTCTAAGAACATAAGTTGGTAAAAGGGTCTAACACAACAATGGGTATTGGTATGGATATAAAGGCTATTCAGCTATAATGGGGCGGTCACAGTTCATGATGATGAAGGAACAGTCCCCCAGTGAAAATGTGTTGGACAAAAGCAGAGGTTTATAGCACAGAGGTGAGGGCTGTGTCAAGCATTTTGAGAATAGATTCATTGCATGTGTTGTTCTTTCCATTGGTTCCATTGACGAAAACAAAACGAGAGAATATCACCTTATCTTTTTATAGACCCAAATCAGTGGTCCCTGCTATTCATTTACAACTGAGTGTTCTGTGTTCTAACCACTTAGTGAAAAGCTACGGCTGTGACTGAGTATCTAAATGTAAATTTGGGGTGCACTGCGATAGAGCTGAAATGATCTGTTGATTCATGAAATGAGTTGGCTGGCAGAGCTTATGTTTTGAATATCCAATGTTTTTCTTACTTTTCTCATGACACTACGCTATCTCTTTTTGGATATTGGGCCGTTAGAACTAAACCAACCATTTTCAATACCAGTTTGTGCTCTGTTTAACTGGGATTAGTTACTATTTCATAAACCATTATTTTTCTTTTTAGAACAAACAATGTATCAATGAATAGAGAATGATAATTGGGAGACTATTTCATAATGGAAATAAAGTCAGTCAGTTGCAGGCCTAAACTTCAGGTAATTATGTCATTTCATTAGAACGTATTTTATGCAAGATCATATAGGTCTTAAATCCAGCATGTGTGCAGAGACAAAGGAAATGCGACTTATCACTCTAAATATACATATCAGACACACACACACACACACACACACACACACACACACACACACACACACACACACAGATACAGAGAGAGATGCCTTTGGGCACCGACTAAAAGGAAAACGCCCCTTCTGACAAACAACCAAATAAAATTCCCCACACAAATCAACAATTCATTCAGAGCGAGGAGGAAGGCAAGACGGAGCACATGATGAACAATCCATATGATTGTTTAGTCAGAAATGATTCACTAGATTATAACCTATAGCCTATCGTGTTTTCGACACTGCGTCTGAACAGCAACACAGCATACTTTGTGTGGGCTTAACAAAGTATAGGTTTGTTACGCAATTCTCAAATGTATCATTAGTGAAGTTTCCTTCTCTCGGGGTTGCCCCGTAGGCATCACCGTTGTTGCGTGTGCGCTCAGACAGGGTGCACACTCACTGTAGCTCTTCGCGCACACGCCCTCACTCTTGCAATGTGGGATGTTGGAATCCGTAAATCACCATTAAAGGGGGACAGATTACAGAAACTGCTGTTATAAGCACTATTAACATGTCTGGCGTTGGTGTGAGAAAAAAAAACGTGCACATGATGCGTGTGTTATGGTGTTGATGGATCCTCGAAAGCCTGCTGCTGCTGCCGCTACGCCTGTCGACCATTTAAATATAAATATAATTGGGTGACTACATTTGGCCCCAATGAAAATGAGTGGAGACTGACAGTCAACTACTTAGAAAAAGACGGACCCCACCACCAGCATCACTCCCCTCTCCCCCCCCCCCCCCACTCCTCCTCCTCCCCCCTCCTCCTCCTCCTTCGCTGTGTGTCCTCCTCATAAATCCATTGGTTGTGGTGTTCGGCTTCACTATCCAATGCTTTAACAGATCAGACTGCAGTTGTATTTCGGGGGAAGTTGGCAGCTCGCAGCGGCTCACGGCGAAGAAAAGCGTTCCCCTCGCTCTCTCTCTCCGGCGCTTGGACAGTGGAATTATGAGCAGAGCTGACCCAGCCTACTACATCTACATCACCCTGTGCTGAGAGTTTTGTCCGTTTCACACCGAGAGAAATTAAACCCACCATGGAGATTGGAGTGCGTATCCTCTTTGCTTTCCTCGTCCTCCAGGTAAGACGCACGCGCGCGCGTGTGTGTGTGTGTGTGTGTGTGTGTGTGTGTGTGTGTTGCCTATGGCAGTGTTGTGATAGAGGGTGTTTTTTGGAGTATGGGGGACAGTTTCACTGAGCGATCCAACTCTCCTTTTTCATGGTCTCGCTCGGGCTACTCGCGCAGTTGGAGGCGCAGATGGGGTTTTTCTATGTCTTAAGGTCTGTAAGTTTGTCCCGAGTCTGCACATCACACACACACACACACACACACACACACACACACACACACACACACACACACACACACACACACACACACACACACACACACACACATCTGCACATGCACCTGCCGAGTCCATCCGTCCGTGCCGCGTCCGAGCAAGTTTACTCCCGTAGTCCGAGTTACTTTTGGGGGACGGTTCTGGCAATCCGCACTGGTCGCCCACTTTAGAAATGCTGCTCACATTTTTCTCGAGAAGAGAGGGTCTTATAAAACGAAGCCTAAATATAAAGGGGTAGAAAACAGGATGAGAAGAGGGGAACGAGAGGGAAAGCGAGGCGCAGGTTGTACCATCCACTGCTATGTCTAAGTGGAACATATCTTCACCGGCTCTTGTCTCCAGTCGCATCTATATTCCACTCGAGCGTTTCTTTGGGCTTGTGAGTGAGTGTGTGTGTGTGTGTGTGTGTGTGTGTGTGTGTGTGTGTGTGTGTGTGTGTGTGTGTGTGTGTGTGTGTGTGTGTGTGTGTGTGTGTGTGTGTGTGTGTGTGTGTGTGTGTGTGTGTGTGTGTGTGTGTGTGTGTGTGTGTGTGTGTGTGTGTGTGTGTGTGTGGTCTGGAGGGGTAAAGCAGCACAGGCGGACGGAGGGGAGAAGTGGATGAAAGAGAGAGACCTACAGAGAGAGACAGAGAGAGAGGCACCGCTGAGGGAAAGAAACGCTCACACTAACTTGGCCACTCTACTGTGGACGTTCTCTCTCTCTCTCTCTCTCTCTCTCTCTCTCTCTCTCTCTTGCTCTCTGTTGACGCGGATTTCTCGCGGGATATATTTAATAGCCTTAATTCCCACCGGGAGAGAGCCACTCGCCCGTTTGATGTGACTTTATTATGAAGAGAGAGAGAGAGAGAGAGAGAGAGAGAGAGAGAGAGAGAGAGAGAGAGAGAGATACTGTAAGTGGGAGCAGCTGCATTTGCCAGTCAAGTCTTTAGATGACTATACTGTATAATCGCAGAAGGGCAGCACCAGGGCTCTATTTGCTTTAGATTTGTTCCCTTGAGCAAAGCATGAAACCCAGCCGCACTGATGCCCCTCCCTCTGTTTGCCTTGATCTCTGACCTCCCATGCAGGCGGATGTAAAAACACTCCCTATGCAGCACACATGAAGACCTGTGCTATAGTCCATTGAAGTCCTCACTGTCTAGCCTATACGTTCTCTGATGACAGTGGTACTTCTTGTGGCACTTTTGCAAATGTTTATCTGCAGATAATCCCAAAATAACCGAGCTGAGACCTTTATACACACAACAATGGTGGTGAGCCCTGAAGCATGGCAGAAAAAACAACTCATTTGGGAAACTGTTGTGTGTTGTGCGTCTTCGCTCTCTTCTTCCCGTTTTCTCTCTCTCTCCCTCTCTACTTTCTCTCCTTCTCCCCTGGATTTAGATCTGTAAGAGGCGCCCGCCTTTCATTTGATATGTCTCGTTTGACCTGCATGGGCTCTTAAGTGCACATTAGTGGCTGTTAGTTATTCATTTTAATTGGATAAGCCACCGGTTCATTTCCACGTTGTAGTGTTTCGATCTTAGGATGTGGGCCGATCATGATTCAGGCTAATAGTGTTTCTAAAGAAAATGATTTAGCTTTGTGTTTTATTGATTGGGAGCTGTCCCCTCTTGCACACACCTCCCACACACCCCAACCCACACGCAGATGTGTATTATCACTACGTCTCTTCGACAAGGCTTACCATTGACTCGATTCATTCACTATAAACATGAGGAAGAGACGGGGCAAAAATGCCTTCAAAACCAAGGGATTATTCCTGATTTGTACTTCCACTCACGCACTTGCTGCTGTGGATAAAGTTGACTCAAAGACACTCAGACCAAGTGGCAGATATGCAGACAGATTTAAACGTATGGCGCTGGGCCGGCTGTCCTTAGGCCTGTACTTCTGGCTGGCTTAATGTACAGTCTGCTGTGTGGGGGAATCTCCATATCCTCTGGCTGTCCCACCAGTAGACTGGACATGTTTTGATATATACCCACCAAATTTAAATGAATACGGCAGAGTGAATAGAGCACAGATTGATGCAAACCACCGGGAACTTCGACCATATGTCACCATTCTCCCCTCCAGTGATCCAACGCGCAGCTTTCCAGTTCGCCCAGAAACACACACACACACACACACACACACACACACACACACACACACACACACACACACACACACACACACACACACACACACACACACACACACACACACACACACACACACACAGTAGGCCATATATGCAACATGTGCACTCACTCTCGTTCCACCTGACTCATCATCCACATGCACATTGTGAATCTGCCTCCTCCCCTCTCAGGATCGCAGCAAATCTCACAACATTACAGTGTGTGTGGGGGGGGGGGGGGTCGAACTAGGTACTCTTATTTATAGATGCTCAGGTAGGGAGCCAAGTCTCTCTCCACGACGAGCAGCCATACGGTATACTCCTACGTATCGTATACTCCCACCGCCTCCCTCTCTCTCTCTCTATCTCCCTCCCTTCCTCTCTCTCTCTCTCTCTCTCTCTATCTCCCTCCCTTCCTCTCTCTCTCTCTCCCTCTCTCTCTATCTCCCTCCCTTCCTCTCTCTCTCTCTCTCTCTCTCTCTCTCTCTCTCTCTCTCTCTCTCTCTCACACACACACACACACACGCACACCAACATGTAGGCACACACACCAGTAGCGGCCCCCTCCTTGGTAATAAATCCCTGTTTTCCAAATGAAACGCTAAGCAGTCTCTCCGGGTGGAGCAATGATTCAGAATAAGCACAGCACAGCTGGGAGCTGCAGGTGCTAGGATTTTTATTCCCCTTCTTTCTCTCTCTCTTTCTCTTTCTCACACACACACTTTGATTTGTCATTCACCGTCTTCCCTCCTCTGTGTCTGTCTTGTATATTTGTTTGCTTCTCCCCTCAGCTTGTGGTCTGTTTCACGTCAACCCCCCCCCTCCCCCCCTGTGAAATACATTTTTTCTATCTTAATTAAACACCATTAAACAACCTTGGTAACACTTTATAATAACTATCCGTTGTAACTCGTTAATAGATCATTAGTAAACTCTTAATTAATGATTATTAATGATTTGTTAAGTGTTTGTTGGCAGTTTGTTAAGGATTTATAACAATGGTAGACAGTTAATAGCTTAATAATTGAATCAGTTCATCTGGGAGGTCCATGGCATGCACAGTGTGTATTGAGTTTATTTAAAAATATTTGAAAATGGGGCTGCCCTCAGTTGCCCATGTACTGTGTATAGTCTATAGCCTATTTCAGCCTCGTCACAGATGAACTGATTCAATTATTAAGCTATTAACTATCTACCATTGTTATAAATCCTTAACAAACTGCTAACAAACACTTAACAAATCATTAATAATCATTAATTAAGAGTTTACTAATGATCTATTAACGAGTTACAACGGATAGTTATTATAAAGTGTTACCACAACCTTAAAGTAAATAGTAAAAATCCGCATATGATTAATGTTCCTACATATTATAAAACTTTGTTAAAAAAAGAAGATTTTCTTTAGTATCTAGAGTATACCGTTTGACAGGACTGTGTGGGCGTGGTCGTATCAAACGGTCTCCATGGCAGCAGTCATTGTTTTTATAGAACGCTCAGGCACAGAATTGCCAGTGATTGGTTCAAATATTTATTGTGTAATAAGAACCAGAGTGTTAGCCCGCCTCATCCAAACCGACTTTCTGTAAAGTTGATCAAATGAAATCAAATGATAAAATCTTTCATTTGGATTGATAAATATGCCTAACTCTTTTCAGATACTTTACTATCATCCAACCATATTCCCCATATTACATAGTTAGAAGGATGTTGTGGGTTTGAGTTACAGTTTTTCTCAGTCGCTTTGGTGCTTTTCTCACATCACTATTAACATTTGCACAGCAGTTAGTGCATTTCTCAAAACAATTAGTGCAAACTGCAAAACCTAGTGAATAACCTGCAAAAGTACGTCACTTGCTCAAAATGGATAGTCTATTCCTCAAAAGCAAGTATTCATGTCAATGAAACTGCCAGTGTCATCAAAATGAGAAGTCTTGACACCATCGTTTATGAACAAGATAGTCAAATGGCTTTGTCATGTTTTCATTATGACAGTTTATTCTCTTTGTTTTCCAATGCAAAAAAAAGGTCAGAACTCGGTGACACTACCTGAAAATGCTCAAGACAGCACTATACACTATTTGTACAGCCATTTGAAAACTACAGTAAAGTTACACATTGCTGTAGTTAGGGGAGTAAGTGAGTACAAGACACTGAATATGTATGTTTCACATTTTTACTGTATATGCTCTTTGCAATTCTACAGCATTGTGCTAAAGAAAAATACACTTCAGTCACTTATTTAGAACAAACATAAAAAAACACCCTTTTGGTAGAGCTGTGCACAAATGTGAACAATATAACAGGACATATTGTAACTGAACATATAGGTAAATCATTCTGGCACATCCAGACGTTCCTGTTTGTCTGGCCACATATTTTTATCTACATCACAACGGATATTATCCCTTGCAATGCAGCGAGGAAAGTATCTATGATAAAGAAAAGGTATAAAATTTGCTTGATAGAATTTGATAACTAGTTCAACAATTTTGTATGTAATGACTCAAGCAATGAAATGAAGATTATTAGTTTTATTGGGAAAGACTATTCAGCATCCATAAGTTTAGTTAATTTTGACTGACATGACATAAGCAAATGACAATGTTATAAAACAGCAGAGAATTGTATGAAAGCAACTGATACATGTCCAAAAGCATTTGCAATTTGTTCAGAGGAAGGAGAAATTGCTACTATGATGTGCTCAAATGACTAAATGTTGCGGAGGTTGAACTAATAGTTATGAGAATTTTCATTCTGATCTGAGAAAAGCACCAAAGCAACTGAGAAAAACTGTAATACCCCATTCATTTCCTTTAAACGCTCACTTACAATGTTCTCCCTTCACTCTCTCTGTTTCCTTTTCCCTTATCGTTCTCGCACTAGTAGATGACAGCTACAGTCACAGTTTAAATTCTGGGCTGGCACCTGGGCGTGTCCGCGCGGAGATTTGCTGTCATGGACGTTTTATGGGCTTGCAGTGACCAACAGACTGTTAAAGTTCCTGCTTAAGCTGCTGCAGACCCAGAGAAGAGATAGATAGACAGATAGATAGATAGATAGATAGATAGATAGATAGATAGATAGATAGATAGATAGATAGATAGATAGATAGATAGATAGATAGATAGATAGATAGATAGATAGATAGATAGAAGACTCCTCCCTCCCTCAGTTCCATTGATCCAGGGTATCAAAAAGAGACGACACAGCCATCTCTGGTACGTCAGCGCCAATTATTATTCAGGAGTGCGGCAACAGGTGTGAAATGTGAACTCACACACACATTCTTCAGTCGGGCAGGGTATTGGCAAGGAGTTCACGATACAAATACCTATCACGATATGATATATCACGATAAATTGCAATGTATTTTGCGATGCATATTGCGATATTCCACATAGTTCCCTGAGAATGTAAAAACAGAGCTGAAATACAAGTTGCTGTGTACAATCTGGGTGGTCTCACTACACTACACTACTTGACAGCGCTAATTGATAATTCAGTGGACAAATAAATCATTTTTTATTTAATTCAAACTTTAATTCAAATTCAAACCCCTGCAATTCAGTGCTCTGCTCCAACATCTACAGAATCCGTTTTCACTGTTCAGTGTTCACACCTCATTTAAAACCTGAATTTCTTTTTTCAAAATATTGATTTTGGATCTGACGATACTACAGCGATCATGCAAATACATATCACAATATATTACATTTTTAGGTCCATGTTGTGTTTGGCATCCTAGTCTTTTAATCATTTCTCCATATCTAGATTCAGTTATACATATATTCCAATGTGTCTATTGTTCAGTCATGCATCAGCTTCTGCAGAGGATAATAAAGGTTGCCAGCTGTATATACCCACTATACACTTTGCTGTGGTTTCCTCATTAGCGAAATCTACATTATACGGAGCCCTTTCATGTCTTTCACCACTTGTTACAATGATGGTATCCTTTCAAAGCAGACCTCCTACTGCATCTCCCATGAAGGTTCCTGTTGGTAGAGTCTCCTTTCAAACTGGCCTTCTCAAGTGCTGCTTCAGCTTGGGGCTTTTTTTCTGATGGAGTCTGTTAAGAATCAACTCTAACGGCACACTACAAAGGCTAATAATGACACTAATGAGTAATGCCAGTCATTACGACAGGATGATTTCTTTCTTTGCCTCCCTGTCTGTCTTCCTCTCACTTTTTTCTCACACTTGCTTGCTCTCCCCTCACCCCCCCCCCCCCCCCACACACTGCTCTGTGGTGCTTAAGCTCCCATAGTCAAGGAGCTGGAATAAAGGTTATAGGTTAGAGTTAAGAAAAATTGCAGATAAGTTTGCAATTCATGGGCCTACAGAGACACCCAACCACTTAGAAGAATAGGAGCGTGAGATGAGATGGCTAAAATGAAAACAATTTCTAGTGATGGTCTTTGAGGTTTCAGTCCACTTCCCGTTCTCCCTATCTGTGCTGTGTTTCCTGTAGTGAAAGCACACAAGCAACCACAGCATGTGGTGCTATAGTGCTCCTTGGAGTTTATTTTTTTCTGGAGCCAGCTTTTAATGACACAAAACATATTAACTCTAAAAGCTTCCTGTAAGTGAACGCACATACACAGGCGCGCGCGCACACACACACACACACACACACACACACACACACACCCTCTGCATGGAATATGCTGCAGAATGACCTGAGATTTAATTCATTAATCTCGTTAAATGCGTTTAAGTCCAAAATGAAAAAAATATGAAAAAATTATTGAATTTTCAATAATTTTTACTGCTTAAAAAAATGGCTCTTTTAAATTGTTATTGCATAATGAGAACTGCTTTGCTTTATTTTAGTTCTACTCACTGTGTCCTCTTGTCTTTCCTTGTCTGAAACGATGTGTATTTATTATGCTGCTGCCTGTCTTGGCCAGGTCACCCTTGAAAAATAGATTTTTAAACTAAATTCCTGGTTAAATAAAGGTTATAATAAAACACACACACACACACACACACACACACACACACACACACACACACACACACACACACACACACACACACACACACACACACACACACACACACACACACATTGTTTTATTCCCCCCAAAGTCAGACATTGTGTAAAAAGGAAAAAGTGTTTTGATTTCTACAAGGTAAAACCAGAATGTATAAAAAATAACCTTTGATAAGGCCACTGTCATGTGCGCACCTGGCCACTTGCACTTGCATTATTTTCTTATAAGCGGAAGGTCTAAAATACTTCTTATCAGTCCTACCACTGTTAGGTCAACCGCTATCTTAACTCAGCTGTGGGAGGGCGGGACCTTTGAGGTGAACCCAGATCATCTTCAATCATCTTTCACTTGACGTTGCCACCACACGTGTACTGGGGAAAGCGGCAGATCAGAGGGAGACCAAGCGAGGCAGGATGAGTGACAGCTAGCAAGAGTAGCAATTCAAGTAAATACCTACCCTTAGTGAAGCATTCAAATCTGTCTGTATTTGATCTAAGTGGCCTAATTATGCAAAATGTCAATCGACATTGCTCGGGGTAATCGTGAAACATGCCAAGGAGGAAAAAAAGAGGCTTATTTGTAAGTACTGATGAGTTTTAGTGGGTAGAGAAATCGTAGAAGAGACAACGCACACACACACGCACGCACACACGCACGCACACACACACACACACACGCACACACACACACACACACACACACACACACAGCCTCAGTAGTAACCATGTGTGAAGGACACAGCAGTGCAATGTGATGCTGTCCCTCCGGTTGATCAAACTTTCCTCATCAGTTTGTTCTCTTCTTATCAATGCTGTGGACAGACGAGCTTGATGAAAAAGCACACAGAAACAGGGGGAAAAGGTGTCAGACAAAGGCAGAAAGACAAGCACACACAAAAAAGCAATAACATGGTCACGTTTAAAATCTAACGAGTGTGGGAGAGAAACAGCCAACACCCCTTGTCTCTCACTTCCTCAGTCTCTCTCTGCCACCCTGACAAACATTCTTCCTAACACATTACAGATAGTCACAAGCTATTTGCCGGCTCTGTTTGTCTGTCTTTTTGACACTCGCAAACATCCAGATATGTCCTCCCCCCTCCTTTTATTGTCACACACACACACACACACACGCACGCACGCACGCACACACACACACACACACACACACAGACAGAAGCTATATTTGGCAGGGGGGTTCAAGTTTTTTTTTTCTCCAGTGTGATTGCGACTACTTCTCCATTGCCACCAAGTGTGTGAAGCTGCCAGCAGCACAGTGGGAGTATTCATGTGAAAGGGGCTGGTGGCGCAGGGTCCCATTTCTTCCACTAGAGTGCTCTTGCTGATGATAGTAGCTGGCGCTGATATTGTAAGTCGCATTATCCTCCCAGCCAAGTAATAGCGCTTCATTGTTGGTGTGGTGAGGCACTTTTCTATTTAGTTAAGGTAATAGATGTGTTGCAGACCGTACTCATTCGGTCATGAATAAGAGGCTCTTAGCATAGGTCACTGAATAGCTAGCTTTTCATCACCGACTGCATTGTTAATTGTAGCCTCAGGGTCAAAAGCAGGGTGATGGAGATTTCTGCCCGCTGCGCTTAATCTATTTTTCATGAGTGTATATGGTAGGTGACTAGCTGCCTAGCAGTGTTTATGTAGATAAATGGGTCTTGCTAAATAGATGTGCTTCCCCGGCCACAAGGTTGCTAGATCAGTAAGTGAGTATACTGAAATAGATATTTTAGATTTTTTTCCTTCTGTAGGGGAGAGTGGCCTAAGTTGTGCAACTTTTCACTCAAAGTGACTTTAAAGTAAGGCCTTGACAGTAAAGTCTCCAACTCAAATATGTACATATATTTCAGGGTGTTGTGCATCCCTGGCAATAAAAACTTTGGATCTGGAATAAACTGTTGAAGAAATATAGCTTTCGGAAAAAAAGTTGTCTTGATGCACAACTTGCCCCCGGGGTGGTGTAAGTTGTGCGGTTGGAGAGAATACCATGGGGTGAATTGTGACATTGCTATATATCTCATAAACTGTAATGCAAGACACATCCATTAGACAATCACTTATTTAAGGTTTATTTAAAGTAAATCGTTGACAAAGATTGAAGGACAATTTTCTTAAACAAGGCCTAGCAGATCTAATGGTTTTACCTGCAAAGCTCACAATGACAAAGTCACCATCATCATCTTTCTGGCCATCTGAACTCTCATCAGTGGTGTCGTTAAGTGGAATTGAGATGTCACTCTCTTCTGAGCTACTGTAGACAATCACTTTCTTTTGGTGACCAGCGTATACAGCCATGCCACTGGCACAACTCTCAGAAATTTACTTTGCACTAGTTGCTCCGTGCTTGTGGAACCAACTGCCACCTGACAAATGTGATTCCCTCTACATTTCTGCCTTTAAATCAAGGCTCAAAACCCATATGTACACCCTGGTGTTTCCTCCCCATTAACCTCTGCACTACTTACTTACCTCTGCACTACTATCTGTGTTTATGTGGATGTACGTCTTTCATTTTGGTTATTGTTATTTTACCTTCATTGTTTACCTACTGAATGCACTATGTACAGCACTTTGGACAGTGCAAACTGTCATAAATGTGCTTTTATAAATACATTTTACTTACTTACTTACTTATAACTCACCCAGGCCCTTTGGCACAAATCACCCCATCCCCAGAATTTTGGATAATAAGCATGATGCAGCAGTTTAGGGCTGACATCGTGCAAACTGTATACACTCAAAATGTAGCATACCAAAGCACTAAAACATGTGTCAAATGTTTTCAAACTTGTCTATAATTGTTCAGACACAATAATCAAAAAACCTTGATCATGGAAATTTTACTTTGAAAGGCAAAACACAGTTTTTTTAGCTTAAATGTGCTTATATCTTATTCCTGGTGTGTCTCCCTTATTTACAGGATGAGTCAAATGGATGTCTCTTCTTAAATATGTGGTCACATTTCCAATTTCTTCCACGGTTTTCTAGAAACAAGGGGTGGAACAACTTCCAAAATGCACAACTTAGGCCAACTCTCCCCTATATCCTTTTTCAGGAGGAAGAAACTAAAAAAAATGCACTCTGGGACTGAGACTCTTTTCTCAGACCACATATTTACCTGCACATATTAAAACTAAATGGAGCATCGGGGAGGAAAATACTAAATCCTAACAGTTATCTACAGCGCTGTAATAAGTACCTCGGGGTGGTAACACACCACTAGGTTTTAACCGGACCTATAGCTCAAATTAGGCTCTGTACACACATTTGGATGAATACCGTTGTGTTTTTTTTGTGTGTGTGTTTTTCAGTGTGGCAACACTATAGTTTAATGAGTGTATTTTTCTGAATACTCAACAGAGATGATGTGATGCATGGCTTGCGGCATGCTTATCTTGCACTTCAGTCTACGTCTGGCATTATGATGAAGAATTTTCCTTGACCAAATTGGTTAAAGTTAAAGTTTAAAAGCAACTTATTAAACCCTTGATATTTCTTTACCAAGAAAGACACGCAACATCTGCGTTGGTAGTCAAGCAATAGACTTTACATAAACACTTAACATTTATACTTGGTCTGTTTAGACTGTCAGAAAGGTGTTCGTTAAGGTATTGCATTACCATTACATTACCAGGTTTCATCATAATCATTTTGATTAGCGGTTACTGACAAATTCAGCCAGCAAAGATGGGCAAGAAGAGAATATAGAATGAATTGAGGAAGGAGATTTGGGTCACACATTCTGTTTGGGCAGTGGTCTGTATAAACGCACGCACACACACACGCACGCACACACACACACACACACACACACACGCACGCACGCACGCACGCACGCACGCACGCACGCACGCACGCACGCACGCACGCACGCACGCACGCACGCACGCACGCACGCACGCACGCACGCACGCACGCACACACACACACACACACACACACACACACACACACACACACACACACACACATTTAAGCCGAGAAGTGCACTTTAAAACTATTCTCACTTCTCCCTTCCTAACCCTCTGTGGTTGGGAAATTATTTCCCATGATGATTTCATGTTGACACTTGTTTTAAATGTGCCATCTTCTGTTTGATTACAATCTAATCTTGATGCTATAGTGCTGGAAAAAAAAACACATCAAATACCGGCGTCGTTGTTGTTCAAGCATCAGTGGAAACTTTCTCTGATGTGCTACTTAACTCTCATGTGATGTGATTGTTTGAAAGAATCAGACTCTTCTTTTTCATTCTGTCCCCAACATGATGGGGATTTCTCACTTTAGTCTGTGTTCAGTAAGTGTCTTTGAAGTCATTCCAATCCCTCTCTGCTGTTGAGCGGAAATGATAGTTGAGAAGGCCTTCTTGACGTTTACAAGAAATCACTCCAGCTTACCCACTTCATCCCTCCCACTACTTACTGTTCCACCGTGTTTCTTCATCCATTTTTTCTATTCATCTGACCACTTCCCCCTTCTTTCATTTCTCCAAAATATGTCTTTAAAGTCTCTCTTCAGTTGCTAGGTAATTCCCCCCCCCCCCCCGAAAAACAAAATTACATGTCATTTTTAGCCATTTCTCTCCCTGCCTTTCAAATCACCCTTGCTTCAGTGTGGCGGCAGACATCAGGCAAAGAGAAATATTTGACATATGAGAAGATACAAATGGTTTTTTTTTGTCTGCACTAAAAGCACACAGTACCCCATCTGATGCCTAGGTGGTGACAAAACGCCAAATATTCTCTGAAGGGTTGTCAAGGATAATTGCCACTCAAATCCACTTCGTTTTTTAAACTGTAAACTGTGCACATGTAGGTCCGTGTGAGTGTTTGTGTGAGAGTGTTTGCCTGTGCGTTTATGCCAGAATGCTCCATGGTAAGAGGATTTTGGCATTCTAGAGGTAGAGTGGCCACTAACCCCTGAACTTGACTGTCAAGAAACAGTTTAGGAATTGAGGAAAAACCCATTTGAGGCGAGCACACAATGCTTATATGCTTATATTGATGCCTACGCATGACAGGTTGCTTGGAGGCAATTAGAATTGCTCTTCCCACTTATTGCTTTTGATGTCAACGTGGGGGAATGAGAGAGCCAACTTTTTTGCCTGCTACTGACAGAGAGGACTGCCAATTCAGTTGAATTCCTTTAGACACAATTAATGTAACCCTTCATTCAGGGGTTTATGTCATATTAATGCAGGCAGCTCCAAGGCATTGAGCCTACAAATGAATTAAATGATTGGACCAAAGAATTAAGTGGTCGGAAAAAAAGGAGGATGACATTAAATTGACAGTGACCTCCTCCTTGACAGTTGTACATATGCTGGCCTCACTACATGTTAAAGCTGTTGAAACTCTCTTTGAGTGCTGTCTTGATGATCCACACTTTGATCTTACTTTTTTATGCGACATTCAGGCCCGGGCTGTACCAGTGTGCAGGGCTGCTTCATTTAAAACTTTCAATGCATTCCAGTTGAATATGTACACACAGGGCGAGTATAGCTTTCTACATTCAAAATGAAAGGAGTCTCATCTACAAAGCCACTTCTTCCAGTTACTCTGATGCCACGGAAAAAAAGAAAAAGCCCCGCTTGACTGTTAGTCATTACCAGGGCAGAGGCTATTTCTGGGGGAAAATGAAATGTTCAGAGGGCTCAAAAGACAGATGTGACGGCTTTTGAGATAAGACAGAGATATCTTTGATCACCCCGTCTTATGTTTTCTTTCAATTATCAAATTGACTCTGGCAGCCCTCCGCTTCCATGTGCCAGGCTTATCACCATAACTACCATGCGACTGGCGAGCTTGCCCATTAGCTTCCAATAGTATGTGTTGGTCATTTGAATCCATGCTCATATGTGACTACAATTTGCGTACACTTTGATCATAAATACCCAACCACAAAGAAATTAGACCGTCTCAGTGAGTTCCTTGTATTCGGGTGATCCGTGCGGGAATTTGTCCGGCAGTCCTGAAGTAATTAAAAAATCTATATAGCTATTTGCAAGTATACTGGTGCTGTGGCGCTCATGGGAAGGCAGCATGTAATGAAGGTGAGTGCAGTGATTTCCACAGAGGTGCCATGCACGTCGTCCACCCCCTCACACACGCATGCAGTGACTAATTCAAACAACTGATAAAAAAAGATACATGCACAGCTGGCATTCAAAGCAAAAGCTGTTTCCTCAAGTCCATGAAAGGATTACGTCTTTCCAAATACACCGTTTTTGACCTGACAACAGTGATATGCATTCACATTAATTATGCAATCTAATTATCTGAACCTCACCACTCCTATCAGCCATGTGGGAGCTGCCGCCGTGCTATACGGCTGTGGAGAGATTCTCAGAGGAGCGAGCCGACTGGATTTTGATTTTCATTAGGATTGCACGTCTTGACTGTCACATCCTCTCCACACCTTGCACGCTTTACTGGACACAATTTTCCGCCGCGGTGGCCCCCATACTGACGGCTTGGTTTTTTCCCCCCCATGCAGCAGCGGGTGGCCGGTTTATCAGTGCGTTCACCATTACAGGAGCCCCTGTGTGGTTGACCTGCTCAAATGGGGGCTTTCACTGCCTCCACTAGAGTCCCACAAGGAGACACGCTCTACTGCTGTGCTGGGACAAGTCACCTGCAGAATTACAGGAACTCTAGTGGGCTGTCAGAAGTCAAACAGTGTACTGCACACAGACCTTGGGTGTGCAGGTCACACACAACCTCGCACACACACACACACACACACACACACAGACACACATACACTCAAACATACAACATACACGCGCACACACACACACCATACATGCACACACACACACACATACACACACGCACACGCACGCACACACTCATGCACACTCACACTCACACTCACACGCAGACACACACACAAACATGTACACACACACACACACACACACACACACAAAAACTGTTGACAGACAGTTGACGGCTGAGACAGTACAAGCTGATGTTACTGCTCCACAGAGGGTTTCCAAGATCGATGGGAGATAATTTTATCTAATGGAGCCAGTGGAGACATGAGAGTGTCCTTTTCAGCCATATACTGTAGCTGTTTACACACCCAGAGTATTTGACTTAGATTTTTTTTTTCTATGGGATTTAAATAAGCACAAATGAGCGGACTGGCCACTGCCATTGTTAAATGTCAGCCATTTTATCAGAGCATACTAGTGCCCCTCAGGTTTAAAAGTAAAAAAAAAAACCTTGAAAACATTTACATCATTATTCTTCCAATTTCACCTGTTTTGTATGAGAAGGCAAACCAATATATGTCAAGATTGGATTAAGGGGAAAAAAGCACAGTCATCTACAGGTTTATTATTTTGCTAATACTTCATTTCAGCTATGCCTTGCCTTTTGTGAGAGTGTCTTCATCTCTTGGGCCTCAAAGCAACGTATGTTTGTGTATTCAGGCCAGGAACGTGCACATTCATTACAGCTGCAGTGTGTTCCTATACCAACAGAGGACAAGGGCTCAAATTAACATGGCTCTATACACTGTGATTTATGATATTCAGTCTTGGCCCAGTCTGGCTCATTCACAATGCACTGGTTCACATTGCCTACCCTTTTTTGCAAAACACATGGACAAAAAGCCATGGTTATAGTGTGAGTGTTTGTTGATTTTCGATGTGATGGCTCATATCAGAGCAACTTTACTACCCGAACTTCACAAAATGAGGAGGGTAAGGAAGAATGTTGTTCAGAGCTTTAACTGTAAAATGCCAAGGAAGAAACCTCTCCTGGCAGAAGTAGAAGTATCCCAGTTGCATAACCCTTTTTAACCCCAACCTGATCAACTAGTTTCTTCAGCTCAAAAGACTAGCATGCCGTGTACTGAGCTTGCAATAGAAAAACACAAAGCAGGGGTGTCATTGATTATAGTGCAACATTATCAGTGTAGATGAGGTCAAATCATATTACATGTCCTCAGTTTGTAATTCAGCTACAATGAGCAGCCAGTAGGCTAGTTAGCAGTTGAGACAAAGAATTCAGCTGCTGCAAGAGCACAACGTCTTTTTAGTGGAAATGTGAGGAAAACCTTGTAGGGTGTATATGTGTGTGGGTGTATTTCTGATTGCTTTACTCACACACCTCAGAGGCCTTTTATTCTCTTTCTCACCTGAACATTTCGATTACCTGAAACTATAATGCAGTTCAAATGAAACATTGTTCTTGAGCTGTAATAGTGTTGCTTTTTCGAAACAAAGGAGTCAGCCGAGGCAATGTTCCGATCCTTTATTGTTGGTAATAGGACTGCAGCATTCAGCTCTAATTCAGGCATTTATTTTAAACAGTCACGAACCAAAATACTTTAAAAAGGTAACGCACATGTCAAGTATTTTGACTCTGACACAAGTGCTTCTTGTTAGCTCTCAACATCAAAAGCACAGAGAATTTATTCTCTCTACTCGTCTGAATGTGAAACGGCTCCAGCACTTAACTTTGTTTTTGCAGTGGGTGGATGGAAGCGGCTTCAGCTGTTCTATGGTCGAGTTGGAAAGTAACTTGTCTTAGTCAAAATGTGATAATGACTGTGTGGGGGCGGGCGGGCATAAAAATTATGTTGCCAGCCAAGATGAGAAAGTATACGATCTAGGTGAGTTTATTTTTTTATACATTTTTTTAATGTCGGGAACATTTCCAACACACCCAAATGTAACTTTTCAAAACAAATATGGTGTCATTATAATATATTATAATATTATATGAATAGATATTATAAATAGTTTTTAAGGTAAGCATTTATATATATGGCAAAAGTTTTCCGGCTGGCCCCCTTCTGCAACAGTAAAATGCTGACTTCTGCTACAGCGACATCTCCCTCAAACTTTTTTACATGACTGGGCTGACCCCTTTTTCCATAATGTTACAGAATTACAATGCATAAGTACCTCATACAACCACTTAAACAATACTGAACCATCCCTCTAAGGCTACAGGCAAAATAGATGACACTAACATAAAGGAAAATTGCATATAAATAGGATGACAGCTAGAACAATGCTGAGCCGGTTATGAGGACAAGATTGGAGATGAAAACAGTGAAGTTGCTGGTGTAAGGTGTTGCAATTGTCTGCAATTTAGGGGCCTGTATTGATGCTGGCTGGCCTTGCAAGTGCCAACAGGACATACAAAGAAGAAATGAACTCACAAGAGGGTTTTTGTGAAGGCTTGTATGGGAATGTGTGCAGTAGTCTAAAAAAGTAAAGCCTAGATAAAGTAGGTCCTATATGTATCTTATGAAAATGATTGGGTTAATGTGAAGAAGACTGAATATCCAATACAGTAATATCTTATACACATATAACAGGATTTAGGCAGTGACTGTGGGCGAGTCATCCTTTTGCCCAGTTTTTGAGGAAAGGCCTTTGCTTTTGGCTTAGTAAAAGTGTTGCCTTTTATGTGACACTTTAATTTGATGAATTACAAATGTTTATACACTTATTCAGAAATCTCCAATTCTATTGGCTTTCAACCATCCTCTAAACGACAATGCCACTGTGCTAACAGAATCCTGGAGCTACCAGTGCATCTGGCAGATTGCAGCCATGTCCTCGCATTGTTGGTCAAAAACATATGACTCTGCCACTGTTTATCGGCCAACTCTATGCCTATAAGTACAGCCACTGCCAACTATATCTGTTGTTATCCATTTGAGAGGCTAAGCGAGAACATCCACCTTAAATAAGAAAATATTGTTCATTATACACGGACAAGGTCTATTTTCTATATTTATTTCCATGCTTTTTACCAGCCCTAAGCATGTTCCATCTTATTCAAACTCATCCTGCCATTTCTATATACCAACCATTATTTCTAAATAGGATATACAGTCCGAGACATCTCTGTATACAGTTGTTAGATTTGACTATTCCCCCAGAGAGTTGATGCTTGATATGGATATCTTTAAACATTACATTAGAGATATGAGAATTGACTTGCATTATGTGGCTCTAGTTGAACCAATTGAAATACTACATCTGTGCTTTTTTTTGCCATTGTCTGTGTTTGTTTTAGTTTTAATGACATCCCCCCAGGGGTCCTAATAGGATTTTATATTTGCATCCATTCTTTTGAAGTTTCCTAACATAAGTCATACTCCTCAATTATCCCACACTCCTGCTTTCTAACACACATACTAATTTTCAAGCAAGCATTCAAAAAATCAAGGCTTTCTGGATTGCTCACACACACACACACACACACACGCACACACACATGCATGCTCGCATCTGTAGGAAATACTAATGACTCTATGGACGTCTCTGCAGTTCTCCACCCTCGCTCAAAGAACTGACAGTTGGATGAAACCCTGTTCGTTTGCACAGGTTCAAGAACAACGATGCACACGTTTTTACACACGTGACCAGCTAGGCCCTTGGTCTGCACACTTCACTTCATATCATTGACTGTACTCATTCACATGTTTCAAATCTTCAATGCAGTCATCAAGGTTTGGTAGACTCCAGAAGATGATTGTACAGTAGCCATTAGCTTTTTGTTTGCTTGACTAACAATGACCAATCATTCCATTTAATGAAAAGCAGCATGTTGAGCTCTTTGTTTACATTTATTTGTATTCATTTGTTTGTGTGCTGTTGTTAAATTGCCAAGTCTCAAGGGCTTTTGGGTAACTTATTTAATGTTACATAAGCCTTATTTCCACTCGGTGGTGCCGCTCCCGCAGTAAAATACAGCATGCGTTTATTTGCATTTCCACTGTCAAAAGTTGGAAAGGGAACCAACATAATTGAGCCACGCCACATCTTTTTTTTTGTCACCCTTTCGTGGGTGAAGCCTTTTATTTGGTCGACAGAATCATTTCCGCGCAAGAGTTAAACTGTCATGTGTAGTCACCTCGGGCAAGAGCGAAGAGTTTTGTGATACAGATAAATGCTGCACCAAGCTCTTTGTTTACTGTGTGGCATTGTTCCTCTTCATTGAATTGATCAAGCGGCTACACTGTGTCTGCTGCTATGATGTCACCATATTTACATAGCTGCCGTGTCTGGAATAAACCCCGCCTACCAAGTAAAGGTACTGTCGGCAGTGGAAACACAAGCCAGGTGTAGGCTTATCGTGCAGAGCCAAACCAAAACTACATCATTATCTTTGTTCTTTCTTTCAATCAACTGTTCCTTTTGCTCATTATTTCTGTCTTTCTAAATTTCTCCAGTGCTTTGAATCTCTATTCTTCTTCCATTCTTGCCCCGCCCCCCCCCACACACACACACACACACTCTCAATGTAAAGACCAAATTATCTTTCTCTCGCTCTTGAGTGCAAGAGATCAAGAACCTTAGGAGAACTAAATGAGCTGCTCTGCATTCACCACACACAGTGACCAGACCCTCCAGCGTCCGTCTTTCTTCAGCTTCAACGTGGTTGAAGATGCAAAGTGGAAGAAGCAGATAAAGGGTTGAAGAAAAAAGAGAAGAGACCAAGAGAGACACACCAAGGAGAGAGTGGAGCTAATGATGGTAGAAAAGGTGAGGCAGATTGGAGGGAAAAGTGGAAAGCAGAGATAGTGGAATTACGGAAGACGGAGTCCTCTGTGGCAGCGCTGATGTGTGGACGGTGGGTGGACAGGGTCGCTGAGTTGTGACTCTGAAATGGGTCCTGACAGAGTCATTTCTCACGTGGAGATTTACCCAGGCTCTCTGCAACGGTGGAAGGACGAGAGCGAACGACCCCCCTCCCTCTTGTCATGAATATTTATTTGGTGAGAGCGTTCAAAGGCTGCCGCATGGAATGACAAATCATGGTCAAATACCTACTTTCGATTCCCATCTAGTTCTTCCCCCCGCTTCCCATCTGTGACTGCCCGTGTGAACTAATCTGTGGTTCTGTTTTGGTTCTGGTTTGTTTAATATCTCCAGACTGATTTGGAATATTTGGTTAGGGATTACACTCGAAAATAACTGTTTTTTTTGCCATGCATGCCAAGGAGCTACCATGTTTTAAAAGTACTAAAAACACAGGATGCTGGTTATCCAATGATGTATTTGCTTGTTGTGCATGTGAACTTGTAATCAGAGTGTAAACGCAATGTGTTAAATGTTAGCCCAGAGTAACTTTACACCGGGCTGAAAAGCAGTAAAATATGGGTCTTTTTAGCAGTGGAGTGCTCCACTATGTTCATCAGTTCACTCACTAGCGTTGTCCTTCTGCTGTTTGGTGCTCGATTTGCTGTATATACGTATGGGTTAATGAGAAATGTTGCGTCCATTGTTGACAAAAGCTGCCAATTGCAGCTTTAAACGACACTGAGGAGACCAGTGAGAAAGAATCAAAACAGTAAAGTTTTACGCAATATGAAAGGCAGAGTCGGGTAATCAGATCAGATGAAATCTAAAGTGGTCTGCATGGTTGAGGCTGGTCCCAGTCTTCACTGGTAGATAAGTGAATAAATGTAAATCCAATCTAATTTAATCTCTTCTCATCAACAACAAACTGCGTGATGACCGGGATATTGACAAGCCCCCATTACCCAATATGAAAGGTTTGCCATATCTCAAAATGAAAGGGCCGTCATCTAGCTCTGTGTCCTTACTATGCCAAAGATAAACCTCTAAATGCTGTAGTTTGGTGTAGTGAATCAGATGTGGCTCTGTTCCTAAAGCTAGGACATTTTGCTCCATCATCATCCCAGTCTCAGTTGCGCTCTCTAGTAGCAACCATCTTAACAGCCCTTTTTATTACCATATTATCAGCCGTGGCTGCAGAGATTGGGAGAGAGATCTGGATGGAGGTTGGATCATCTGTCCATATGCAGGCTTTAGCCAGGGCGCTACAGGCTGGCTGAACACAACGACCAGAGCTGAAGTGTTGAAGGCAGAGCTCCCAGAAAGGAATTGAGAGGGGGAAAAAAAACCCTATCCAGCTCATTATTTTGATGATTTCACTGGCTCTGCTTTTTATAGCGCCATTTATTAACATTCATCTGTGGCACCCATGTTTTCATCTCTCTTTTTTTAGGCCAAGGAAGCACTTTCATGATAATATGTCCTTCAGATCTATACCATAACGTGCCATTCATCAAGTAAGATATCTGAAGGTGTACCTATCAAAAGGTAGTCAGCGTTACACTTGAAGAAAAAGGTCATGCGTATAGTTAAAGCAGCTTTCTGTCTTCTGTTTGTATATTTCTGTAGACATACGTTACCTTATTTCCTGCTCTCTTACTCCCGGAGAAAACATAAATAGAATATGGATTTGGAAGAGGGAAGCACGGATGCAATTTCCCCTTAAGCCCAGTGGTAAACAATGGTGACAAGAACAAGTTTTCAACAACTCTAAAACAGAACGAGGAGAAATAAGAAATAAAGCGCAGCCTCGTTCTCCATTATTTAATTTTCACTCGGCCGTATTACAGGGAGAGCAAACAAGGAAGGATATGAAAACTGACAAACAATAAACTGGCTTGTGTTTACAATCGTGGGCGGGTTTTTCATATATTTCTCAATGTTTGGGCGGCTGGTGTGCAGAGGCTTTACGCGTGCCCATGTGCTGCTATTATGGCGAGTGGTGAGCGGTAAAAGAGAATGGTTTGAGGCAATCGTTTTTGATCCTGCTGGATCTCTGTCCCGGGTGGAGGGATTGGGCTTTATAGTTGTGATTGCAGGGAATTAATGCCTGCCTTCAGGTAGCTGGCAATAGCAGACAACTGGGAAGCAGTTTGAGCCTGTGACTGCTGCGTGTGTGCGGATTGTGACTCTGTATGCATGTGTGTGTGTGTGTGTGTGTGTGTGTGTAGTAACAAAAAGAAAGAGCAGGATTTACTGACATTATTCAGCAGCTCCTCATTTTTTTCTCTCACCTTGTCCCCATATCTGCACTCTGATATAACTATACTGAAAGGAATCCTTAGGCTCACTTACCTGGTTCATTGAAGCATAGTTCACGTCATATACAGAAAGTTTGCTGTATAATAATTTATGTGAATGCCATCGCACTAATTTTATTTCTACTTCCAATTTTCTGCAAGTCCCTCAATAAATGTAATTGGTCTTTTGAGTAGTATTACCTTTTCAGTCCCAGGCCAAATTCTGCGTCTTCCATTAACTGTCTTTAAGAGTGTCTCCACAAGGATGTGGATAGTTTACCACATCCAATATGTAACACAGACAACTCAGTACTTTGTGGTGGTCTAAAAGGATACAATCGGTATGTTTACGTCACACAAATATTGGTATCTGTATTCATCGTACACAGGGAGTTGTCATTTACAAATCAGAAATGGCAGCACAATACAGTTTATTGTGACAAGATGTGTGTGTGATGACAGTGTGTTTATATTTGAATGGGTTATGACTAAGAAGAAGTGGTGTTTCTAATTGTTGAAACAACCGGATGAAAGGTCCGGGGTCTGTGTTACTCCAACATAAATTCTGTTTTTTTTTTTAAGTTCACGCCCTTTTGGTACAGTAAGTGATTGGAGAGCCTGGATTCTGATGTGTCTATTTACGCAGTGGTGGTCGTATAGCGGCAGACTGTCATATTTTGTGGAAGCTCCAAGCAACAATTCCGTAACAGCATGAATAGACACACACCAAAGTCAAGAAGTTTTTGCAGTGTTCTATCTATAGAACCGCGATCCCAAACAACTTCATACTCACTGCACTGTACTACCTGGGGTCCTCAGGAACACACATGCCTAGTGTGAACTGAAGTAGACTGGATGAATATCTGCAAGTGTTTATTCAAAGCTGAGCACTATGTGTGCCTCTACAAGGCCTGGAATGCACTATGTGTATTTCCTCTTACTGCTTTTCCAACAGATGCATTACATACGTTTAATGCATTAACCTTTTTCTGCCAGGCATTGGACTTAAACGTGATACAGAGTACAGGAATAAATTATGTAAATGTCTGTTCTGTGCAACTAGTCACAGTCTGTAATTCAAGAAAAATACAGTACTGTATATACATATGCACACACGCACACACAAACCCCGCCTACCTCCACTTTGATTTTGATGCACATTGTTGCTGCTACAGTAGCTACCAACTTTCAACTAGATTCTAGACTAGGTGACGATCAGTACATTTGATTTTATAACTGGAAAAGTACAGTACAACCGAGAAGATAAACCCTACCCCTTAGTATTGACACAATAACTGGCAGTAAAGCTCAAATGGAATGCTGTGACTTCTAGACTTCTGAGCTGATCCTAGACCTCAGATTTATTATTGGTCTTATTTTGAAGGCGATAAATTAAAGTTCTCACCCCCCATCTCTTGATATTGTTTCTCCTTTTTTCTCAGTTTTTTATTTATTTTTTATCTCAACAACAGGGGCTGTCTGATAGGAGGCCACGCGCACGGGGAATAACAAATCACACTTGTTTTACAGCAGCATCCACAAGACCAAGGCAGATAGAAGCAACAAAAGGGGTTGGTGAGGTTGACGGGGCATTAAGAGGGAGGGAAATAATGGGCCACAGTTGGGAATGAGGCCAGAACACCAGAACAAAGCTTCGGTATGGTGTGCAGTGTGTTTTCATTCTCTTGTCTGAATGTCTATCTGTTGAGATCCAGTGCTCTAAATGACTTAAGGACTCAGTGTTTAGTCTCAGCAGCCTCGCTTGGTCAGCCTTTCTGTAAGGGACTTTTTTTTTTTTTGATTGGTGCTGTATATTTGTTCTCATCGAGCGGATATATTTTGTCTGTCAGAACGCTTGCAGAGATCTAGCTTATGAAGAACTCGGGGCCCGACCAACAGCATGGGAGGGAAACAGAGACAAGCCTGAGGCACTCGTAGTCCCAGGAGCGGTGGTGGTGTTTGATTGCGGCCGTGTGAGCTCCCATGTATGTGTGTGTGCGGGATTGTGACTCTGTATGTGTGTGCGTGCGTGTATGTGTGTGTGTGTGCGTGTGTCACTTGTACAGCTACACACACACACACACACACACACACACACACACACACACACACACACACACACACACACACACACACACACAAGACTAACGGGTGCTACAATGGTTGTGTGATTTTTCAGTTTCTCCCTGGAGTTTCTTTTTTTTCGTCTCTTCCTCTGAGAAGGTCAGCTGAGGTGAGAGAAGCAGCCAAGTGTGGGTGACAGAGAAATAAAGTGGAGGTGGAAGAGAGGAGAGAGAGAGAGAGAGACAGAGAGAGAGAGAGGGAGAGAGAGAGAGAGAAAGAGAGAGAGAGAGGATCATGATTAAAAACCTCATAAAATGGCCTCGGCACGAAAGGAAAGAGACGGGCTAATAGGACGTTAAATAATGTGTGAAAACTTCAGGCAAGCCGCAGAGTTTTTGACTGCCGGAGTCTGACTGTGTGAGACAGAGGGAAAAATAAAACGAGACGGATGCTGTCAGAAAAATCACAAGCGAGGAACGGAGAGAGATGAAAAGCGCTAGGTAGCTACGGCAAAGGGAGAAGCCGATTGTAAATATATGAAGGAGAATGTTTCAGATTGTTTTAAATGTGCGCACCTCGTTAGATCAGGCACATATCATTGCCTTCCCTTCCAGTGGTATATGGGAAAATCACAATAACAATGAGAGAAACAACAATCCTCCTCCGGGGAAAAGATAATGAGAGCGCTGCTGTAATGATGGAGAGCTATAATGAAGTGAAGAGAGAGAGAGAGAGAGAGAGGGAGAACAACGGCAGAACAGCTGCTGATCAGATTAAAGCAGAATTAAAGGCAAATGAGTGCACTGCATCAGAGGTGATGACAGCTGAGAAGTAAATGATGACAAATAACATTTGTTCTTGTTTTAGCTAATGGAAAAAAATATAAAAATATCTCTCTCTCCCTCCCGCCTGCCCTCCTGTTCGTTATCTCTGGTCTTCCGTTTCATTTCATAGTCGACCCTCAATCATAATCATTATTTTGTCCCCCTGTGTGGGTTCCGGGCCACAGATCCTGGCGGTGATAATTTCCTTTTCTCCACAGGGGCCTTCAGAGCAGTGACACTATATAAGGCTGTTGTAATTTGTGTCTCCCTTTGTCACACAGGAAGGCTGAGAATTACAACAGGGCCGAAAGGGACCTCTCACCCCCAGATAAGATTTCTGAGCCCGAAAATCATCTCACCTCAACTCGCTCACACATTATGTACCCCCTATTTTCTGTGGTCGATACAGAAGACACCAACTGGCTATTTGCTGCACTCTATATCAGCATTTGCACACCTCGATATTCGGACACATTTAATGACACACATGTGTAAGAGTGCTTTGTATTAGGCTGTGTGAGCTGACATTTTAAGATATCTTGCTATGAATATGTAACCGGAATGAAAGAGTGGAGCAGGCATGCCTTTCGAATGTTGAAGAGGTGCTGATTGCATAAAACGAATACGCGGGGATGTCGAAGACGGCAGTCACACATTAATATGCCTTGGACTGGTGATTTATGGGTAGGGCTAATGTTTCTTCATCAGTCTTTAATGTGTGAAACATGGGCTCTACACCAGCAACAACCTATAGTGGTGCAGATGTGACTGCACATTTGATTCCATATAGTGTGTGAGATTAAAAGTGTTTTATTATGCAGTGTTATAAAATGTATTGTAGTTAACATGTGGTCCAGCGTTCAGACGTGCAATAGGCCCATAAGGGACTAAGCCAATATACTGTACATTAAGCAGATTTTCCATATCCTTTGAGTTGCTTTGAAAATAATCATTTTTGTCTTCTTGTTGAATCAATGTAAGAAGTCTGCCCCGTAATTATTCCACAAGCTTGGTTAAATCAGTGAATTTGTCATCGTAAAAGGGCACAGCATCGCAGTTTAACCCTATAAACCAGGAGGCGACCACAACGGAGACCTACTTTTAATCAAGGTCTTGGCCCAGACCTTCCTATAACTTTGCCAAAGGCCTTTAGCTGTTCACACAAACACTGTGCCTCCTACTCCATTCCCTCTCCCTGCTGTTGGTCCCTGCCTCAACATGCCAGTTCAAGATTGACTTTAAGGCTCAGTTATCCTATTGATACACATCTCTCACACTGATAAAAAAAATAGTAATTGCTGTCCTTGCTTTGTGGCATATTGCATTGCATACGCTGCTCTGACAAAGCCGCCCTATTTCTCTCCTCACTCTCTCTGTGGCCTCACCTCACAGTCTAACCAGCAGTGCAGGAAGTCTCTTTCTCTCTTTCTCTTTATCTCTCTCCCTCTCTCTCTCTCTCTCTCTCTCTTAAATGGATTAGCGCTGCAATGGAAGTGGCTGGGCCTGGGTGAGGGTGTGTGAGAGGCGTGTGACTGATGGAATTAACCAACACAACGAACGGAGGGGTGAGCGGGGTTGAACGCGGGAGCTGAACAGTGACTGATGGAACAGTGTGTGCTGCTTGAGGGGAAGAAAGAATGGATGGAGAAAACGTTGATTGATAAGCCAAACGCTTTGGCACCAAGGCCGGATATAACAGGTACACGCCAAGATGGACGACACAAACGCCGGCTGCGATAGGGGGTCAAAGGCGAAAGAGTGAATCCAGATGGTTGGATGTGGGGAAAAAAATCAAGAGATAAAAAAGGGGAAGAAGTTTCTAAACAATAGTTGAAGAAAGGGTAAAAAGCCTTGTTTCCACTGAGCGGTGCAGTGCAGTTCGCTACAGCATGGTAATGATAATGTCGCAAAAGGGTGGAGCTTCACACTGCAGCCCGTTGATTGGTCGACAGAATAATTTCCGTGCGGGATATAAACCACCCTGTGTAGTCACCTCAGCAAAGTGCCGTTTTTCCTCTTCATTGAATTAATCAGCGGGCATCACTGTGTCCCACTGCTTTGATGTTAAGATAGTTACTTAGCTGTGGTGGCTCTCACCCTGTGCTCTGAGCCATAGACTATACACTCTGACTGCGGCTATCACCATCCAGCATAAACCTCGCCTACCAAGTAAGGGTGCTGTAGGCAGTGGAAACGCAAGCCAGATCTAGGGTTACCGTGCCATGCCGAACCAAACTGTCCTGCTCAGTGGAAACGAGGCAAAAGAGAACCAACAGAGAGAAGGAAAAGTGAGAGTGACAGGTAACGAAAATAGTAGTCGCAGTCAAGAGGAAAAAGGAAGGCGATAAACAGGAGATGGAAGTTGCTGCAGGTTTTTGAGAGGACGTTTGTATGCAGTGTTATGATTTGCAGGGGGAAGGCTACAGAGGTGCTCTGTGATGGATGGCAGCATTGTGTGAGGCCAGGGCACATTCAGGCATATGATTTAGACACACATATTAGATGGATAGGTGCAAGATTGCTTCTGTTCATTGAAATGGATGGGAAAGCTATGCCTCATACCCATGAATGGCAGCAAAAAGAAATATGCAGTTGGGTGCCCACCATATGGAGAAACATCGCAAGCTTTCTGCAATATGGCCCCCAATTCTTTGATGGTTCTCTCCAGTCAACACAAACTCAGCACGAGTCAGACAGTCCTCTATTTTTTCACTGATTTATTTGAAGTCAAATTCTTTTAGATTTGACGCAGCTTCATTGCTTTTTTCTTCTTCATCTTTCGCACCTAGAGGGTCCTTTTAGATGTGTGCATGCATCTAGTTTAGTTTGAGTGAAACAGACAAGCTGAATTGAACAGACAGGGCGCATTAGCTGTGACTGACACATGAATAACCGGCCCCGTTTGTGATGAAAAACGGCAGGCCAACGGAGTATGTTATCGTTTCTCTTCGTGTTTGTGTTTTTCCTCAACAGCTGAGACTCTCGATTTTGTGTTTTTAAGCATGTAGTGTAAGCTGCAACAGGGATGAGATTACTGTAAGGCCTTCTGTGGGGAAATTCTCTCCTTATAGCTTGCATATCACGCCACTGACTTTATTGTCCCTGCGGTGATATAATCCACATGTCAACAAACATGCGCACACTTTAACGCCCGCTTGCACATACATGCATGCACCCGCCACCCGCTCACCCACTGACAAACACACACCTCCCTACTGCGCTATAACTGAGTGTGCTGTCCCTTATCACTCTTGCCTGTTGCTTGTTTAGAATGCAGCTTGCAGACAAAAGTTTGATCCCTCTCTGTGTTCTGTTGGGGCGTTTAAATCCTGCATGTCACACGCCTTACCTCGGGGTACACTTCAACTCAATTTCACTCTTGTCAGCTGCAAGGATGTCCTTATTCTATTTACCCTGTTTAAGGAAACAGAGGCAGGCTTACTCTCTGGGGAAAGTTTAAAGCACAACCAAAGGGGAATGGTCACGTCAGCTTTGGTCAGTGGCCCACAGCTAGCTGCATAGCCTGCTGAACAGATAGAGCCGGTCCCTTTACCAGATTAAGGTAGTGCACTTGAATGACCAATGTGATTCCATGATTGCATTCACAGCGGTGATGCTATACGATCGATAACATGGGATTAGGCCAGAATTAGAACAAATCAAACAACCCTGCAGCTGATCCTTTTCTTTCACAACGTAGTGTTAAATCTAGTCAGAATCAGAATCAGAATCAGAATCAGAAAGGATTTTATTGCCAAGAAGGGTTTTACACCAACAAGGAATTTGTCTTGGTGAATAAGGTTCATACAGTTAGACAATAAACAATGAACGAACAGTGACTGTAATATATACAATATAACACAATATATAAACAAGTGATAAGTTAAAATAGTATAAAATAGAATAAAAACTAAGGTAAATAGAATAAAAACTAAGGTAAATAGAATAAAAACTAAGGTAAATATACTTAAAATTTGTAAACATTTTAAACGGATTGAGTCAGTGTCAGTGGCAGTCAGTGGGGGAGGCGGTCTCTGGACCTGTTAAGGATCCCCACTGAAGAGGGGAAGAAACTGTTCAAGTGGCGGGAGGTTTTGGTCCTGATGGACCGCAGCCTCCTGCCCGAGGGGAGAGTCTCATAAAGAGACTTATTGTGAAATTGCAAATACTATGCAATAATTATGCACTTATTTTCAGAGAGCTTATCAAACAACACTGACAAATAACATAAAAAAACAGTGGAAAGTGGAAACGTTTAAAAAATCAAACAAAAAAAACTTGACCGAGCACTGCAAACAAACAGACAAAAAACTCTGTTGTACTAGAGTGGTGGCAGAAATATATATACCAATGCATGACTAGATAGGTCTTTACAGTGTAACCTGGTTAAAATATACCTTAAATTTTTTACTTTAAAGTGCCATTGATACATTATGTTTATTAATATTTATTGTGACACATTTGTATTTAGAAAGAGCAAATCCCTGCTATATACACAGTCCAAATGTCATCCACTCATATGAACATATTCTGTCAGCTAACCAGTACAGTGCTGACTGTGAAAATATTATCTCCTGGCAAGCCTCACAAAAAGCTTTTACCCAATACATTGTTTGCTGTGAAAGTGATGGCTCTTTGGAGAGATTCTAAGGCTTTTGCTGGAAGTCTGCACCCTATTGAGTGCTTTCAGGAAGGTGCATTGGTGCCTATTATATTACTATTCCACCTGTGCAAACCTGAGGAGTTTCAGGCAACTTCCTGAATAAGACGTCTCTTTACATATTCTATGTGATGGCAAAATGTGTGGCCACTGTTTGCCTTCAGTTGGCTGGCATGGATATTATTTTTTTATACATTATTTTTATATTGCTCTTAGTGACAGTTCCCCAAGGACAAAATGGCCAAAGGGAATTACAAATAATCAGTAGACCCTGTTTGAATAAAACTATAACATAATAATTGTATTGGTTAAGCTTGTAATGTAATTCAGTTTCTGTGGGTAATGGTTGCCTGAGAGGCCAAACAGAGGGCAAACACTACTATAGGAGGGCTAGGCCTGCTGTAAGGGAAGCATAATTATAAAAAAGCAATGCAATCAATCAGATACACAAAAAGTCAAGTACTGAACTGATAACCGAGAATCATAAAGCATGTCTATATATCAATAAAATATAGGTTTAATCAAATAAAGAAAACGGCTCATACAAATTATTATTATGTATTTTCTAAAATTATTGGTTATATATATTTAGTTAATTTATTAATTGTGTTGTCATCATTACATTTCACAGTTCAGGCAAGCTTTTTATAACATGTCTGAGAAATAATAAAATCTGTTCATATGATCTTGATGCAGTGTTGTTTGATAGGCTATGCCAATAATATGAGCCATATGAATTGATCTGTTTTCTTAAGAGAGTGTGGCATTGTGGGTTGTTTGTAAACGTAACGTTGCCAAGCTAGCAAGTGTTTCTGTATTAGGCTACTCCTCTTATAATGGGTCCATACTCCCATGGGTTACTCTCGGTAACTCTGAGGCGACTGTGGTGTGCTCTGCATAACTGCGTGTGCTAACCGTAGGTGCTAACGTAATATGACCCCTCACGTGTCCAGTTAGCGCAGTGTTACCTAATGGAGTTTTTAGCGTGAGGTTGTTGTTTTTTTCTTCGCTGTACTACCACGGAAGTTATGGATAGAATATAATGTAACAAGATGGAGAGCCAGAAAAACAAAAAAACACTTTGAAGTTGAAGTCTCTGCAACTCAAAAAACAACTCCCTGCAACACAAAAAACAATTGCGTCAGAAAGAGTGGGTGAGTACCCTACTTAACCTACCTGACTTACAACCACATTCAAATAAAGAGACAATCATCCAGTGTTTATTCTTTTAATTTCTGCCTTCAGCTAACTTTCACATTAGCTAATACAAACAAACAAACAAATAAAGGCTTTTTCACATTAGGACTTGTTATCATGTGGTAAACAGCACAGGTGTTATCAATAACTGTAATGATAGCTCTGTTGTATTCAAGTCCCCCAGTACACCTTGAGAGAGGGACAGTGAGCTACCAGTCACAATGCCAGGACCTTGAAGCAGAAGCAGCTTAAGGAATTTTAATAATTTAATTTTTTTTACACAGTGCCTTTGTCTATCACTATCTGAAATGTTTTTGGTAAAAAGGAAAAGGAAAGAAGTATTGAAAATTGATAATATATTTGACTGCATGCTGAATTTTAAGTAGGCTACTTCTCACTATAAAATAGGTGTACTAACCTCAAACAATGTTGTCAGGCCTGATGCTTTGATTTATAGTAGCAGTGTATATCAGGAAAAGCATGGTAAAGGAGTTTAACCATTACAATGAACACAACAAGAAACCACTAGTGCAAAAATGTCAGTCCTAAAAATGAAGCAAAAGTGTTTTTTTTATCAAATATATAAAATATATCTATAGAATACAGAATAATATACAGAACACAATAGCCTATATGTGCTTACAGTCTACAATCTATCATTTAGATGAATATATACAATTCACATTTGCCTTTTTAATAAAGATTTCTAAAACAGTGCTATCATAAGTATAGCAAATTATACATCTGAGATTCTATGTATATGACCTCAGATATCCCTATTGTCTATACTCAAATATCACAGTAATTCTGGATAGAGCATGCAGTTATTTTTAAGGGTGGACATTTGCTACCAAGAGGCATTGATGTCAACTCTTCTGACTCTCAGTACTAAAACTCTGCAAAGTCAACTTTGTTTATCAATGATAACTTGACCTCTGAGTGTGAGCATGCGTGTACAGTGGGGAGGGAAGGCGGCTGACTGGTAGTGACAGATGATTTTCCAGAGCAACGGAGCATAACACAAAGGTTTTTATGTTCTTGTATGGAGGTACACACCTTTTTGGTTCATTATGAATCTGGTGGGACAAATTGTTGCTTGACATAGTCGAATCCGTCCCAACCTTGGCCTCTAAGCCGTGCACTACAACATAAATGCCATTCCTAGGCATGGCACACACATGTGGGTTCAACCAACCATTCAAACATCCACAGCTTTGTCCGTGCCAGAAAGGCTAGTGGTGTGCTCTGCTGACATTTCCTCAGTGACAGAGAGCCAAAGCAATATGTCATTGGCTCTTGATGTCTCCCTCTCCTCCCTCACGTCCATTGTGGATGTGTCTACTGCTTCACTTAGAAAGACAGGTGTTGGCAGGATGCAACCAGCTTTTCAAATGGTTGTGCTCTTTCAGTGGAAGCAGATGTTCTCACTGTGCTTTCACACACACACTAACACACACTCATACTGTACATGCACTATGGTAAGTCAGTGCCTGGGGAGTTTGCCCAACGCTCTGTTGTCTAGCTTTGTTATCAGCTGAAAACACAGAGGGCGAAATGTTTAGTTTGGAGTTTCTTCAAACATTTCAAGTCTGAGGTTATGAGGCTTATTGCTTCAACCTGCTGTGTTGATATACTGTAAGTAAGTGGTCTGCACGGGCTATTTTCAACCAGACTGCAAATGCAATATTAACAAGGATCATAAGGCTCATTTGCAAAGACATATATTTAGTTAAATGTAGGCTATTTAAAATCTAACATAGAAGACCTACAACTTCTCCTCCAAAATGCATCCACAGACACTGAATGCCTTCTCAGAGGGCACCATGGAGGCAGGGATTGACAGTACCGGTTGGAACAGTTTGCTCAGACGTGGAAACTGGAAACGGTGAGTAGTATTCCACCAGCGTAGCACACTGTGCATAGCTGAATTCAGGTGGGGTCTAGCTTTATTGACAACTAATCTCCAATCTATGCATCCAATTTGTCTCTGGGGTTGCAGCAGAATCTGGTAGGACTATTCCATCTTTGCAAACAGAAAATGGATGGGGTCTGCTCCTGAATCATATTTAACATTTCTATGGTTTCTTTTGTGGCATCAATAACTCGTCGACACTCATCCTCATCCAGCATTTTCAGCTTGCATAGTCTTGGTAGGAACGTTGCCAGCCTTAACAGCATGTGGAGTGGCTGTAGTGCTGGAGAACATCCATTTTCTCCAGACGAGAAACACAGACACTGGCTATCTCTGACAACATTGGTTCCAGTTGAGCAGCTGTGCAGTTTTCCATCAGTCTTATTGACCAGGGTAATGCCATGTAGGCCATCGGGGCACTGTTGTAGGATTCCAGGTCATTGGTAGCTTCCTTGAACGGCTGTTTGCAGGGTGTAGAATACAGTCATCCTGCTGACGAGCGCATTTATGCCATCATATTGCTGTTGTACAGATTGACACGTATCGTAGTTTGAATTCCACCTCTAGTCAACAGACTATTTGAGCGAGGTCTTCTGTTTTCCTTTCTGGTCAGAGTGTTTGAAATAAGCAACAATCTTTTTTATACCTGTAAGCATCTGGCTGACATGATGAGAGCGGTCCAGCACATCAGCTGAGAATGCGCTTGCCAGATTTACATTCAGAATATGCAAATTACATTTACTTTGCTTGAGTCCTAGCAGAGCGGCCAAAATGTTCTTTCCTCTCGTAATGATTGGTGGCTGACGAGAACACTTTACACTTTTTGTGTAACTTTCCATCCAGATGTCAGCACATCCATAGCTAGCAATCATCTCAGTTATTTACCCAATTATGTCTTGCTCAATGCCCTGGGCCCTCTGTACATTTCGGGAGACCGTTGTTGGATGGAGCAGCACCTCATGCCTGTGAAATACTCCGTACTTTGCTCCCACGTCCACCAAATGAAGGGCATGTGTGGTAAATCTGTCCCCAAATACTGTGTCATAGGGCCGCAGGTCTGCACACATCATATCCACACATTTTTCGGTGGTTTCCTTCTTAGCTGAATCGCCTTCGGAAGGTTTTTTTGCCCCACAATTGAGTTTAGTTGTTGGCGCAAGCTCAATGTTCCAGTCCTGTGACTTCATGAATGACAACTTTTTTGCATTCGTTACACTAAGACAATGGAAACTGGTTACTATTTGCATCCACAATCACACGAAAGCAGCCCCAGACAAACAATTAACATTGCGTTCATAGCAATGTTGTTGTCACCACTTTCAAGTCCGTATTTCAATAGCTTTGATAGAATAACACTCCTGCTCAACCATCTTTTACATGATTGACGCTAGGTTGGCTCCTAGCTGGCAACCTGCTGTGTTGTTAGCAAGGTAAGATAGGGATGTGGCACACTGATTATTATGTGACAGCAGGATATGTGGGTATTTTAAAATGAAACAACCGAGACGGTAAACATAATCCAGCTAAATGTATTATTTGTTGGACAATATAAATCAATACCCGCATTTTGTTACCGTACCGCAAACAACTGTTAGAGGACCTGCTGGCATGCCGCAATTATGCAGACCTCTATTGTAAGTGTAAAGCCAGGCGGGATATAACTTCTGCTTAAGAATGGTACGAGGCAATTGTGTAGCTGTACAATTATTCAGTCATTTGGAAAACAAATGTAAGTGATCTTCTCTCTGCATTTGGTTCAATCTGTCTTTTACTTTTAAAAAAAGTACAAGAGTAACTGCGAAACTTTGGCCATTAGATACATCTTTGAGAAACTTAATTTCAATGCAACTTGATAACACAACATTGCCCCCTACTTTCAATGTTTCAGTAAAATGACCAGTGCTTATTTATTATGGGTAACTTTACCTAGATATATAATAGTCTCTAACTGAGTACCTTATCCCATTTACATTTTAATGCATATCCGTAGGTTCAGTGGTGGTTTTCATTTAAAGTGCTCGTATCAGCAGCACGTTTATTAAAATAAGCTGATGAATGCGTTGCAAGTTAACTGAGTAAGGCTGACTTGAGGATTTAAAGCACACTCTATGATATGTCTACGGTAGAGAAAAAAATATTTTAATTAAATTCAAGGTTAGAATACCTTCACACTGAGTGCAGTCTGGGGCTCTTTCACTCATAATTCTTTGACTGTAGTTCAATTACTCTAGTAAATCTATTTTTTTGCTTGGATTAGCTTTCTACATCAGGCAGCAGCTCATCACACACCCGTTATTATAATAACGCTTTGAAATGTGAGATATGACCCTTTGTGAGTGTCTGACTGTGTGTGTGTGTGTGTGAAGGATTTGTGAACGGAAGAGCCTGGTTTGTGTGTGTATGTATGTGTGTGTGTGGGTGTGTGTGTGTGTGTGTTCATGTGGGTGCACCTGATGGATTTTCAATTTCATTTCCTATGTACACGCTCCGTCCACCAGTGCAGTAGATGAGATTGAGCCTTTACCGCTGCTTCTGAAATTGGGCCGTTCCTGCCCAAGTCATAGCTCCATTTAAATGCATTAAAGCAGTGAGAAAGTGGCTCGTACATCAAGGGCTTTGACATGTTGCAGTGTGACAGTCCACAGCTCCGGGGGAAGATTGGCGCTTGACATGCTGGAATCTCAGCAACATCCATTAACAGCTGCAACGTACATGGGCTAACTGATGACTAGGTCAAGCCTTAAATTAACAGTGTGAAAAGGAAACGCCACTGTGGCTAACGACCTGTTTGATCATTAACGAGCAACCGTCATTTTCGTTCATTATTTCACCGAAACTGTGACAGGTGGCTATCGATCTTTACCGCTGACATGCCCCTAAGGCCTTGGATTAGTTATAACTATCTACATTCAGGTGCTGTATAAATTGATATGGGTGACAGGTGGTTTGGGTGATGGTTTGACAAGTATTGGTGTTAATGCTGGTAAAAAGATGTTTATAGCTGACTATTGTTCAAGGATATACTGTAGTATGTGGGGAGACAATTCTGAAGCAGAGGGAGAAGACGCGAATAGTGGCTGATATCTGGCTGTGGAATTGAGTAAGGAATGCTAGTGATTACTGTGCAGACGAGTTTGTGCTAAAGTTAGAATGTTTGATCTCAGTGCAAAGGCCAAGAAATGCCAATATGAAGTAAAACCATGTTAGAGCAAACTATATTTAGAGGGATAGGGAACAGATGATAGTGTCTGTAGAACTGCTCCATTGGAAGCACGTTTCAATGTGAAAATGCATGACAACTGTCTGCCAAGAGAGGACATGGTAACATATTGAAGAAAGAGAGAGGGCTTTGGAAACATGAATGAATGAATGAGCTGGGAGTCGAGCTGGATTTGCCTTCAGGCGCAAATGGAGGGTTATTCATCACATGTTCAGAAACACCAGATAACAGAGCCACTGTCTGGCAGAAGTATTTGGTAGATTGATATTGACTGACTGGATACAGGAAGTCAAGGATTTTTTTTCAATGGCTGGTTATGCTTGACCTCATACATGAATGTTTTCTTTGTGTAGACAGCATCCCCTTAGGGTGGAATTTAAGACATTCTTCTTCAGTGTTGCCGTTCAAGCCTTGATTTGAAAAGAAGTTTAGGAAAAAGCCTAGCCGTTTTTGATGTAGTACAGCTGATTCCATTCTGCAGATACCAATTTGTTTCTTTATCTGCCTTGGAAGGGGGAAAAAATCTTTACAAGAAAGTTATAGTGGATTACCTACATAACGTTTCACTGTGCCTTAACCTTTCTCTTTGTGTCTCTTGGTATAAGGTAGGGACATGCCAGTCATGTAAAATTTGATGTGCTTGTTTTCGTGCATCCATATCCGTCCAAGAAACAATAGCTGCAGCATTGGTTCAGGGGACAAATAAATACTGTGGTTCACTATTTGTCCAGAGATGATTGCAGAGGCACGTCTTGGCTAAAAAGGTCTGGAAGAACAATATGAGAGGCCTCTGTATACAGGTGCTGTTTTTTGTTGTGGAAAAAAATCAAGGCTATCTGGGACTGGGCATATTATCTGTAGAGACTGAGGGAGTGAACACTTGTGTGAACCCTGAGCCCTGTTTCAGGTAGCTGGTTTTGAGGCAACCCAGAGTTTGTTCTCTCTGAGTTAGTGGAAACTCTGGGTTTTCTGTTTCAGGTAGCAGGTTCAGCGCAACCGAGAGTCAGTTACTGCAGCAACATACGCCGTGGGTCTAACCTGCTCGGGAGGTGGTTAGACCTACCCTGAGTTGGTTACGCTGCAGCTCCGACTGAAGAAAGAGTCACTGTTACAACGCGTCCCTGTACAGTTTGAAGCTAAATCAATCCATAGCAATCTCCATCATGATGTTTTTATCATGTAGGCTACTGATGATTTTACGTTTGATCGATCATTTATCTGATCAGTAGCCTTGTTCTCAGCCTTTGTTCATTCATATGGCGGCCACCTTACACATCGTGAACATGTTCTACATTCAGATTAATAAACCAATTTGTATTGTATGTAGGCCTATATCATTATTTTTTTTTATTAATAGGGATTTTTTAACGTCTGTGCCACTGAACAGATTTATGTCAGGTTGAAATGTAATTCTGCGGCTGGGGCTGCACGCGATCGCTACTGTTCACTTGTGTCATCCCAAAGTCACAGACGAGCCTCGTTAAATAGCTGTATATGAATATAGAAATGATATAATAATTTAAACTGTGATCACTAGAGGACAAGGAATCTGGTAATACATAAATCAGGCTCTACAATGGAAACTGTCATTTAACCAAGCCCCAACCTCAGCGATTTTTACCGGCATCCAATAAGGAAGTGACCTACAACTGTGGTAACCAGAAAGTGCCACTGAGGGTGGCGCCAAGACGAGCAGTTTTTCTTTGACTCACTTGTTAGATAGGCCATTTTCAAAGTGTTATTAAACCTATTTACAGCCTGGGCCACAAAACCATTTTAGTCTGTATGTTTAGGTCATATCTCCATGACAACACTGAGGGGGGTGACATTTTTTGGCCCACGCTAGTTTTTATTCTTTTGGAGGTTAAAATGTATTGGTGCGATCTCTTGAGTGACAGCTCTCCGCCCGTTGTCCCTCACTTTGCCTCGGAGGTATACGTCAGCTATCTCCCTCCCCCCAACGTGACGTCGATTCCCCTTTTCGGCAAGAGGAGTGAGGCGGGGTAAAAATCTCACAAGATGGCGACGCGCACAAACCAGGATTATTGGATGCCGTGTGAATAGCTGAGGTCAGCCCGGATGCTACATCCATATTATTTACTATCTATGCATTTAACGTGTCTGACTCCTCGTTTAAAAGAAGCGACAGTCTGTTTACTGCACAGTAGGCTATTATAGCTTGACTACATAATAGCCTACAGCGAATATAAAACACTGTCAGCAATGCTTTGCGGCGCCATACACTTTTGCTGCTGCTGATATGCGTAACTTAATTCTTAAAATAGACTTGCTTCTCATAGGCTGCGGAAGCGTAATGATTCTATTGACAAAAAATTTCCCCCCCGTTGTTTTTCTGAATGGCCGAGGTGATTAGATCAGAGTTATCAGATAATATCCCCGTTAATTCTTCTCCATACCATAAACTCATTCGTTAATATTTCTTACTCTAGTGGGAGGAGCGGAGAAGTATTTTTTAATTTATTTTTTGAGAAGTGGAGAAGTGGGAGGATCAAGCATTTGTTTCTTCTGTTTCCATGGTGAATCATGTTATCAGCGATCCATTGACAATGGCTTTTACGCACACAATCAACCCAGAGTGAACACGCTCAGAGTTGATTGACCCAACGCTGATCCACTGTTCTGAAACCAAAAACCCAGAGTTACTCAGCTCTGAGTTGAGCAACTCAGAGCGCAGGATTAAACCCAGAGTTTGTAAAACCTGCTACCTGAAACAGGGCTCTGGTCTGACTTGCCAAGAGAGTCTCTTGAGACAATACCGCCACACATGGACAGAACCGGAACATTTGAAATCATTATACACTTCTTTAATATCCTCCTTCTAAATCTCTCCATGAGTCCCTGCAGATTTTTACCCGATGGTTTGTCTACCACTTTAATATAAGGCAAAGTTGTTTTTTCTTTGTGTGTGTGTGAATACATGTCTAGCTGAGAGAGTGAGAGAGTAAAGTCAGAGCACAAGCGCAAAGTTTGATTGTAGGCCCTCACAGTCGCTTTCCTAATTGCTGCCTTGCCCGCGGTGTCTTCCCAGGGAATACCAAATTGTTCTCTTTATATTTCATTCACTTTCAGGAGCCATTCATATCAGCTGCATTTCCATTTAAAACGGGTCTCCTATTTCTCTTTTCAGAGCCACAGAGAGACTTTTTACTCTGTCTTGAATATTTCTTGTATAGATTTAGTTTCCATGTGTTTAAGATTAGAGTGTTTTTTGGTTGAACCACCTGGTGAAAAACCAACAAAAGCAATACAAAGACATTTGCCTTGAACTGACTTTGAATTTTAGTCCTTCGTACCAAATGGTAAAGACTGTCAACCCAGGTACTTACTATTCCAAAGGGTTGCACTTTGTTTAAAAAAAAATGTCTCTCCTAGTTTTACAATTGCTGTTTTGTAATGTTTATTATGTGTACTCTAAAATGAATATAATTATGATAATGGCGCCATTGAAGTGTAACCAATTTGTTTTATTGTCCCCAATGGGGGAAACTACCCAGGCCCCCAGGACTCTGCCTTCCCCGAGCAGCCAGCATGGACATGTGGCCAAGCCATTGGTACTGCATGCTATGAATGGGGCTGTGGGAGGAGCTTATTTTCATGCAGTCCATAGGCAGATTTCCCCGTCCACACAATACAAGCGGCAAACAAGATTGTGTCTCCGCAAAATTTTTCTGAATATATGACCACCTTGGGATTGCTATTGAGTAGGACTGCCCCCTCAAGTCATCGGTCGGAACCCCCACAGTCGACGTAGATTCTTCAATTCTTCGTCAGTTTTTTTGTGCGACTGTATAACTGTCAGTTTGAGCAGAACATCGAACGATGTGTCAAAGGTTTATACTGCCAGCCAGAGCATGAAGATGAAAACCTATGTTAACAAATCAAGTTAATAACCACCGCAGTGAAACCCATTACCAGTTAAGTCAGCTAATGCCTCGTTTCCACCGAGTAGAGCGGGTCGGGTCGGAGCGGCTCAGAGTGGGACAGCTCGCTTTTAAGAATCTCGGTGGTGTTTCCACCGCAGACCCTACCCTTACTGGTAGGGCGGGGTTTAGGCTGGACTGGATAGCCGGCGCCAGAATATGGATCAAACTATCGGGCTGTGGAACAAGCCAGCGGTCTCTCTGGTGTTTCTGAACATGTGATAAACAAAGAAGCAGCCGGTCTCCTGGCCGCTTCTTTATTTATTCCCCCGTGTTGTGAGCGTATTACGCCGGTAAGGGCACAGAGACGGCTTGGTGCAAACCGACAGAGACAGTGAGCGAACAGCGCTGGCTGCGGCAGCTACGTGATATTGTAACAGTGGTAGGCTACACAGTGTAGGCTATCCCACTGATTAATTTAATGACGAGGAAAAACACCACACAATAAACTGTGCTGCACTCACATTTTTCGCCAAAACACAAGACTCTCTTCACTCTTGCCGAGGTGAGTACACACGGCGGAAATGATTCGTACTGAAAATAGGAGCGGCTTAGAGCGCTTAGGTGCGCTTATATCTGTACCCTACCCAACTTTTTGCAAATGGAAAGCCAAAATAACCCGACCTAACCGACGAGGCATAACACAAAGAAAGTTGGACTGTTGCAGATCGCTTCAGGGTGATTCAGGGGTCGCTGTATCACTAACACGTATTCTCTTCTCTCTGTTATGTATCTGCTATATAAGGACGTGTTCTGGCTAAGTTTGGATTTGATGGATTTGATATTCATCTTAATTCATTCAGATGTTCAGCTTCCCTGCATGACAAGGCCAGCAGATCTCTGATAATGCTTCATATACAACATCATGTCCATAAGTAAAGCGACAAGGCCAACCGTTTGCTGATATTACTTCATTTGTTAAGTGGAAGAGATGCTTCCTTTCCAGGCAGAGGCAGGCAAGGTTAACACATCACTTCATCACAGCGTCAATAATATGGACTGTTTTGCATTTGGAGAAGCAGGATCATGTAGGGTTGGTCGGTTGGTAGGAAGAAAAATGGAACCAGAAGAAGTATCCATCACCGAGCCCGTAGCCGCCCTTTGCCAGCACATAGCCACTCTGCCACTGCCTTACAAACACACACTCCCCCTAACATGCAGACAGGGTTTTATAGTCACATACACATGTCCGTTCACCTCTGCCATCACTGTCTACCACTGGCTGTGTGGGTGTCGCTCCGTCAGTCAGCATGAAGGGCAGAACAGTGCACGGTGTAGTAGGATCAATCATTCTCCAGGACACGCTGGCAGTGTAAACCTTTGATAAAGAGTGTCGTTCACGGCAAAACCGCCGTCAAGGACTTATTAAAGGCCTGACACTATGTGATTAACGAGAGCGCTGGTGCCGCCAAGCTGGGCCGCTGCGGGGCTTAGAGGTAGGGGGGAAAGGAGATGGGAGGGGTGGACTGTAACAAAAGATCAACACGAGTAATATCACAGGTGTCCAAACTCACCCAACTCTACTCTATATGCAAACACACTTTCAAATTAATGGACATTAGAAAGTCATACAAATAAAGTAGTTAGACATTGCATAGACAATTTTGTTACTTCTCAATTTAATTACCATTTCTTTATAATAACAGGTGATTAGCATTTTTCACACTATACTAGACGTGAATGCACCTCACATTAAGTGTCACATCACACAGTGTGACCCCGGAATTCCACTGGCTGTGCATGCTTTGTCCAATGGTTTTGCTCCGTGCGCCCACGTCCGTCAACACCCACCGCCTCTGTTTTCAAAGCAGGCACGGCCAGCTCCGCTGAACAGCTGGAGTCGCGAGACGGAGGAGTTCCCGCGGTAATAAAAGTGACGGGCAATCGCTCTTGATAATATGATTCTCCTATATGGTATTTACACAACAACGAACGCACGGAAGTTTATTTTTCCCATCCGCACGAGTAAAAGAACAGTGGACATGCTTGTATGTGTCTCTGTTTTGGGATTGTTACCTGCATTGAACACCGAGTGTCTTATTTTGTAAATTAACCAGAGTTTTTCTTGTATTGTCGGCGTCTTTGTTCCTGTCTATCTCGATGTGTTCTGTGCTAAATTGATGCGGTGAGCTCCGACATCCAGCAAAAATAGAAGCAGTGCGTATTTCACCGGACAGCTGGAGCAGCAGCGGAGCAGAGAGACGGTGCAGCGGAGCTGCCGTGGCGGAGCGGAGAAGGACCGGACAGGCAGCTGGTTGAATTCGGCCTTGACTCTATTTTTCACATATCAGCTTGTATTCGCAGCACAACACACTATTAACCATTAGCTGAACTCCCGGCCAATGTAAAATACTTCCAGCACTGAATCTTGACTATGTTTTCTTTCAAGTGGAAAGTAATGTATTTTGCCTAAATAGATTTTAGTCTTGCTTTGATTCAGAATTAATTATTGAAGAAGGCTCAGTCAGAGCCATCTCCGTCAGTAGAAAGGGGTTGGACAGTGCAGGTTGGGTCAGAGAGTGTGGTGGTGCATACTTGAAACTTCACGGTCAGCTTGGTAGGAAGACAAATGGAACCAATGGAAAAAATGGCTGACAGGAATCAGAGAGACAAGAAGAGTGAGAGAGATGAGAGCCACATATAAAACATGGGAAATGGGGAGGATTAGTTCAATGAAAGAGTGTAGGTGTGTAAAAGAAAAAAGGGTAACATGTTATATTAATGGTACATGAATCATCATGCATTGAAATGAGCCTGTTAAGGTGGTTCGGGCATCTGGTAAGGATGCCCCCAGGGCGCCTCCCTAGGGAGGTGTTCCAGGAGCGTCCAGCTGGAAGGAGGCCTCGGGGAAGACCCAGGACTAGGTAGAGAGATTATCTCCACGCTGGCCTGGGAACGCCTCGGGATCCCCCAGTCAGAGCTGATTGATGTGGCCCGGGAAAGAGAAGTTTTTTCGTTCCCTGCTCAAGCTGCTGCCCCCGCGACCCGATTTCGGATAAGCGGTTGAAGATGATGATGATGAATCATCATGAATTTGTGTCTGAGTTAATGAATGAAAATGCATGCATTCATCCATGTAGTACGTCATGAACTCTGTAATTCACTAGGATTTATGGTATCTCATGCATGATTTAATTACATTACATTAATTGATGCATCAGTTAAGGTAAATCATCATGATCTTTGAGTTCTTACTGATGATCATGTCTGAACAGTCACACAAATACACATTTAATTCAAATGAAGATCACCACTATCTCAAGGTCACCACTTCATAGGTGTTCAAATTAAAATAATTGTTCCTGTGTTAAATCATGCATGAGATACCATTTCTCCTAGTGAATTACTGATAGTTCATGAAGTTCTACATGGATGAATTCATGCATTCATTCAGACATGAATTCATGATGATTCATGTACCATTAATATAAAGTGTTAGCGAAAAAAGACTACAGAGAAAGAAAACAGATGGACAAATAGAGGGTTCAGTGGTCTGCATCACTGGGTAAAGCTATCCGTCAGAACAGAGGTGCTCTCTCATAATTTACACACCTTTATATCCACTGTATTTTTGTAATGTCTGCTAGCCAAACCTCCAATGTTTTGTTAAAATCAGGGCTAATAAAGTGCGATTAATGGTGCGGTTTGGTCAACAATGACAGACACAGCTACCCCCTGAGAAGTCCCCGTACAGACATTTGTTTTAGGACTCCTATTGGAAGCTTTTCCATGCAGAGAAGTATTTCCCTGCTTGGAGATACAGCAGTGCAGCACAGAATGCGTGTCATCCATACTCAAAATGGCACCTGTCATATCTGTGCAGCCACTTAAATAGCAGCGGGTTGCATTGTGGTAGAGGGAACATGTTTAGAGGACAGCTGTGCACCAACATAGTTCACTAGTAGTTGTGGGGCTGTCACCCCTGTAGGCAGCTTACTGTGTTCGTAGCTTTTCTCCCCCCTGTTGGCTGCCTTATCAGAATGCATAAAACATGACAGGCCTTGCATCGTTATCTGGCACCTTCACCGTTATGATGTACTTTATGTGGAATTGACTATATTTGTGGCAAGAACCTGCAGGGGAGTTAAGCTAGAGCAGCATTGCCTCCAAACAAACAAACACACACACACACACACACACACACACACACACACACACACACACACACACACACACACACACACACACACACACACACACACACACACACACACACACACACACACACACACACACACACACACACACACACATACACACACAATATAAATGCAGACATACGTTTGTGAACATGAATACATGCATGAAGGCTGGCACCTGCTAATGTATTCTTGAGTGAGTACACTGTCTCTTGAGACTGCATATTTTTAACAAGTCCTACCCAGCACTGTATTATTACATGCTTTTTCAGGAAGTGCCTGCAAGGCGTGGCGGTTGCTCACTAGCAAGGTGAAATGAGCTGCTTTATTAGTTATTGATGAAGCAGCCGTTGCATGAAACTCCCATTCTGTCGATCAGAATTACTGGAGGAGCTTGCCAGCACCTCTAGTGCAGCTGTAACTATAGCTGGGGTCATGGAAACACTGTCAGGGGTCACTGTCAGGTGTGATAGACCAATGGTTACATTTAATGTGGGTGCCAAGAGGTTTTGTTAAAGAGGACCTATGATGCTTTTTGACTTTTATGACCTATAAACATTTTTATGATGATTTATAGTCATGCTTAACCATACTAAATTATCAAATAATGACTTACATGCATTTCGACGTATTCCCTGCTGACCGTCTGGGGTGTCTGTGCAGAGCACTAGACACTATTCTAGCCAGTCGAGAAGTCACGTGTTCAACGTGACGCTTTGTAACTTCGTGACGTTGCATGTAACTTGGTGTCGTCACCACGCGGATGTTTCCATGTATAGTAATGCTGTCACTTCCTTGCTCGCACAGGCGGAGGGAGCGGAGATGGCCGAAGCACAGGCATGCTGGATCGCCAAAATAAGAGAAAGAGCTTCCCGAAAATCTACATAGTTTTTTGTGATGTGATTCGTGTCAGGTTGCTCTATAGCAGTGTAAAACAAGAAATTAAGACCAGAAAAGTAGTATAATAGGTCCTCTTTAAGTTGACAAAGTTTTAAAGTACAGGACTATTTATGTATCAGGGGCCAGGGCCCATCTATGGCGATATTTGACGCTGGCACTAAAATAAGCTGTGAGCATCCGTTCCACTGGATAAGCGCCCTGCGTCGCAGAGACGCTAAGAGAGACGTTGCATCAGTACCAATGCCAAAGAGCCCTGTACAAGTGTTGGTCCCAACGCTCTGAGAGTGAGACTGTGTGGCATTATTAAATGTTGGAATATAATAATGCTTATTTCATGGTTGATCTGCTGAAGGATTTTGACAGTTATGACACACTTCCCATCGGAGCTGCACAGGAGTATACCATCATATTTGTTGGTGTTCATCTTTTAATCACAATGGCTTGTGGCCGTAGCCTTTTCTTGAGCTAATCAAACAGCTATTTTTTATGATTACGTTAGCAAGTCTCTTTGACTATAGTTATCAAATTAATCAATACGATAAGCAGAGGTCAAATAAGCAGATCAGGTTTTTTGAAGCTCAGGACCAACCAGTTTCAGTTCACCGACTATGCAAACTTCAACAAGCCATTCACAACTTCAGAATACACATGCTCCCTGGGTATCAATTTAAAAGCACCAACAGAACATGTTTATTTCCTGCACATTATTTTTGGAACTTCTTGAATTTGTTGTTGGCTCTCTTGATGTTAGTTTGCTGCTTCAGAGACCACAAGCACAAGCCAGGATAGCTCAGTTTATCGTTCCTGCTCTATCTCTGTCCTTTCACGGGCAAAGAAGAGGTGTTTGTTTGCCTAGAACACCGCTTTGATTGATCTGATCAATAGATCATATGTTCCATGCTAGTTTTATTCTCAACGCCTGAAGCTCCTTAGAGGGGAGGCGACACAAACACTGAGCAGCTGCTGTTCTGAGTATCTGAGCAAGCTTACTGTAGTTGAATGACAGCTGCTTTGTGGGTGTGTGTTTTCCGATGTTTGTGTGGTGTACAAGATCTTGCTCTGTGTGTGTGTGTGTGTGTGTGTGTGTGTGTGTGTGTGTGTGTGTGTGTGTGTGTGTGTGTGTGTGTGTGTGTGTGTGTGTGTGTGTGTGTGTGTGTGTGTGTGTGTGTGTGTGTGTGTGTGTGTGTGTGTGTGTGTGTGTGTGTGTGTGTGTGTGTGTGTGTTTGTGTGCACAGGCCGGCTGAATGCTCAGACGCGGTCATCCAGGGAGGCAGAAAATTCGCAACAGCACACAAGGCCGTCGGTTTCCAGGGATTACTTTTTTTTTAGCTCGTTTGTACTCTGTTCTGCACCTCTGGTTTTGCCGTTATTGGGTGCATTGTTCTGGGGGGTGGGGGGGGGGGGGGGGGGGGTTGGATTGAAAGTCTTGAGGTTCCACTGCAGAGGATGTGTGCATGATGTGTGTGTTTCTTTATATTTCTATGAAGCAGTTTGCTATAGCGTCCTAGACATAGGTGATGACAACAGATCGATTTGTTGGTAGATCTTCTACCTCTTCTCCTCTGAGGCAGACTGCCGTACTCTGCAGGAGATGGAAACATGGGGAATGGTCCCCCACTGGTGCGCTGAAAGGATGCCTTCTCACAACTATGACAGGAGGATTAAGAAGGCCATTTCCTTCAAATGTCTGTGTGTGTTTTTTTTTGTTTTTTTGGACCTTATAGAAGAGGAATCTTTCAAAATAAGATGACAGATGGCTAAGATTGGGAGAGCAAAGTCTGTTTGTTCCTAGCATTCTTCAAAAAGAGGTATCTCTGTAGTGTATGTATGCTCAGAGCTTTTGATATCCGCCCTTATCCTATTATCATTCTGAAGGCTTTCAGGCTTTCAGGCTCAAAGGCTCCTTCATCCTCATAGTTTTCTATTTATTTATGTGAGTCAATGTCAGTTCAGATGGTCAGCAAGTTGTGTCAGCTTCTTTCTCATTTTCTGTTTACACAATACAGACAACACTTGTCTGCTCCACATTTTCCTATCAACATCCACTTAACATGGCAGGGAATAATTACTTGCCATTTTCCCCAACCCATTTGTGTTAAGATATTGGATACCTTGTTTTGAAATGCCTATAGCCATTTTGTTAATCAAGTCATGCATTATTACATTAACTGGTTCTGATTAAGTGGTTAATTGATGGATCCCGCCCTAGTCTATCACAGCCCCGCAAAGAGGGCAGAGTTGATGTTAGAAGCTCGCAGATGCAAATGGAGACTTGGATTGAATTGGAGAATGAGAATAAATGAGTTCGTTTGTTAGACTGAGAAAGAAAACACAAGGGCAGCCAAGCATTACATTCAATCGAGCAGAGCCTGTCGATAGCAGGGCAGCGGGCTATTTATACTACTACCGTCGTATAGGATCTTTGTCAGCCACGAAATGTGATGAATGAGAAGCTGGGAGATGAAGACAGAAAGAACATGAGTTAAGTTAAGAAAATACAAGAAGAGGAAAACTTTCAAACGAAAGAGAAAGAGTTGTTAAGATAGTTATGAAAAAAGCAGCTGGCAAAATGAAGTGCTGAAACTGGTTATTGGTTTGTGCCCCGCTAGAGTGACCAAACCCAGTGAAAATCTTTTTTAGCTATGGATATGTAAAATGCATCTATATACTTCCACACTTATCTGTAAGTTCACAGCTGTCAACCGCTAGTCGCAGATTTAAGCGTGTGTGGCAAAAACAATGTCAAGACATGTCTTTTGCTTTTTCTTCACCTCCACATCAAGGTCTAATTATATACAACACATGTACATACTGTTTAATTACATACAAATTCGTTTTCAAAATATGCTTGTTTTTGTTATTTTCCAATAAAAATATGTAGCCGTCAGAAATTGATTTAATATATGTAGCCATAACAAGAAGCTGTTGAAGAATCCATTGTAATTCATCACGTAATAAACCAAACAGTACATAAGCCAATATGGACAGCACTTTGGTTTTCCACACAATTTCACATGAGCAGATTGTTACAGTAACCATGCAATTTATTGAGCTATATATCCTCACTGTCTGGAGAAAATCTCAATTTATTTGACATTTTATTTTTCTTCATAAATCAGTGCTATTGGTCACACTTCACATCGGTGTGTGGGTTGTATACAGTTTTAACAAAGAACTTGTCAATTGACGACGCAGAACTCATTAGTCATACAAATATTTTTTTTGGACATACAAGGTTTCTGCCAGACAGCGATGATACTATACATTTATATTCCTTTACAACATTTGTAGTTTCCAAGATAAATGCACAATTTTCCATACACACTTGGCGTAGCGCACATACAATCATAAGCCTTCATCTCCATAGTGATTTGACAGCATTCAGATGCTTTACTACACCAGCTATAATCCGTCTTAATCTTCTGCTACTTAGCTCATTTGATTCCCAGTTGTCTGAATGACTGCAGGGCAGAGTTGGTACAGACAGAGCTGTTATCGAGGAGCGGAGTTGAGCTCCATAGTGTGACACTCCTGTATAGGGATTAAACTCCACCCCCCAGGCCTATTGAAATGTCAAATAACATGATCAGTGATTTCAATAAAAAAAATCAGCTTTTGATAAGCTTCATCCTGCTCAAGCCATTCAACTGAGCTTCTGCATTCTGCAATTGAATGAGTCTGTGTGTGTGTGTGTGTGTGTGTGTGTAACTGTGCATATGAATGCACTAGTCCTGATCTGCTGTATGTGTGTGTCTTTTGAATGCATTGTCAAGTAGTTGCAGTGCTAGCAGACATCACAGTGAGGATGACAGCTGCAGAGATCCCTTGTCCCATACCTCTTAGTTTTGTCCTCATGCACCTTTTCATGCTTCAAGTCTTCTTTACATGTTAAAAGGATACATTTTTTTTAGTCTTTTTACCATTTGAATTCAAATAACGAATCCAAACAGTGAGTCATTGGCCCCCTCTTGTGAAGGTCATTTTCAAAAATGTCCCTCTTTCTCAAATTGTATGGTGATGTGTTTACTGTTTACTTGTTAACCTTGAGATCATTCGTAGTAATCTTGTAAAACAAAGCAAGCAACCACTGGGTGACATGTTTTGTGCATGTTAATGAATTCATATTATGCAAAGGACTTTATAGGCAATGTGCTTAGTCTGATGGTGATTGTAATTTGACTGAACAGAAGCCCTGTTGACACTGATGGAGCGAAAGTGGCTGCTGTGTGTTGCTGATGTGCGGCCTGGCTGACCTTACTTGAAGAGTCAAAGGAGCTAAGTGTCCAACCAACAAGGCCTGCTGTCTGGCAACAACAGACACAGAGAAAGACATAGAAGTTGTCAAAAGATGGAGATTAAGAAGCAGAAAGAAGAAGACCAAAAACAGATAACCGACTGTAGATTCTCAGATCATACAGACTCAGTCTACAGCAGAGTGGAATGTGTCACAACTCCAATTATCCACAGACTAAGATTGAAAATCTACAAGAGAGTATTGATGCCACTAAGTAAATAGACACATATATCATGTCTCGTTATAATGTGATATGTATCATGTTAAAAAAAAAATTGCTTAACGTGATTACTACTCAAATCGCTTAAAAGTCTGATCTTGAATGGAGTGGCACGTGGCCTGTTTGGCATGGAAACAGGGGACAAACACAGCACAGATATTTAATACTTAATAATTTTAACTATAACATGTTAACTTTCTATCACATGTGTAAAACTCTTTATCTCATTGTAACATGATAAGTCTTTATCGAGTTCTAAAGTGATACGTCTAAATGTCCCTTTTGTGACATCAATACGCTGCAGATCATAAAGGGAGAGACAAAGGCAGAAGAAAAAGCAGGAGAGGTGACAATGAAGCTGACTGGAATCAGCTATAACATAATCCTTTTATGTGATGTCTCATCTTCTCTTTACCCTCCCCTGCCTAACCACTTACTTCCTCGTTTTCTTCATTGTTTGCCATTTTCTCCCTTTTCTCGAACTTGTGTTTTTCTCACAGTTTCTTGTCCTCTTGCCAGTGAGTATATTCAGCAGGAGAGCGTAATGTTCAGAGGTTTACACAATCCTCCGAGAACCTAACTCCTCTCTGTACAGGTGCACGGGCCAACAAGCAGCCGCTGGCACAGCAACAATGATATGATGCCTATACTGGCTTACCATCCGCAAACACTGCCACTTGTGTTTTAAGTGTTACTTTCAGCCATGCCAGAAGCACTGCTGCTAGTTATGTCTGGATTCACATTTTAATGAATTTGACTCCAGTAACAAATGCACATTTGAATCTAAACCCTTTCAGATTTAATTTAGGTACAGCTTATTTTTTACAAGTAAAAGTAACTACAGTTATTGATGATTTAGTTGAGATCGGTTATTACATTTTGTTGGCAGAGAGCATATAAACAACACAACAGCCAAGTATTATGTGTCCTTTGAGGAAATAACGAAAAGAGAAAGCCAATTCATCCATCTCTGTAATTAATCTATCACAGATCCTTTTATACGGTACAAATGGAAAGTTAGCACCAGATGAATTGCCTGCTACATGAATTTTCTGAACACTGTAATTTTGTAACATAAAGTAGTGGGGGTTAGAATAACATATTTTTTAACTTCTGACCTTAGCATATGTGAGTATTTTATGCTCTCTCTCGTCTCTTCCAACAAATGCCTACCTGCTCCAAGTTCACGCAGTTGCTTTGTGTTATACTCAGAACAATAACTCACATATGAATATGAAGTACCATCTGCACACACACCCACACCCACATAAACATGCACAAACTCACATTATTCTCTTTTAAGTTTAAGCAGCCACTGTTTCCAATTCCCCTATGCATTCAACTGGCTACATTATACGGAATTATTGATGGCTAGTTTGCTCATCTACGCAATGCCATTAAACTGTCGTCTTTTTTTGTTTGTAATACAATGTATTAACGGCTTAATGTCTTACCATAGATTACCTGACAAAGTCTGTGACACAAATAACCATGCAGCAGTGTTCTGGAGGGAAAGACATTTTCAAGATGGATCCATCAGGAGTGCAGTTAATAGGCTGAAAAGTCATTAACATTACATTAATTCCTTTATTAGGGATACTGGAAACAAATCGCTTTTTAGAAAAATTCTGACTCGGAGCCAAATGCACTGCCGTACGACAGAGGGGAAATCAGCTTACACTCAAGTCAAATACTTGTTAAAGTAATGAAGTGCACTGTGTTTTCCTGTGCTATATGCTTTCTTTCTCAGTACGTCCTCCATTCCATTTCTTTCTTTGTGTTGTTGTAGACTTTCACTCCTACTTTTACCCTCCTCTGTCTTACTTTCTCTCCCTCGGTCAGGACTTGATTGTGCTGTGAAGGCCGTGATTGTGTGTCTGAGTGTAATTAGCTGTTTGAATGAAGGGCAAGTTAATGAGATCAACTTCAGCTGTCCCTACAGGGGAATAGCTCTGACACATTGCAAAATCGTTGGGATGTGTGTGTGTGTGTGTGTGTGTGTGTGTGTGTGTGTGTGTGTGTGTGTGTGTGTGTGTGTGTGTGTGTGTGTGTGTGCCTCTGTACCAACTTCATCACTCGCATTTGAAATAATTTAAATGTTTCATATTTGGCATCAAGGGGTATCATCCACTGCAATAGAGGAAAATCTGAATTTGCAGTACTCACAAGATGCACCACCACTTTTTATACTATGCCATATAGTTCTGGTGACCTTCAACATTGCAAATATTTTTTAGTTTTCCCATCCGTCTCTCTGCCTATCTATAGGGCTTTACCGCCTGTGTGACGTTTAAAAGGGCTATCGCTTTCTCTGATGGCTAGGAAATCCTTTTTAATTTGAAAAGCTATTGCATTTTCACATTTTGGATTGATGCCCATTCATTATTCATAATTCATTTACCCATATCTATATTCAATTCAGTCAGCCTAATGTGCTCTGAGGCTTCCCAGGTGAGAGACCTTGATCAGAGGGTAAACCCCCCCGAGCAGGTTGTTTAGAGGGGTGGTTGCAGCCGTGCACGGTTGCCTGCAGTCAGATAATTTGATGAAAACCCTCCCACCTAGCATCTCGATATGGGGTTTATTCCAAACAGTTTGCATACACTTCATATGCATTACACCCGATTAATTTTTCAGGCATGCTGATGCAAACTGCAAAACTACCAAAACAAAGTATTTTTCTGTATATTGTTACTCACTAGTTTTTTAATGAACTTGATTGCATCCCTCTGTTTGGACACCGTTGCTCAATGTGCTCTATTAGCCCTTATCCAATCCAAGTTGTTTTGCCTTAATATGAGTGTGTTCAAAGGAAAAGTTTGATTCTTTTTTCGAAATAAGTTCATGTGCTTTCTTGCCAGGAGTTAGATAAGGAAAGTGGTACCATTCTCATGTCTGCACCCTGAATAGGAAGCTATTGTCAGCAGCTGGCTAATTTAACGTAGCACAAATACTGCAAAATACCTAATTGGACAGGGAAACTGATAATGCAAAGTTACACCAAAGAGAAAGTCACTCTAAAAATCATCATTCAGTCATTGGTTTCCTTTTCCACAGAAGTGTGGCTTCCATGGCGGTCTGTTTGTGATCTGTATGACCATCTGACCACTTGTGTTTCTTGACCCACAGGCCTTGTGAGCACACTGTTAAGGAGTATGGCCAAAACCACCAAAAATAAGATTCAGCTTGTACCAGACTGGCAAACACATACATTTTATAGTCTGACTGCTGTGATTTGTTCTGTTCCAGTGCACTTTATGAACTGGCACGCATGTATGTCTGCCTGCTAGAAAGTGTTCGGTAATCATCATTGTCATGACAGTATTGAGCTGGAGGGAGTCCTGCTGGGTGGCTGCTGCTGTGGGGAATGACTTGAAGGTGTGACTGAATGACAGATCTACAGGGGACTGTGGCTGTCCTAGTTTTTCACTGTGCGTCCTCTTTGGTTTCTGTGTCACGTTTTTTATTTGATTTGATTGAACAGCATGGTCATGATTTCTCTCTTCCCTTTCCCTATTTACAATTGTACATTTCAATTTTCTGAGCAGTGTGTGGTAGTTTAAAGTGTCGAAAACATGACATGGTCCTCTCCAGACCAACGCCCTACTTTTAATAAATGTGTCTGTAGGAGGGTTTGCTCCAGCATGCCCAGATGAATAGACAGATTGCTCATGCTGTTTCAAATGGTGTAGCCTGTCCAAGCTGGGGCCATGGGGTGCTGCCATATTACAGTTGGCGTGGGTATGTACCATGTCCGAAATTTGGACATGAATACTGCCTCTGTTGATTTCTTGACTAGCTCTCTCAGCGTTGGGGGTGTTTAAACACCATCTGTCCTTAGCGTCATCTCCCCCCCCATTCTGCCCCCATCAACATCCCCAGTCCAGAAATCCACTTCAAGTCAAGTCAACTTTATGTCAACTTCTGAAATATGTGCCAGACATACAGAGGAATCAAAAATACATTTCTCTCTGACCCACGGTGCAATAAGTACATCAGGATAAAAAAAGATAAGAAATATAGACAATACATACATTATAGATTAGTGCAAAAGAAAGGTAAAACCAAAATCGGTCTTCTTCAGGACCAACCTTAAGCATCAGCACAACACACATCGCAGTATGTGAGTGATTGTGTATGCTTCTGAGTGTGGACATTCTCTGTGGCTGTGTGTGTGTCATGTGCTAAAACAGATTAGCACTATATGGATCGTCTGGACTTTGATGTGGCCAGTGAAATGAGGGTTCTCCACACGCTCTTTCTCACAAACACGAGGCAGTAACTTTAATGAGTCCTCTCCTGCAGAGAGAGAGCATCAACACAAGTGTTTGCAGTTAGTGTGTGTACATGGGTAATGCATTTTGAGATGTTTGTTATCCCCCCCTTGCAACAACTTGGATCGTTCTTGTTCCATGGCCGCTTCCACTCAGTAAACAAAGCACTCAAGTGATTCAGTTAATATTAATTACAAATGTCAAGCCCATTGCTTCCCAATTGGTTAGTGTTTATTGTCCTGCACCTGAGTGAATTGAACATCTCTCCACTCTTTCTCCCATCAGTGCCCTTTTTTTATTGCTTGCCCTGCCTTTGCTTTTAATGGGGATAGTGCACTTTTTAAATGTACAAATCTCCTCTCTCACTGCAGTTTTGCTCTTGTCAGTGCTTAAAGTCGTAACACCTACACTGTAGTTTAGTTTCAACACACTTTAAACTGTGGAAAGGGACTTGTCTTTGGCGATAAAACAGATGCGGAAATATTGCTAGAAAACATGCAAGCAATACATGCTAACACCACACTGTAGGGACCACTAATAAAATGTGTGTCTAAGACAAAGAGTAGGCCTATTAGAAACAGAGAAATGGACATTTTGGAGACATTTTGTGTGCTAATATGATATATAACATCCAAAATGCAGCAGGATTACACAGTTTTACAGCAGTGTGCGCTGTTGCACTGATGACACTAAATACCTACACCACTATGAGGTCAGAGTACTTCCATCAAGGATAATTGCATTGACCTGACTATTAATGATTCCAATAAGGACATCTAAAGAGCTCCATTGTCACAACTGAACTTCTCCAACGTGGGAATTGTAGTAGATGAATCAGCGCTTAACACATATTATTGACCTATGACCACTGCTACTTTGTAAATGCCAGCTTCATGGCTGAATGTTTACCTGAGACAAGCGTAGAACTGTTCACTGTCAGCCTTTGTTGAATTTGAACAAATTGCCCTGTGTTGCCGACTGGTACCAAACGCTGGAAGTATCAGTGGTCTGTGTGAGTCATAAGCTGGTGTGACAGTGTCACAGTCCCATAGCTAGAGCAAACAGAGCAGTGCTGTGCTTTCCAAAGGAAGTGCATATGGAGGGAGATTCACTTTGTCTGCCAGCAGCTGTGGCTCTATTAAGGCCTTGGCTGAATGGATCTGTGTAGCCATCTGCTCTGGACCAAGATACAGGGAGTGGAACTCTACCAGTGCCAATATCTGTAATGTCTGCCTGGATCTGACTCCACATGCTCTACATAGTCTCCTGCACAGGCCAGGGCACGGGGAGCTTGGACACAGAATATTTGCAATCCTGTGCTAGTGTGAGACAATGTTTTTATTTTTTTATAAATGTATGATTACGTGATATGTTCTATTTTAAATTCCCAAACATTCCCATTTATGCCAAAATAGAGGTGTACTATTGGTGATTTATGTTTCATGCTAAGCAAATGGCACACAATGGCATGACTTTCCTCAAAATGGTAGATAATTGTGTATCAGTTCCATATTCGTCGACATCATTCCTGATTCAGATGTGGTTAATGTTAATGGAAGTAAGCTGTTTTTACATTTAATTACATTTTACATAAGTGTCTCAACACTGATGATTCATAGAATGAAAAACTATCTATACAGTGACAAACACATCGTTCAAGTCAGGAAGGTCAGCTGCAAAGCAATATTTTCAGAAAGCACAATAACCTATTGCTTACTGCTTTTAGCACAACATCCTATGAAGCATCCAGGGATCAGGCAGTACAGCCAGTCACATCAACTGAATTTAAAAATTGATTTTTCTCACTATCCGCTATTGTTCTAAAAAATCCTCCAAAAGCTGCAAGAAAACAATACGAGTGGGAGCCCCAAAAGACATGGATGAAAATACAAAAACACTTGGTGAATAACGTTCATAAAGTAACCCCATGCAATTCCCTAGATTAAACATGAGCACTATTGATGCCTAGCAGATGACAACTTGGATTAAAATACTGTGGTACACACTGGCACTGGTGCTGGGGCAAGATGGTGTTTTGTCCCTTTTGTCTGTGAATGTCCTACACACACACTTAAACATTGTCAGGAGCAGAAACTATTTCTAGATGCATTGAATGTTAACAGACAGCACCCTCTTAACAGTTATTAAAAATCAATCAGAACCCTCTAGAGTTAAACTAACACAGCTTATTTTCTGACCTGTGTGCTTCAGCCGGCCACTTTAACATTGTTGTGGGAGTGACTGCTTAATAGTCCATCACGTAAATGTCGCCCGAGTTGTTTCCCCCTGGATAAAACGTTCCACTTTGCGTGTTAAACAGTAGATTCTGTTTTTATAATTCTTTTCCGTGATCCTGTGTGTTCGTTATCGTGGAAATCATATGGCCCTACATGTAGGTTGTAAACACCTAAATGATGTGGATGCAGGAAGAACAACTTGAGATAGGAAGAAAACTATACAGAGACTCCCTCTGTATAGTTTTCAGAGACAGACAGACAAATAAACACACACAGGGACGGGAAAATATGTAAACTAGAAAGAGAGAGGGAAGAAAAGAGAGGAGGTTAAATCTACTGGGGGGGGGGGGGGGGGGGTGATGAACCAATTGCAGAATGAGGCACTGACATAGCTGGTCCCTCGATAACTGGTGGTTATTGGAGAGATAAGAAAGCAGAAAACTAGGGAAAGAGAGAGGGGGGGGGGGAGTCAGACTTTGGCGAAGAGAAAGGGGGGCACATTGCAGATTGTGAGAGATAAAACAAAACAGAGTGTTAGAGAAATGCCTGGATCAGCATGTTGCTATTTATTTTATTTTATTTGTCAATGGGACAAATGTGTACCAGTCAGTCTATGGTATACAGGCATGCATATGAACACACACACACACACACACACACACACACACACACACACACACACACACACACACACACACACACACACACACACACACACACACACACACACACACACACACACACACACACACACACACACACACACACACACACACACACACTCACACACTAACACACACACACACACACACACACACACACACACACACACACACACACACACACACACACACACATACATACATACAGAGAAAAGAAAAGTGAAAAGTGGAAAGAAAAGGAGGTTCAATAGGGACTATCAGAAGCTCCTATTTTCTGAAAACACAACAGAAGACAAATAGATTGTTTTCAGAGACCTAACTGTCAATGAGAATATAGCTGAACTCTTCATCATCTTTTAAATTGTGTATTTTAAATCAGCTGTAAAAAAGTTAAAGAAAGCTACATTTTAATGCGAATTGGCATTCAAAGTATCATCCAACTAAAAACCCAATTATTGTGAAACTGAAGCCGAGGTTTGTGTGTGTGTGTGTGTGTGTGTGTGCATGTTTGACTGTTTCTGCATGGCGGGGTCTATGGCAAAGTATGATTTCCTATGCAAAAACCACAATTTTTGCATGTAATTGACGATGTGCTATCACATTAGCATGAAAAATTCAAATTGAATCCAATTTTCTCTCAGCTCGCTGTGACATGCACAGCCTGTTTTTTCGAGGTCAGAATTAATATTTGACCCTTTCAAATCAAGAGAGAATTGACCTGAATCTTTTTTGCTTGTGAATTAATTTCACTTTATGTGCTGGCACACTCGAGTAGGAAGCTAGCGGTTGCTAAAGATAACACTTTAGTGTACATTTGCAAAAGAGATTATCTGTGTGTGTCTGCCTGTCTCCATTCACGCTTACATGTCCATGTGTGTAATTACAAGGATTTTGAGTGATTTCCGTATTATGTTTCCAATCCTTCTCCATTGAGAGGATGACAGATCCAATGTACTGCCACACAGGACAGCAAGTGTTCATTCCAATGTATTGAATGGAAAACGTCTTGTCAGTACAGAAGCAGGCACAGCACCATGCTTTATGCCCCATGCTTTCCAGGCAAATTCTCCACAAAGCACACCAGTTCATCATCATCCTGTCATATATCTCGTTGACTAAATGGTGCCAAAAATGTTGGTTTTAATGTAAATTAAATACACCATTGCAAGTATTATAATATATTATTTAAACTGTCTATCATCATTTGTAAGAGCTAAGAAAGGCCAGAACTAAGAAGAGCTGCTTTGAATGATGCATTGAGCTTGAATGAGAACCCAGAAAAAAATAACCTTGCTCCCCCCAATTATTGCCCCTTTCCTCTTTCTCTTGTTCTCACATTTAAATCCAAACCGGACAAGCTAATTGAAAACACGAGGGAGGCCCTAAACACTCTCTCTTTAGTGGTTTTTGTGCTATTAATAAACACACACGGCCACACACACACACACACACACACACTGGATGGACAGATACCCATCAATGTCCCGCTCCCACGTTTTTCATTATAAGTGAAAACATACAGTAGCATAGCTTCAATTGCAGCTCCCAGCCATGTGTAAAAACTCACATTCAGGCAACTTACAAAAGCCCTGTACCAAGCCTCCCACATATGAAAAAAAAGTGTGTTCTTGAGTGTGTGAACATGCACTTATGGGGACAGCTTGACACCACGGCTGAGCGTTTGGTGTATGTTTTGGGTACAGTCCATTTGTGTGTGTGTGTATCCGGCTCAGTGATGCTCACTGCTTTTTCAGACCTTTTGGGCCTGTTAACCTGCCACCTCACCAACCTGTCAGCTCCCTCCTCCTCTCTCTTTCTCTCTCTCTCTCTCTCTCTCTGTCTGTCTGTCTGTCTCTTGTTTTCTCTCATTCATTCACTCACTGTGAGCTGATGAATGGTCCCCGGGTGATGAGATGACAGTAGTTGTGACTGCTCTATCTCTCTTTCTCTCACTAGGATTTTGGAAGGTGCTTTATTTTTGCCCGAGATACAAATAAACTTTCAAAGGAGTTCTCTTCAGGTGGGCGACAATGACCCTTGTATCTTAAAACAAACGCTGCTCTCCTCATTTGAAATCAAATCTCAATAGATAGTTTGCTATTTTTAATGTGGGGTCGTATGAGGTACTTAAGCTCAGTTAGTGTGTTACCTTTATGGAGATGGCGATCAGCAGTAACTAAAGGGATTTGGGGGGATACATCGCTGGAAGAAGTCAGAGTTTTACTGTTGCAGAAGGGGCTAGCAGACATACGTTTTTTTTTTACTACGTATATAAATGCTTACAGACAAAAACAATATCTGTTCAGTTGTATGGTAGACTTTGGATTGTTTAACTGCTGATTTGAGGACTGATACGCAGAACTGCACGGGCAAGAGTTGGCGTAGTAATACATGGCCGTAAATCAGCATTGAAAAACTCCTACATTTAGCAAACAATTTAATGGATATTTATTTTTTAAGGAAGCATTTATATGTGTCAAAAAAAAAAATTGGCTGGACCCCTCTGCAACTGTACAACGCTACAGCTACGTCTCCCCTAAACTCCTTAAAGTGACTGCACTGATCACCATCTCCATAAGGTAACAGACAATCGTTATGCATAAGTACCTTATACAATCTCACGACAAAAATACTGAACTATCCCTTTAACGTGTCAAGCCCCAGGACGGGGGCAATGTGAATACTCATGGGAAAACTCAGTTAAGCTTAACATCTTGTATATGCTGCCTGCCAGCCAGCCAGCCTTTGGCCTCTCCAACATATTGGTATTTTATCTTGCTCTGTTGGTCTGTTTAGAGTGTGTCTTCATTATGCATAGAAATAGGCAGTATTTCTGTGACATTCCCCTTATTCGACCAGAATTTTATGCAAACACAAGATCATAAAAATATCTCAGACAGGAAAAAATCAAGGAAAGCAAGGAAACTCTTGCATTCTTTCTCTTAACTATGCTGACACTTAGTGAAAAAGTCATTACGAAATGATTCCAATGATTCTGAATGAATTATCTTTTAATTGTGTAAACTACTCATAATGGCCAAACGTAATTCATTTTAGTGGGTCAAATAGAGGGAGTTGCTACATTTCTCTGTATTAAATTGTTGTACTGTAATTTGAATATCAGTCTTTGGTTTTCAGAGAGTTGGGTCAGATAAAACAAGAAACCAAAATATGTCACTTGTCTGTAATATTTCTGGGAACTTTCTAACATTTTCTAGACCAACTGAGTACTTCGTTAATCTTCACAACTATTTTTTAGACGAGAAAAATAAGTGTAACACGTGGATGTAATACATGTAATGGTGCAAATGACGTGAAAAGTGCAATTCAGTAATGAAGACAGTGAGTGCGAGGCTGTGCTAAAACAACTCTATTAATGTTTATAAAGTGCTGTGTGTGAGCCAACAATGGCTTCACTGTTCCAAGCATCATTTCTCCACTCAACTAACCACAATAAACAGTCTTGCTATATAATTAGAGGAAAGTCAAGTCCATTCTTTGCATTGCACTTGTACGAAGAGGTACAGGCATACATACTCGCTGACCAAAAATAACCTCACATAAACATACAATGAGCCACTCAGTTCTACATCGTTATATCCAATGATTACACAGTACTCCATCACAACAGCACCTGTATAATTTTCCCTATTACAATTGCTCTTATATCAGGAAAGCTTTGGTATAATTATGATTTATGTCAACGAAGAGGTTCTGTTTTTCCCCGTTTGATTGCTTGTTCACTGAAGTGCTGAATACTCCCTCAGAATAAATAGACATTAGGCCTTTCAATGCCCCCCCCATCTCCCTCCCTCTCTCTCTGTTTCATTCTTGGTTTTCTATTGCTACTTCACACTCCCTCGTCTAGCAGCCGGTTTCACCTGGCGCATGCTAAATACATATCACGACTCTCATCTCTCACATCACATCTCTCCCACTGAGCGGTGAAATATTTATCTCAAAGTGATTTACTCCATCTTGAAGGCATTTCCAATCAATCAGTTTTTCTCTTTTTCTGCCTCTTCATGTCTGAGTGAAAAGACATCAATTTAATGTAAATCTATGTATTTCAGGATGTAAAACGTTAACGGTAATTATCTCAATGTGTTTCTCCTCAATAGGAATAAGAAAAAAGTTTTGGATAAAAGTTTGCTATAATTAAGCCACCCATACACCGGAAGGGGGGGTGGGGGTAAATTACCTTAACCGCTAGCTGCCACCATGAAATAGAAGAATACAACAATCCAATAATGTCACAGCAGTAAAATGTAGTTAGAGCAGAACAAAAATGAGCGACAGCGACATAGAAGAAAACACAGCTCCCGTGTCCAGCTTTTAGTGGAATGAAGCTATTGTCGACGGGAGGTAAGGTCACTCATTTTCAGTAGTTAAGAGATGTTTCGGGCTTTTTACCATTGTGCACTGCAAACACGTGCGAAGACACGTGCCAGCTAAGACTGGCAAAATCACACAGCCATTTCATCATTTGAAACATTATAACCCGTTAGAACATGCAGAAAGTAAATAATGACTCTCTCAAACAAGTGATAGTGGACCAGACGAGCACAAAGCCTGTAACTTATTTTAATCACATTAACCTGTGAATACTGTGATCATTTGTCAATGTTTTGATTACTCTGTTCATTCATGCACAATTGGCATATATATTATACTGGGGGGCAATACGTGGGGAAAGGGGCATCAGAGAGAAATTAAGATTTAATTATTATTATTTTTAACCGTTTAACCGATAGTATCAACCGGTTATAGATCTTCTTAACGGTTAACCGGTTAGTCATGGACATCCCTGATATGTATATGGAAAGGGAACTCATTATACTTCTCCGCTTGACAGCCTTGAAAATACTTGTTTATTAACCAATCTTTTAACAGTATCACTGAAGAGAGTCCAACATAACTGTTGGCATCGACTCAAGACTTGATTCTCCAATACGTTGCCCAGTTGAGTGTTTGCTTGAGTGTGCTTGCAAATACAGATTAATTAAGTCTACAGGCAAAAAACAATGAATCACAGAAAAATTACTTTTTAAAATAGCAATTTGACCTCGTCTGCTTATTTGATTGGATATTTTTTGTCCATTTGGTACCATTGTAGACTGCCTTTCACACAGGGCTCAATCATCCAGGGGAGACACTGGGATGACATCACTGCTCCCCAGGTGGTTGATTCGTCAGTGAAAAAACCATCAGTCATCCTTTCTTGTCATGATAGCTCAACCTTTAACGCAGGGAACTTCATGCTGGAAATCGTTCCCTTGATTTTTGTCACTGAAAAAAAAAACGTTCCATGAAGCCAGTGAGAGGATTTGAGAATAAGGTGCTGCAATGGAGCCCAGCCGGGACCCACTATTCAAGGAGGATCTAGAGGAGTGTATTGTCCCTGAATTGTCAGTCAGCTTTGTTTTAGAGGCTGTGTGTATTTATCACCACCCTTAAGTGCTCTCATAGAGTGCCTTAGGAGCTATAACTCTGACTAATGGAAAACAAAGACCTGGCCAAGACAGGCAGGACACTGCATCTCTCCTTCTGGCACATCTACCATCATCTTACCTAAGATATATACAGTATATATCACTTTTTTTTCTTTTTCTTTTTTTTACAAACTCTCATTACCTGCAGAAGTTATGTGCATGATTTTAAGTTGATAGGTAGTACACTGCAATACCTGTGTCACCCAGTTCATGGAGTCACAACACCCACACACTGAAACTTGCCAACGCTGTTTTTTGCTGTTTATATTAGAGACACAAGGTTGAGCGTATATCCGAGTGTGTGTTTGATTGTCAAGTATGCAAAATAGCTTGCATTGGCTGGGACAGTTTATAGATTGGAAGAAAATAAAAAGGCAGCGGGGAGAATGTTGGGTTGGGAGATGGAGTGATTGAGGAATAGTGAAAATATGGGAAGTAGAGAGGATGCATTGGTGCATAAACAACCAAGGGCAATAGTCGATGCTTTACTTAGCCTCCGATTTAGAACAGATACACTAGTTTGACCTTTGAGCAAGATTCCAGAAAGTGCAGATATGAAGAGAGAAAAACAGAAACAACAAACAACAGAATTACCACTGTATCAAGTGCAGGGACGCGGCTGCCCAGATAGGATTTTTAAACTCCAGCCTTCTCATTCGTAAATCAGATTGCTCTTACAGCAGAGCAGGCAGAACAGCACACAGTGTTTTAGCATGTCAGCCAGTGACACAATCTGATTGCATTTAGTCAGCTGCTGTGCTGTCAAGGAAATGCTTCGTGTGTTAAACTTTTGTTTAGATAGACAAAAGCACTCTTCCTTGCCTTGCTTCCTCACCTTGATGTTAGTGCTTGCCCTCTAACCCTAAGGATGCGGCAACTTTTATGCATGCAAGCACTTGTGGGTGAATGTATGCTTCTACATAGAGAATAACCTTTTAATTTTCATACACTCGTCAAAAGGTTGATATATTACTTTAAGTCCAAAGTGAAAAAATATCCTATTATTTGTGTCATTTGGGCATGTTTAGCCTACTGTCAATTGTGTATGTCATTTTTTAGTTTTGTTTACCATCATATAGGGGAGAACGGGGTAATCTGAGCCACTTTTTACATTTGCTCCCCTCTAAGGGAGCTAAAATGACTCAAATCACTCAAATGTACACATTTTCCATTAATTCAGGATGTTTCCTAGAAATGGGCATTAGCAGATTTTTTTCAAGACAAAGGGCAGTGAAAATATGATTGTTTTAAAAAAAAGTTGTCATGTGGCTCACTTTACCCCAGCTGTGGGGTAAACTGATCCACTTAAAGCTAATTTTCTAAACAATTGAAAGTAACTCTGAACAAAATCAAATACAACATATTATAATTCAAAAGGTTTTAATAAGATTCAAATGAAAGATAGAACCAGTTAGATTAGAACACAGTCTGGGGGTCAGAACACAGGACCCTTAGAGCCAGCTAGTGTCTGGGGGTCAAAGCATAGGAAAATCAGAACCAGCGAGAACAGCCTGGGACTCAGAACACAGGAGAAGACCCAACTGGATTATAACATCAGCCTGTCATACTCTACAACTAGGCCTACTCTACATTCCAGCCCTGAAGGTTACAGGGAAAGATGAGAAGGTGCTCTTTCCGTGTGGTTGCCCCAGGTCGTCTTCCTGGTGTATTTCCTTGGCATGATGGCTTTTCTACAATGTGTATGACATTAAAATAAAACATATGTTATGTAATATTACATTAAAATAGGTTTAAGACTAAACTTAACTTGTGCCTCATAGTGGGGGAAAGTGAGACAGTGGCTCACTTTCCCCCACAGCATTTGGCTCACTTTCCCCCACCACCACAATTTGAGAAAAAAACTACCTCTCTTAGCATTTCAGACTAATCTTCAGTTATCAGCATCACATGGTTTCATATGTTGGTAGTTCATCAACACGTATGATAGAAGTTTTTCTACGTGAATACATTTGCTTTGGCACAACAGTTGATTAAGTTGACAGCAAGAAAATTTACTTTTACATGCACAATACCTATTTTGGTGAAAAAACATGCTTAACACAGCACCATGAGGTCCTCTCTTTCAGGACCATGGGGAAATGAGAGGGGCTTGAAAACATATATCTCACATGACCACAAATGTTTTCCGTTGCCTAGATACAGGGGGTGGCTCACATTACCCGATGCCTCAGATTCCCCCGTTCTCCCCTACTGTTTTTTTTTTAATCCTATACCCATAACTGTATCTCCAGTTTCTATCTGCTGCATCACATTTCAAAAGCCAGAACAAAGGGAATAAACAATGAAATACAGTTTTTCTTTAAAGTTGTAAAAAGAAAATTCTCAGTTTCTTTCATATGGAGCCAACTCTGGGCCAAACGTTTAGTTAACTTAAAGATACATGAATTGAAAGTTCAAGTTTTGATCTTGAACTCTTTCAAATATTATTTAGATTCAACTCTGCCATTCTTTCGAATGCATTATTAATTTTCATTTTTCACTACTATATTTATTTTGATATTTGAAATCTTCTTGTTTTCTGCTGCAGATTTTACATTTTCACTTTTAGATTTTATTTCCTCACTTTCAGATTGTGTTTTTTTGTTCCAGGCTGAGACTTAAGGTCTTCATTTTGCATCGGGGCGTGGCAGAATGAGTGACAGCTTAACCTATATTCATAGATGTGTATATCGTTTGAGGAATCAGTGCTCATATAAAATAGCCTTCTCTATAAAGACCTGTCAAACGGAGCTCTGGTGCCTGATAGCAACATGTCTGGTTGAGAGGGTTGTTTGTGATGGATTTGTTGTGTCGGGCCTTGCAGGTAAATAAATCAATTACTCCCATGTGATGGCGGTTTTAATGGAGCAAGTGTTCTCTGAAGGGCTTTGATGTATATATGGGTGACATGTTATACTGTATGTGTGAGCGGCCATTATGCATTTGCTATTATGTCCCTGTGTATCGGCCTGTTTCTGCTTGGCCTAACGGTCAGAGGTAGATGTTGAAAACGGCAACACAACAAAAGTGGGAGTCAGTGTAGAAAGCAAGTTGTATATATGAACACTATTTTTTTTGTCATCTATTTGTCAGAACACAATTTTTTTTTGAGAAGGCCAAAACCATGGGCTTTCACCTCACACATCAACAGGGGAACACACACTGTATAAACAGACACACACGTTGACCATTTTTGGCAGGTATGCTTTATTCCAAGACCATTGCTCTTTACTAGTTCCATACATAAGATACAATTGCCTCAGGTTGTTGGTAAGAAAGTCGCTTCCAAGGAGCTTAGTACTGCCTTAAGGCATTAATTTTTTTGCAGGGAAGTTAGTTTGTTGAGGCAACGGTTTGATTTTTGAGGAGATGCACCGTGATGGGAAACATTTGGAATAGTTGTTCCCTTTTCTAATTCAGTATCCAGTTTATATTCTTGTTATACTCTGCTATAAATCCTTTTTAATTTTTTAGAAATACTACTTTTTCCAATACTTTACAAGGCCATGCTATTTGTGTTCATTCCTCTCACATTGATGTATTTCGACAAGCTGTGTGGAAAAGAAAATTTTTTTGTAGAAAGAAACCGGGCCAGACAGTAGTCAGAAGCTACTCAGTTCTGACTCTGACCCTGGAAATCTGCCCAGTGAATCATCATGTTGGATTTTGTCTTTGGGAACATTTGGTCAAGCTTCCGTTACTGACAGAGATCCTTGTTTCAAAAACAATGTACACATCTCAGAGAGACACTTAAGCTCCGATACTTCCAAGAATGTCTGGAGAATTTAATGATTGACCACCAAGGCAAGAAAAGTTCAAATCGTTAAAACAGGCGAGAGGAAAGGAACTAAGGAAAATCACTTTGCATGCACTCAGTAGTTGGAAAAGCCTCTACAGGGGACAGTCAAAGGATTCTCAGTTCTGTCTTGTGCTATGTTTCTTGCCCTCAGGGGCTTGAATTTGACTTTCTTTCCTGCCCTTTTGTTGGACTGTGGACTCTGACCTTTTTCTTCTTGTAGAGAACAGTGGATTGGCTGTTCCATCTTTCACCCTCCTGTATTTTAATGATTCAGATGAACAATATCATACATTTTAGACTCCAGCTTGTAACTGACATTGTACCCTTCTCATCAAGTCAAAAAACAGTATATATACAGTAGTCATATACAAACACACGCACAAACAGTTTGTATTGTACGCACACCGTGTGCCGTCTACTGCCAATTGGTGTGAAGGTCACAACAGCCAACGGTGGTAGATGAGCAAAATCACTTTGTCCCTCTACTCCTCCTCCAACCAAAGCACTCTCCCAGTGCTGTGGAAAGCCCTTTAATTACAGTCCCCACTCGAACAAAGTGAGCTTGTTAATGATGTCCCACATTCTGTACTCACTGGCACGCCCTCTAATTATGTCCCCACCCTTCAATAACACGGTTGTCAGCGGATCAAGTGCTAGGCCCCCCGACACCCCACCATACCGTGACTGCAGCCTTGGCATTGGAACAAAGGACATTGGTTCAGGGATAACACTCGCCGTTCAACTGACTATACCCTCCATGTCCCACACTGACCCCACATTTACCATCTTCTCGTCTTACTGCCTCTCCTACTCACCTCCAGCAAGACGAATGAGAGGTGTCTCTAACCCCCATTGGCTGAATTGGGTTGAGGCTGGACGTTGCACTGCTGAGCACCTTTTACCAGAGAGACTTAAAGATAAATCTGCACCCTCTACCCTACCCTGCCCCATTACACCTCATCAATACAGCTGTATCTCTTCCACTCTTCAGTTCTCTAAGTCTTTCTCTCTTCCTCTCTTCTCCTTTTCAGCTGGGGTTTCTTGCTACCTCTCTCTCTCTCTCTCTCTCTCTCTCTTTGTCTCTCTCCACTCTTTCCATTCTTCTCTAGGGGTATCTGTGTTGTGACAGGTAATGCAGTCTCCTGGGCAGTTCTGGCAGAATGGTGCTTGACCCCCAGTTCAACCCCTTCTGCTGTCCTGCAATGCTATTCATTTGTCTCTAGCCGGGCAGCACGAAAAGCCGTTTCTTGTTCGATAAGGGAGCGCAGATTTTTGAAATCAAACGGCATCATAGCACTTTAGCGAGCAAGAGCTCATCCATCACTCACACAGACACACACACATACACACACACACACACACACACACACACTCACACAGACACACACACACAAGCACACACTTTTGATTGCTGTAGTTCGGTACATCACCCCCCCAGCACCGAAACTGCTATTCTATGAGTTAAAAAGTGAACTACATGGCTGATTCCTAACGGTCAGTCATATTGGCTCTAGTCATTGCAGCACAGAAGTCTGTGATTCAGCCCCAAGTGTTGTAACATCAGCCACACAGAGGCAGCACACATTGTGAATAAGGTAATGTGGTAGCACAGTAATAAACACTGAAGGCTACTTTTGGATGCTTTGAAGGTACATAGTGGAATGAATGTACAGTATGTGGACGCCGGAGAGATGATGTGAATCAGAGTCTTGCTGAATGTAAAACTGGCTGCAGTATTGCTCTCTTAAAAACTTCAGCAATAAATAAATTAGGTTAAAAAATAAGTTCAACTCAACCCTGTTTTGTTTCCCAGCACTCAGAATAAAGATAGTCAGAGATGGGTTTCCTTCATTAAGATTGAATGACTTCCGGTGAATTTTCCGTTTTTGCATTATGCTTATTAAAGTTTTAAGAACAAAATTTCCTTGCTGTATTTCTCAAACCAAGGGCATCTGTGGAAAACTGCACATCTCTCTTTTTTGATGATATTTGAATCGGTCACCCGCTTCCACTGTATGTGCAATATTACCTCAACACTGAAGTAATGCATTATGGGGCATATTTTTGAATGCATGAAACTATTAAGAATATCCTCTCTAATGAGTATATCCACATTTAAAGTTATGGATCCCATTCATTAGTCCAAATGTATTATAAATAAAGCTTATACAAAGTTACTCAACGACCATAAATAAGATGTGCAGCACATCCTAAATGTGCCCATTGACATGTGTATACTCCCATACATTTACAAGCTGCACCCATCTTACTCTGTGCACTGACCTCACATCTCCAACGTGTCATTTCATCAGAAACAGTTGACGAGCTGGATAGCAGCCAGCCGATGTAGGCCTGTCTGAGTGGCCATAATGAGGAAAGGACATGCGGTCAAGCACTAATGCTCTGCTGTCATGGGAGAGGAAGGGGGGTGGGGGTCTGAGCAAGCAACATTTTTATCTATAATGACAATGGCTGGCATATGTACAGTAGCCATCTGAGTGGCCATAATGAGAAAAATAAGACAAGTGATCAGGCCAAAGAGAAAGCTATACGAAACTTTTTTTCCAACTATTGATTAGGACACTTTGATGTACTGAATGGCTATACCGTGCATAGTCAAGCATTTATACTGTTGTATGATCGTGGTTTGTAAAACAATTGGTTGAATATTGGATACTGTGAGATCATATCCGCCTATTCTTTGGTACAGTATGGTACCAAATGGAAGATTTCTGACACAAGCTACACAGGCTTAATCATGTAGAATGTTGGTGCTTTCAGAATGGGCTGTTGAACTTCATGCTAGCTTTTCCAAATTATCTGTTGTCAGCAATAATGCAACTCGTGTGGACACACTGGTGATATAACTCTGACATGTTGGCAACCGAAACTACACATGGACACCATGCTATGGGAAATAATGAGGTGATTCCATCGTAGCATGTGACTTGTTTTCTATGAAACTTTAGTTTAAGTATCACAAAACAATCTGATTTAATGTGTATCGTATTTCTACGTCTTTGGGTGGGTAAAAAAAGGAGGGATGGGGGTAAATTATCCCACACAAACTACAATGGACAATGTTAGACTTTTGTTTTTGACCCTCGAATGTTCCCTGTGCTATTTTTTCCTTTACTGTAACAATTGTTTCAGAGTTGTCTTAAACAGTGCCCTTGACCAGCAGCCCTTAAACTTTACAGACTGGGTTTCCATGGTGGACATTATGTACACGGGGAGACCGTCAAAATAACTGAATATTGTTGCAATGTCTCTTGTGTAACATACTGCTGTATACGGTACTTACTATTGGAGGTTCCAATTATGTTTGAGCACATTGATAATACTCTACCATTATTTTTGTCATTGGCTGTTTCTGAGGTGGTGTGTGTGTGTGTGTGTGTGAGTGAGTGCTTGTGTGTTTGTTCAGTGAGGGGTTCTAATGGTCCTTTTTTACATATCTCCCTTTCTCTCTCCAAAATGCATTAAAGCTATTATAGTGAATCTCCTACTAGTACATTGCAAATGTTATGGCGCTCAGGATATGTAGTGCAAAGCAGTGATACAAAACTCGGTGCATTTGCCATGGCAGCGATTAGCATCGGCAGAGACTGGAGCCGTGTGATACTCCTTGTCAAGCTTGCTATTGGGAGTTTGACACCATTACAACAGGTTACAACACACCAGTAGTGGAGCTCGTTATTTCACAGAAACACTTTAAGCCCCTGCACCCGCGGAAGCAGAGCGGCTCTTTACAGCGTAAGCCACATAACTCTCTGAGTGGGAGTTGTATTGCTATGTGTTGATTAAAACTGGCTGCTGCAGCTGCTGCCGCTGTGTCCTTGTGTCGGCGTCACTGTGGACCGTCGATACCATTTGCTGAGGGGAACTGTGGCCGTCCGGCTCCCAGAACTCCTATTAGGTATACTGTTTGTGAATGCACAGCTTTATTATCCTGATTTAATACAACAATGCCCCCAATATCCCATTCCGCTTCCTCTCCTTTCACTTTTTATTTATACCACTCCGCCTCGCCTGCGTCCCTCCCTCTTTTTTCTTCACTTCCTCGCTCTCTCTGTACGGACTCGTACCCCGGTAGGACCTGCAGCACAATAGATATTAAATCAGATTTATTGTCAAGCAATAGAATAGTGTCTGACCCACGGAAATGTTGCCAAACTAATCCCCTCGAGCCTCAAACCCCCCCTTCCCTGTCCCCTACGCTTGCCCTCACTCCATCTCGGCTGTGACATGCCCATAGTGACAAAATGCCCTTCCACTACAATTGATAGCCTCTCAATTTGCTCCCCGGAATTGGTTACATTCAGTTTTCAGAATGACACCAGAGCGGTATGGAATTAGGGTCAGTGAGTGCGATGCTTATAGGCAGAGCATTTGAATAACTGCGGGAAGGGCTAAGGGTTTGTAGAGGCAAATGCGCAGCACAACTATTCAACCATTCTCCACTCTCTACACCCTGTCATTAGGATGTGAATATAGAAAAGATGTTTAAGGGAAATGGATTTAATTGAAATGTTGGACACAGATAGTGGTCAGGATGGATGCCATTGGCAGATGTTGAGAAGAAATTATATAGTCTAAGAAATATTAAGGGTCTGGGCAAATAGAGGTTTGCTTTTTGAGTTGTTCCTAAATAGAATGCAATTACAGACAGAAGAAGTTGTTACTGAAACAACCTTTTGCATCAGTTATGTGCACTATACCACTTTGAGTAAATTGCAGAGTCCAGAGTAAAATGCAAACTTTGTGACACTGAGTTGGTATATGGTGAATGACTTGAACATTTAAACACCTGACAATAACTTTGAATGATGTGCTGCAAACGTAAACTGATTGTCTGTGTTCAGTATTTGCCCGGGTAGTTTGGGTGAGTAGCAATGCGGAGGCTGTAGTAGGCATGACATACAAGGTGTGCTGTGGTCCGGAGTGTTTACAGCAGGCTACAATGAAGTCTCTGTAATGATGACTGTTTTGGCTTTGATGACAACACTGAATGTGTTTCGACAAATTCTCAATTTCAGCTTTGAGCATTTGTATTTAATTTGCGACGACGTGACGCGGTACAAACCTTAACCGTTTAAATGTAACATGTAAACGTTGAGCAATTTGGTCAGATTTGCACAAATAGTACCAAGTAAAGCATTGCTGCCCAATGCTGTAATTGAGAAGATATGTATCTTTCATATGGCCTCTCGCATTGAATTAAACATCAACACAAAACTATTTTACTCTTTAGACTCACACAGCATTTTATAATAAAAACTTGCTACTTTACTCAGATCCACTTCAGGTCCATCACCTGAAATGGATGTGGCCTCCTCTAATGCCCGTCAGTAGCAGGAGGAGGGTAACCAACCCGATCTCTCTGTCAGACGGCAAATGGCTGAAGATTAGGGGGTATTAGGCTAGAGGAACTTACCTTAGAGTTTAACAAGCTTCACTCCAGGTTTATATCATGATTGATTCTGTGCTCCAAGCTTTTTTTTTTTTTATCAATCCATTAGAGGACAGGGCTGCAGCATGGCAGCCGTCCAGACACAGGCATTAACATCCCATCTCAGGGCCAGAGACACCGGGAAGGTCAGCGCGGGTGGGAGGAGGGGGGAGGGGGGGGGCTGAGGAAACATTTACTACTTTGTTACAATTATTTCCGTACAGCGGCACTGCAGTATATCCAGCATATTCAATATTTACTACTGTGTAAGAAGGGGGAGGGGACTGCAGTAACATTTATAGCTTAGATCCTCTGGGAAATGGGATGTAGTAGATACACTGCTATTTATGTTTTGACTGTTATATTAAACTGTGGTAATACAGGGGCAGTGGGATGAAACAAAACACACGGTTACCACTGCAGTGGTCATTGGGGTTGTAATGATTATCCAGTGCAATATACGCAGGCAGAAAAATCACCTTTTAAAGTAAATTCCCCATTATATTCATGGTACTTTTTATGGAGTAAAAATAGGCACATTTCTGTTGTACTTTATTCTGCATTTAACTGAAGTGTAGGCATAAGAGAACACACTTGCCATAAGAGACATTACCATCCCCATTGGATAGAGAATTATTCAGTTTTCTGTTTTGTTTGGTTAACTCTATGACACACTTTCAGTCCTCCTGGCTCAGTACAGTGGAGATGAGCACTTACCAGCACAAGAGGGATGCAGTAACATAGAGTATATTATGTAGGGCATGCATATTTAAACAGTTATGCATTCATCATACTTTGTTAATACAACAACTTATTCAGTGGGAAGTTTTAAGATGAGTGGGCGACACACACTCCCTGCCCTTCTATCCTGTTGGCACTCAATCGAGAGGACGCCAGCATGTATTAATCCTCATTCATAATGATCGGTAATAGCCCCCTGTCATCAGCAAAAGACCATTTCTAAAAAGCTTATGAGTTATAATTACATCAAACACATATGGATTATTCATTAAAAATAAGCAGACGTGGGACATTTAGAAAGTGCCATCTTTGAACCTTTTGGCAGTGAATCTAGAAACCACTTTGCAGACACTCAACAGAGGCTACATGGACTCCACGTCAGGGAATAGAACTAAGAACAGGTTAGTTCTGTACATACAGTATATAAGAGAATATGTGTGACTTGATTTTTCTTTCTTTTAGGTACTTTAAAAAAAAAAAGTTCAGATGGTAAATACTCTATCGTAACCTTGCCGCTTGAAAATTAACTTACTTGTTAAGGCACAGTTTTTTTTCCTCATATTCTTATGTCCAAATACATGAACAGAAAGTAGTGTTCATTTTAAATCATTTTGAAAATGTTTCCTCAGGGCTATTGCATCATCAAATCATCTATATAGCCCTGTCTGGTGCTGTACCTAATTACTGTGCCTAAGTGCTCCTGAAATCAAACGGGAAAAATAGCTAAAAAGATTGTGTGGTATTCTCCGAGCTGTAAAGTCGTAACATGGGAAATAAAGATCTAACAAGCAATTAGTGCAGCCCAATGACACCAAATGCAATGGCTAAAATATGCAATGACTAAAATACATCCATTAGCAATTGAACGCCTACATGATAACTCCCTCCCTCCTGAGGTCTGTATGAAGAAAAATCATAGCTATTCCAAACCCATGCAATACGTATAAGTAACATGAATAAGTTAATCAAGATAACATACTCAGAATGGATTCATTTGTTTTTGGTTAAAATTTCATATCTGGTTCGCAAGTAAAGAATACATTTGCTAAAATATCATGACCATGTCTTAATTCTGCTCAATAAATGTTCATTCACAAATAACTCATAAATTAAAAAAAGTATTTGTTAGTGCATTGCTAAATATCTGTTGAACAGTTACTTCATCCAACGTTAAGAATCAAACACAATTTAGGGAAATAAGAGATATGCAATGATAATGAGATGCATGATGGATCCTGGAGTTAAATCACTCCAGAAGGCCTAAATAAAAAGCTGTAGTTGAGATATCATCTATTGATTACAACAGTGGCTACTGTATAGTCAATGTTGGTAGTCAGCTATTAAATATCTCGTTAATCTTTTATGTCCAAGACAACTGGGTCCATTTCCAAACAATTTCACCATTAAATATCAACACATGTTTGGGTTTGGGAGGTACTAAGAGATGATACTTTACAAACTCTGTAAAGAGGCACTTCAATTATGTTACACATTGACTTTGCTTTACATGTCATGAGGATTACTACATACGCAGCCTATACACATGTGTTTTGTTTTCTGGAGAAACACAACTTATCATACATTTAAAGAAACATAACTGTGGCTATGTCATGGTTACAGGGTGACTGAATGCAACAGGTTATGTGGCTGCATTACGTTCATTTGTCGAAGCTTCTGTGACGCAGAAACATCATTTCGTTTCCTGAGCCTAGTCAAAACCGATTCACTTTGTGTTCATTGATGTTGTGGGGTTAATATAATCAAAGCAACCGAATCACTGTCACAAGTGCCTGCAGATGAAAGGTAGGGAGAGACAGATAGAGAGAGAAAGAGAGATACTTATTTAAGGCACTGGCTGGATCACTGGCTGCAGGGTTGTGGAAATCCGTGCCAGCTCTGTGTGATCAAGAGCAGTGGGTGGAGAGGACCGATGTTGACTCTTCTCCTCTCTCCTCTACTTGTTAGACTAGAAACACAAAGACAGATGGAGGGTGTGGTACTGACACACACTCTTTGCTGTGGGTCTATATTGATGCCGCTCTCATATCTAGTGGGTAGAGATGACCCTCAGCATCAAGTCACTCACTGTATCAAAGCTCACACTCTACAAATGTTGCAAAAAGAAAAATGCACTCCCCTTTTGTTAAATAAGTTATGATGAGCTGTTTCATTCATTCGCGCCTTTCAGAACACTCAAGGACACCCTCACAGTTTAAACAAGCAAACATACTGTTAACACAGGCAAATGTACAATATACATACTTGTTTAACTTTGAAATTCATTGTTCAATCTAAACAGTCATTTCACAGGTTCAAATTCAAATACATGTCCGGACAAGCGATTGATAAAAAGTAATTTCACAAGCCATGATGTCTTGCTTTAGTGTCAAATAAATCAGTCCCGTCATTTCAGTGAAACTGGAGCAGAAGTGGGAAAACAGAGCAGCATGAGTCCCTGAAAAGCATATTTATCTATATTGTTTTATGTCTTCCAAGGGCTATGGGGCCAATCAGCGTTGTCTGCTTGAGAATACTCTATCCATTCCTGCATCCAGTAATGTGAGTTTGAACCCACAGCTGAGAAGCAGCCTGGAACATGATTCCCAATTTATAGTGTACTTTTGTCAGGATCAAATGGGATTGGACGTGCAGCTGAATTTGAAAATGTACTTTCCTACACCGCCTTAAATCAGGTTAGGAGCTCCACTCTGACGTTCCATCAAAGGAATCAAATTCCACCTCTCTGTTTGGGAAATGTTTTTAAATTGACTTTGTGAAAGCACATGTCAATTCTTGAAGACTTATGAGGCCTGGCGTCTCTTTATTTATTGCAAGATTATTGGGCAAATTCAGATTTATAGATACAGCTTGTGTTCGTGTGATATTTGCTCTCGAAGCTGAACATAGAAAAGCACACATGTACATAAATCCCTTCTATATATATCTACACTCAAACTTGAATTTTCTGTCTTTTTCATATCTGTGTAACAAAGCATGACATTTACGACTGTTTCTTGAGCATTTTCATATTTGCTGCTGAGAATTATGCTATATTGTTTTTTTTGTGTTATTTCTTCACAAGACACGTACCGTAATAGAAAACAAAATTCTCAATTATACAATCCTTAGACAGCTTAGTAAGTTTACAAGGACAATGTAGATACAATGAAATGCCTTTGGGTCCAGAGAAAAACAAGTGCCTAATAGCATTTGTGTTTCTTTTATCACAGTTTTCTCAGAGAATCTATGTAGTATGCACATTTTCAAGGCCCTAGAAGAATTTCCTTTGCAGAGAATAGAGGAGCATTTTGGGTAATAAGTAATATATATAGTATATTGATTCAGTTTTAATTATTTTCATCCTGCAACAGATGTAAACTGAACACATCCTACTCTGTTAACTGGATGCAATCCCCAAATCCATTTACATCAGTCCTCTCAATTGTGTATTTGCTTCTTCACATAGAAAAGTGTCTTTGGTCTCTTTGGACCGATGCATTCATCAGTTAAGAAGGTTTCCATTGTAGGAAAATAAAGAATACATAATAATAAGAAACTTCTCAAACTACTCCAAGCACAAACCATCACTGTGTCTCATCTATCCACTAAGTATGTATAAACCATAGCTAAACATGCTACTTCATCAGAACCTCAAGCTTGAGGAATATGATATATTTCCGTCAACTTATGCCATACATACAAGATCCATCACTGACATTCTCAAGCGATAAAATTCCATTAATTTACCAGTGAGTGAGAGGATTGTGAAAGACATGGAACATGGTAAAGAAAAGGTAGAATGTCAAGCACAGAGAAGAACGAGGGAGAGGGTGGCAGACAAGTAACATCAAACAGATACTGTAGATGTGACAATCAGAAGTATTCATTAGCATACTGCATTATAAAGTCCCTTTGTAGTGTCAATTTGGTTACTTTATTAATGGCTCCCTCTGTGATCATTGTGTTCAACATTGGTGGGAAATAACTAAATAACTTTGGCAGACTTCTCTTTGATCCAATGCATACATTTTTACAATGGCATGAAGTTTACTTTTTAGAAGATTGGGCCTCATGCAAGAACATATACACTTTTTTCAAGTTTTATGAATTAACTTTGGGCATTTTTATCCCTTGGGTATGGCACACATTATGTAGGCCACAGATAGTTGGCCTCCCTCCACAGGGAAAAACATCTTCAACTTTAGAATATGGGATTTTTCTTCAGTCAAGCTTTGGGTGCAAGGGCAGAGGGTGCCATATTGTGTACGGACTGTGTAGCCCAATAAGACAAATGGCTATTTGTAACATTGGGCTATATAAATACCAAGTGATTTGATTTGATTTAGAATGTAAATGCCGTTTCCTTTGCTCAAACTCATTTGGTGATTAAATATGACACAGAAATACAACGGAGTAAAATTAATATAAAATAGACCTAATACAAAATTAAATTTGGTTCACCATACATTCTCACCATCATCACCACTGGCTCTGGATGTTTCTGCTTGTCTCTGTGTGTGGGCACATCCTCTGTTGCACCGGGCAGTGTGAAATCAACCATTGCATAATCTCTAGCTCATAGTGATTCATCAAGCATTCATTAGTTTACATGATGTTGCTACATACTCTGACATACTATAGTTGGTGGACTCTTTGTTTTGACTTAAAAAACAAGGAAAAAACAAAAGAGGGGAATGTTTTGGCGCAGGTCAATTGAAGGTGGATGAAGGAGTGCTTGAATAGGAAGTATCAGCAGCAGCGGTTAAGTTTGCTGAATGGAAGTCAGCTAAGGAGGAGAAAGGCACGCAGATAACGACAGATAAACTGTGTAGAGAAACAAACACAGACCTCAATCCTTTACTTCTAACGACCACCCGCTCAACAATAGCTTTAGACAGGGGCTGAGTGATAACACAGGACTCGTGAATCTACTTCTATACACTTTCCCGTTCTTTATCTCTCCTCGTTCACCCCACTGCATCACCGGCTGATGCCAGCCTCCGATAGGCTTGTGTTTAGCGGCCAGCTCCTGATTAGAGACATTCAAACTTGAATTGTAATGCAATTTGCAGTCTTTGTGAGCAAAGTGTGATAGCATCGCCATTCTTATGTTGACCGGTACTGACAAACGCCTGAAAAGGTGCAACGTCCCTGTCAATATGGCACCGGTTTAACCTCCTCAGCTTGTGAAGTGCATTGGGTTGCAATCCGTCACTGCCATGGACCCGGGCGGTTTTATTGGGGAAAACTTTGCTCTAACTGTTGTTTAGGAGCCACAAACTAAAACAATGAAGTATTTATCAAGTTTATTTACTGAAGCTATTAGACAAAACACCCCATTCAAGGTGAATGAACTTGTCATAAAGCTGAGCGTGCTGGGATTGACATGTCAAACCCCAACAGGGCAGAATATAAAGTGTATTCAATTGAATTCTGCTGGATAGCAGCTGGTGCCTGCAGCTGACACTCCTTGTTTTTTCAATCCCTGACTTCACACCTTCTCTGCCACGTTCCTGTGTGCTCTGAAGTGAGAGGTGTGTGAAAGTATTGACAAGCGTGCTGCCATCTAGAAAAGGGATTTGAGTAGACTGACAATGAGGACACAATACTGGCAGGGTTAGAACAGCATACTCACCACACACATCTACAGGGAGGCTGGATTTGCATCACATTGGGAGCCTGTCTGCTTGGATTAAATGTGACGCCAAAAGTTTCAAAGTCAGATCAGTTATATAGCTGTGTGAGAGAGAGAAGGCCTTTTAAGGTGGGTACCAGTAGGGCTGGGCGATTGATTGAAATTCAATTTCGATTACGATTTTGGCTTCCCTCGATCATGAAAACAAGATAATCGTAATAAAACGATCATTCTGTCGCACGCCATGTCTTGTGTGGTAAATGCAGCGCACCCTTATGTGTGCGCTCCGCTCTGCCCCGCCCGAAAACTTTCGCTTTCAGCGATTGCAGTGCAATGGTTTATTCAGCATAAAGTTAAAGTACTCGCCCAAGATGATGTTAAATCGAAACACAAAAGCCTTGGGCGAGCGAAATAGCGAGTTGCCAGTTGAAACTCCGTGACGGTGGGTAACGGTGTCATTCACAGTGACACCTCGCCAGAGTGAGCCGCTGCACAGAAAAGCCCTGTGGCTTTACGGCTAAAATTAACCGAGGATATCCTGCCCGTTAACGTTGTTGATGTGGACTTCGTTTAAAGCCTCTTGTTTTTATGATCATTAGGGCTTTGATGCAAATTCTGAAGTCCGAATATTACGTTGGCAGCTGCTGTGCAGTTTTTTTTCAGCAACTCAACCTGCACTGTAAGAAAAAAAGGCAATAAGTTGATCTTTTTGTAGATTCATACCTCCTCAACGTGCAAATAAATTGGTTGTTCACAATCACATCCCTAGTGGGTACCAGTAGGGCTGGGCGATTGATTGAAATTCAATTTCGATTACGATTACGAAAAAGCTACCATATTTATTTATGGTAGCTTTTTAGTTGTAGGCTATGTTTGAGGAGCACATTTGGGAGTTTAATTTATGCAATGTTGAAAGAATTTACAGAATTTTCATTTTGGGGCATCCCTACAGTGAATAATCGTCTTCAATAATCGTGATTACAATATCAATCCAAATAATCGTGATTATCATTTTTGCCATAATCGAGCAGCCCTAGGCACCAGTGCCCAATGCTTTGAATGAGTCACCACCGGGCCAATTCCATTTTGTTCACTGGCTCTCCGATAGGGAGAGGGTTTGATTTGTCAGAGAAGTGTGCTGGCTGGTGGCTCTGCTTGGCTCGGAGATCTATGAATAGAAATATAGTTTGGTAAATACACGCTTGGTTTCATGCTCATGGTCTTGCGATCAATTTGAAACTTTTTGTGTTGCACCAGACCTTTCGTTTAACTCCAGGGCCATGCATCGATTGGAAGTTACAGCTTTACACAATGGATTTTTTTTTTTCAGTTGACTAATCTAAGATGTTGTTTATTTGTCAAACTGAAAGCCATATAGACGCCTCTTTGCACCATTAATCTACGCAAATGCATTTACTAATGAATATGTAGATAAGGTTCACTTGGAGCACTAATGGCTATTACTACTAGTCTACCATATTTCAAGCTACATTTTGCAACAGTGTGCTGGGTACATGCTACTTTAAAGAAGAACAGCCCACCTGAAATCCACTGCTCACTTCTGGTTCCACAACAGCAGCATGAGTTAGTATCTAGTCAGCTCACTCATGAACACCATCAGCAGGCAACTTCCTCCTGAATGACTGTGAGTTCCAACATATTGTGAATGTGGGCTATTATACAAATGATTTTAATTCCTTATATAAGTGTTTCCTAAGCAATTAAATACTACACAATGTACACTTGATTGCTAATCCTGCAGAAATGTCACTTCATACATGTTATATTCACAATGGAGTTAGAAATAATGATACCTCCAGTCCAAACCCATGCTAAACTCTGGTTAAGATTAGTTGTTGTTGTTTTTAGGCATTAGCCCACACAATCTCCTGCCATCTCCCTATATACCTGCCTCCACATCCTTTATTTATCTCACTGTCATGGTGCCGCTGCCCGTGGCTTGTTCCTTTGCTTTCTCCTTTATTACTTTCTGACTGTTGCATTCACACAGTGACAACAGCCACCCGCCAGCAGTAAAGGTGCTTTTCCCCCTCCTCGCTCTGCTGCTCATGCTCTATGGCCTGGCTGTGTGTGTGTGTGTGTGTGTGTGTGTGTGTGTGTGTGTGTGTGTGTGTGTGTGTGTGTGTGTGTGTGTGTGTGTGTGTGTTTGCTGCTCCGGTGTTGTTTTACAGAACCAGCATGTGTGGCCAGGGTTCGGCCCGCCCAGGCCAGCAACCAGATGGTTTTGTGACTCAGGTGCTCCATGCCTGGCTAACCTGTCAGCTGTGGGTGTCTGGGGCCCAGACTGATTCTCTCTCTCTATCTCTTTCTCTCTCTCGCTCTCTCACTCTCCCTCTCTCCTTCCCTCCCTCCCTCCATATTGGGCTGTGGAAGTAGCCAGGCTTGGATGGGGCAACCAGACCTATTCTGAGGTGTGTGCACTGACATTTACCTTGACAGAGAAGGAGGCATTGCAAGATTGAGGGGGGAAAGCGAAATGTACGGTGGAAGGGGAGATGGTGGCTGGAGGAAATGTCAGGCGACTGGCAGGCTGTCTGGCTGACTGGTTGGATCCTCGGCAAAGCAACCCACGCATACATGCAGGATATAACAACATGCATATGCAAATGCACACACACACATACATGCACACACACACACGGAAAAAACTATAGGATTCACACATGTTGGCTGATTTGGTAAATCATTGATTAATTCCATGCAGACATCTGTAGGCTGCATGGCGCTGACTCGCACACTGTGTAGAAACAGAAATAGACCCACAGGCAAATGAGCCAAATGTACACTTATGATTTTGGGGGAGGGGGGGGGGAATCATAGAGCAACACACCAGAATGCAGAATATTCGTACACATCACTTTGCACCAAAGTAGTTATGAAAGCCACAGTGATTGTTATTCAGTTTCATATAAAAAAATGTCAAACTAATATAGAAATAACTGTATACAATATATATATATCCAAGTAGGTAGACTGTCCAATATTTCCGTTGAAGTCTTAATTAAGGCAACTATTTGCAAGTAAATATAATTGACTACAGTATGTACATAACACACACACACACACACGCACACACACATGCAAAGCACGACACGTTATGAATACATACAATATACTCACATATAATTTATAAGAGCTACCACTCTTCCCTCTTCAGCAAATATGAGGCATATCGTGTCCCCTCTCTATCTCTATCTCTATCTCTATCTCTATCTCTATCTCTATCTCTATCAGATGCACTGTGGGTTCTTGAGGCCAGTATTGATTTCCACCAGAGGTGACATTTACTGTGTGCTCGGCCAAGTCATTGCCTTAATCACCTGACTGCTCCTTCACACTTGAACTGAATCACATGTCAAACTCTCAAGCGTTGAGCTGACCCGTTATTGTTTCTAGGACATCATATAGCTACAACAACAACAGCAACCAGAGGCCATTAAGACAATGTTCTCTATGTCATTCGCCCTTTCTCCTTTTAATCAATACTACACTTTCTTTACAGCCAGCGGTTGCACCTTTTACTTCATTTGCCTTTCACTATATTGTAAAGCACTGACCTTTTGATAATGGTTTTATCCATCCTCCTCCAAATGTTAAAATCAAAATCCATCATCAATCCGTTGGTTGTTTCTTTCTTGCACTTTTCACTTTGTTGCTGGGAAGTGGGACGACATGTAATGCCTGGAGGTTAAGTGTATGGATCCGTTCTCCTGATTGAGCATTCCTTGGCTGCACTAAGAGAGCTAACATAAACCTAAGGACCTGCACTCCAAGTGCTTGTCAATAGATAGCTGTATTTATTTCTCCCCCATGGAAGCTGATCTATATGGAACCAATTCAGCCCCCATGTCCCCCCACTCCCACCCTCCCTTCAGGGCTACTTCCAGTTATCTTTCTTTCCCCTTGACACCTAAATAGAATATTGCTGTATTGCAATCTAGGTCAGTAATTCTCAAACTGGATGGTATTGTTTCCCCTTGTAATATTTCACAGGTTCCCAGGAGATGTGAGGAAAGTTTGTGGAGAAACTCAAACGTATTTGATATAATAGTTTACAATTTGATTGGAGACTATGAACACATTGAGGGGTAACACCTACACAGTGATGGGATAGACAGAGTGTTATAGAGGTGTCACAATCTTGGATGTAAGTCAGCAATCCTTTCAAATGACGTCACAACGTTTACATCAAGGCCTTAGTGTGGTACATTGCAAATAACAAATATAGGCCTAGGTAATAAGAATATATCATTCAAGACATTAGGGATGAGCCCGAATCCGAATATGTATTCGGATAAGCACGGATAATGAGTTAGATACGGATACGGATAATTTCCGAATAGTCCCGTTATTATTCGGGGATTTTTTTTTTTATATATTATGCGCCTAATTGACGCAGCGCGTTCCGCCTCAATGACACAACAGGTAGAATGACACTAACAGCTGTTCTGCGGTGGACATGAAAGGACCGGGCGCGTCCCGTGACCCGCGGTCTCTCTCTTTTTATCCACCGATAAACGCAGCGCGTTCGCCCTTTCCCTTGAATAGAGGGTTCTACCGGTCGCATTCGCTGCCGTTTTTATGTGAGTTTCCTCCGCTGCCGTGGCGGAGAAGAGACGAACCGATGGAATATGCTGCACCCCGAGTCACCGTCAGTCCTTCCCCGATGTATTTACATTCACTAGGCCTACTGCTTAAACTCTTTCAAACACCTCAACGTTTCCATCAAACTGATGCTTAGGACCTGTACTTTTTCAGCTGTCAATCAATGCGTATACGGCTAGGCCTACTTCAGGACCTATACAATAAAATCGGAAACTGCAAACTTGACACATTAAAATCACATGTGGCTTTGTGGAAAGGCTAACATATTATTTAGGGTTTATGAGATTGGCACGTTGATACATATATTGTTCCTAAATCTTAGTTTAGTAAAACAAAAGTAAAAAAAGAGGGAGGGGGAGAGATAGAGATAAAAAATAATCATGAAATACAGCTGTATTTCCCCCAGTTAAAGGGATACCTTAATTAAGTTAAAAGTAAAACACTGGCCCTCATTTACTAACAGCGAGTAGCCTATGCACAGATTTGGGCTGTTATTTATCAATATTTTCGTTCCCTAAATTTCTTCGTATTCTGAGAACAAAGAAGAGAGAGAGAGATGAAAAGGTAGAAATATATCTGACTTTTTGACAATATGTCAATATGTCAATATTACATCAATGTGATGCTTTGAAGGGACAATGAAAACAATTGCATTGACAATGAATATTAGTTTAGAAAATCAATTTAGGTGTGACTTCCTTTAATGTAGGCTAATGAAAAAGAAACTTCCGGTATACGCCACGCCCACTTCTTGTTGTGTATCCGGATACAGATACAGATACAGATAATTTTGTTGGTTGAACAGATACAGATACAGATACAGATAATGACGTCTCCGCACACCCCTACAAGACACCATAGACCATCTTTTGAAATAAGAAAAATGCAATGAGTTACCAAACCAATAATCAGACTACACTAAACTAATCTGAAATTGCCAAGCCATCTGTGCAAAAAAAAAAAAAAAAAATGGCGTATTGAATCGTTATCTTGAAATCGAAAAAACTAATGGGGAAAATCATCGTTGGAAATCATGCATTAAAGTGAAGTAAGGTGTCAGATGGACACTGAAAGTTTATTTATTTAGAACTGTAAAGGAAGTGATCAAATAAAATGTTCTGGATTACGGGTATATCTGCAGTTTTTTTCATTGCTCTCTTTCACTTTGTCTACATATGCTGCCAAAAGCTTACATAATCTCTTTGGCTCTGTGTCCATTATCTCGTTTAGATGGTGCACAATACACAATTTTCAGCGGGTGCAACATTGCTTGAGCATGTTAATTGTTCTGTTGGAGAAATAATTGTTTTCATGCGAAGCAAGACTCTTTGTTTCCCCTAGACCAGACCATAGTAATTAGTCTATGTTGCTCTCTGCCCTGCATAAGTCACGCACAGCCAATCACTGCAAAACAATAATGCCTTCGAAGAGACATCCAACGGGCAATATACGCTTAGACACACAGAAATCAATTAATATCTCCTTGGACCCCTCAGAAGAAAACACATTTTGAAGTTGAGAAAAAGGTAATTGTGTCTTAAACAAATCACTTTACTCCATGTCTGTTCTTTTTTGTGTGTGTGTGTGTGTGTTTTGGCTTGCATTAGTTTGCTTACAAGTCCTGTTCATTTTCACTCTCTAGATTGAAGATTTTAAGTGAACTTTTCTTTGTTTTCTTTCCAATTTTCTAATGGGGAAATAGGCCACAGTCTTTTTTTGTGTGGAACACGTTACGTTAGGAAACCTCTCATCACAAAATGAAAGCCCTGTGAAGTATATTTAGGATTTATTCATTAGGCTACACTATAAAGATTCAGTAGGGAGTACAACCAACAGAACAGAGCTGGTGCACATATCCCTGTGATTTAATTGCAAGCGAAAACGTCATTGTACAATGATTACAAAGCATCCAAACAGGGGAATCAATAAGCAGTAAGCACATAGAAACCGCTGGGATGAATAAGTGAGCATCCCTTGATTGGAATGAATGGTGTTTTTGTTGGACTGGGTTGCACCAGGTATTCGAAAAATTCATAATTAAGATGTGTGCGAGGCCCTTCCGAGGTTAGTAGTATTCCCTAACTTAACTTGGCTCTTTTAAATCAGGTCTGAAGACCGTTCTGTTTCCGTTTTAACCTGACATTTTTATTTCTCATTTTGAATTAATTTTTTTTTTTTAATTTTTAATTTTTTTTTTGGAATGTGTGCTCTATACTTGATGTATTTTGTTCTTGCTTAAATTCTTTTTTTTAATGTGTGCTCTATGCTTGATGTATTTTGTTCTTACTTGATGTATTTTGTTATTGCTTATGTAAAGCACCTTGAATGGCCTTGTGTCCGAAATGTGCTCTAAAAATAAACTTGCCTTGCCTTGCCTTAACAACAACCTACCATATTACAAGTTGAACCGACAGGTCTTTCACACAAATCGGTTCGAAAAAAATAACCAACATTTAAACTTTGTCACAGTCATTACAGTCACACTGTTTTGATCGAGCTTTTATAATCTAAAGGACCTAAACTTAAACATGTTCATCACAGAACATGTCTTTAAAGTCCCATCCTGAATCAGGCCCGAGTGGGTTCTAATATTCTCATATTTTGTATACTTAGAAATGGGGATGTTTATATGCATTGCCCACTAATCCTTGCGTGCCAATTACTGAAATCCCACCAAACATTAAATAGACGACAAGCTCAAACCCATATAGTGTGACTCTGATTCTCTTATGTGAGTTGCATTCGACCAGGCATTACAAGGGAAAGCACAGAAACCCGTATGCACACCGACACAAATACCAAAGCCCTGATATGGATCTCATTTGATCAAATAATGTCCACTCAATGACCATGTCCATCCTTTCAGATTGTATTATTTAAATAATTCTACTTGCATAAAAGAGATACAGTATGTCCGAGCAGCATAACAGATAGACAGTTTTGATAATGTGCCTCAATACATTATGCAAGGCTTGACTGATATAACCTTCACATTTCTGCTACACTCTTGAATGGTTTCCTGATGGGGAATAATGCCAACAATAATAGTCCCCTTTGCTAGAAGCATTGTCATTAGCATTGCATTGCCTTAATGCTTTCACTCTCCTACTGTGAGTCACTGGGGCTGGAGTGTAATATCTCCAAGTTAATGGACATTAAAATGGGTGTTCATGTTGTTACATCCTGCTGACTGCTGAGGGATGTGTGGTGGTGTGTTTACAGGTGACTGCTTGCTGTGCTTTGTGTGCATGTCAGTGTGTGTGTATGTGTGTGTTCATATGATAATGTACTTTACTATATTTGCATGTGTACCCTTGCAATGCTGACTGGCCTCTGGCTTTTTACGTCATGTTATTGAGTTTACGAACCAACAAGCATACCCCGCCTTGTAAGGAAGGCCTACTGATAGAATTACCATTTTGACACCTGCGGGAATAGCCATAGCTCCCCTGGGTACAGTGATTACTTTGTAGGGCCATTACATGTAATGACCTCTATGGCTGGCCATTTACCAAAGCATTTTCATCATGCAGACAGATCTCCATTGGCTGTCTAGATGTTACTGCGTGAACGGCTTGTAACTTACACGATGTGTGTCATGTAACTGTCATTCCAAATGCAATGATACAATTTGTAGATTTTCTCTATAAACTCCATTAGTTATATGAAGATAAGGAAAAGCCACAATTCATTGTAAGTTGTGTGTGTGTGTGTGTGTGTGTGTGTGTGTGTGTGTGTGTGTGTGTGTGTGTGTGTGTGTGTGTGTGTGTGTGTGTATATATATATATATGTATATATATATATATATATATATATATATATATATTATAACATATAATGATGACAGACAAGTGACATGAGGTTCTTAGCACATTTTCCCTATACAACATATTGTTCTTTCACTGAAACAGCCCATTGATTAAGAAGAGTTTTTGAGTGATTCCTCTTTGGCTCAGGAGGAAAAACACATGGTACTGTTTGCAGTCCGTATTGATCTTGGTAATATTCCTTGCAATATTCTTCTTGTCTGGATGACAATGAAAATGTAATTTCTTCACTGGATAATGCCACTTCACTGGTGTCAATACGATTAGGTGACAACATAAGCTCAAGCTTCTTTTTCAGAGTGGCAGTATTTGTGGCTTGTCTTTCAATATATGCAATGCACGCAACTGTGACAAGTAGAACCTAATGTCAATGCATACGCAGCGGGTTACTTACTTCTTGACCCCTGTTTTCAGTTAACACAAGTGATGCTTCTTGCTATGGGAGCGCTCTCCTCAAAAGCCTTTATGGCGTTAGTGCAGCCAGCTTTGACTGGCAGTCATAAGATTTGTATTGAGGCACTCACCTTACTATGAGCAGGATTGACGCTAATCATTCGATAATCATTTGTTTTTGTTCATATTAAAAAGTACTATCATATTGTGCTGACTGTCAACCCAATAGTTCCAAACAATGTTTATATCGCTCGTCAGAATGACAGACACAATGATTCTCACTGTGAAAACGGTGCCTGGGGCAACACACCCATGCTAATGCAGCCCCTTGCAGTTGTTGGTCTGAATGTCTACTTATGCAAGCTGCCTGACTGGGGAGTTTGTGACTTCTACACCAGATATTATTTAATATAAAATAAAGCAAGCTCAGCAGCCTGAGGCACAGACAGCACACACATTATGACTGTCTATACCCAAGACTGGACAATTTTTCGGTGAACCTCGGGCAGTTTATGGGGGTTTATTAAGCTCTGTGGCGTTTCAGTTGTTAGAGCTACCTAAACAGCAATGTGTTAGTTGTGCCAACATGCTCGCTCATTCATTCACAAGGAATTTGAAGTCTTTATTGCCTATTGTCCAGACACTGCTGTATCAGGATAAGTTTTGAAGAAAATTATATTTCTTCTTTTTTATTTGTCTATTTTACTCATTCTGAGAATTCTTTAAGGACTGCACTTCATCGTCAGTTTCCATGGGATCATCCAACCTATAAAAGAAAGCAACTTTTTCAAAAGAGGGGTTGAAGTGCTTTCTTCCCATACATACCTTCTGAATGAATTTAATGGGATTTGCAGAAGAAAAATAGTAAAGGAAGGCAGTGTTGCAGAGCTTTTCGTCTGTTCTATTTTGGATTGTGAAATTTTAAATAGCAACCATATCACAGCTTGACCTTTCTGTCACAGTGTTTCCCACCAGGGTACGGTGGTTAAAATTGGTCTTACTGTATTCATGTATTGTACAAAATGTAAATGTCTTGTGTTGTACAGTTAGTTTTGTGGACTATACTATAAACAAAAACAACTTGTCATTGTTGTTGGTAAAGTATCACCACAATAAGCCCAAAAGCTAACTTGATTAATAGGGGGACACCAATGTCTGTGGTGTTTGAAGTCAGGGCTAGAAAGCTGTTTGTGGCTCCAGAGGGGGCGGCAGTTGATAAATTGTCTCAAGTGAAGTCAAGTATTGATTTTTTTGTCACTGTTTGTTTATGTATCTTCTCGAGCCTTATTTTCTTTTGTTTATTTAGGGTTCATAAAGTATTTAAAAAAGAAATAGTTTCATGTAGGTATCCCCCTGCCTGTGCCTTGCATGTTAACTGCACAGAAAGAGTGTGTACATGTTTATTATTCTGACCTATGTCCTTTTTGTTGTGTGTGTTGCAGGTTGCCCGTGTGGGTGGCCAAGAGGATGGAGCCTCTGGGAGCTGTGTACCTGGATTCCAGGTCAAACAATACCAGGTGGCGTACAGTGGACGTTTCCAGAAAGGCCAGGCACTTATACAAGGTCAGTAAAAAACAGAGTTAGAACAAAGTTTGATATTTACAATCGAACTGTTTGTACTTTACTTTGAAGTACTTTGAAGCTCTGTTGCTCCGTCCCTCTTTCTTTCTTTTGGTTTGATTCAAAACACAAATCTGGATGTGCTGAGTGCAACACACAATCACATGTAAGCCCTTAGTTTGTCTGTCTCCTGTCTCCTGAGGATTTGCATTGCAGCATATCCAAGGGAGCTAAACTGTGCAAAACCAGGCTCCCTCTAGGTCAACGAGATGGTGTGTGTGGGTGTGTGTGTGTGTGTGTGTGTGTGTGTGTGTGTGTGTGTGTGTGTGTGTGTGTGTGTGTGTGTGTGTGTGTGTGTGTGTGTGTGTGTGTGTGTGTGTGTGTGTGTGTGTTTGTGTGTGTGTGTGTGTAGGATGTTTTGTTCTCCACATTCATTAAAATTCATGTGCATATATGTAACAAACATGAGATATAACTATACAACAACAACAACAACATCATTTGTCTTCCAATGAATAATTCTCCTTGATAGGTTGATATTTACTAAAAGGCTATTTTCTTTATTTTGTTCCTCCCCTGAAGACGGCTTTGGGCTGCTTAGTTAACTATGTTTATGTGTGGGCTGTGTCAACCCAGTCTCACAGTGAAATGTAAAATAGGTACATTGGTCCACAGCGCAAAATGTAGAGATTTCACAATACAGGCCTTGAAATTGTGAATTACCTACATTTGTTCCCCCTATTCATTTCTAATGGCCAGCGTACATGTCACGTGACTTTCAAATCCTCCCGGCCGAAACGAAACCCAAGCTGTGACCGCCATTGCCCCAGCTTTTATTCTGCAGATTTTTAAGATGTATACGCTATTAAATGGGTTTTTGATAACATTGTTAGTGAGAAATGTGTGTCTTACTCTCACAATCTTCACTCAGTGAATGTATACGATGTAGTTTGATGGTTATCACGAATATTATTCTGGACATCGCCAAGAAAATGTAGAAATACAACATTTATACTGGTTGCTATGCTGTTGCTATGACGCTCCTGGCGCTGCCTCAAACCGGAAACAGGAAGCGTTTGAATTATTATTATTTCTTTGCTGTAAATGCTTAATTTGTTGTTCTCTCATTTAAAAAACACATGTTTATTACAGAGGCGGGATGACGTCTACAGAGTCGCCTGCTAACAGCTCCCGTGACAGTTATGAACGTTTTATATTTTCGTTGTCACGAGGAAAGCCAATCAAGAGAGCAGAGCTCAGTCATCCTCCACGGTCAGACAGGAAGTGAAGCGATAAATTACAAAGTAAAATCAGTTTGACACTTCCGGTTTCACCATATGTAATGAATTTAGCTTTCTTGATATGTCATTTAGAGCGATCTGATGATTCTGATCACTCGATATTGCGGACTTTACAGTTAAAATAGCAGGAGAGATCACTTTGCTTGCTTTTTAACCTCTGCATAATCTTGTGGATTAAATTACTTTTTATTTTATTCATTATTTTACATGAAATTACCTTTGAGGGATATCCTTGACACCTATTTTTTTTCTCACCTGCACACTTTGTTACCTTTTACCTTTTACGTTGTATCTTATTTTCTATTGTCTATATATTTTTAGTTTTTTTATTGTGCAAATAAATTAAATCAAATCAAAAGCATTACACCGGAAACAGGAAGCGTTTTGATGACTTTCGTTTTTTATTTTTATTTTATTCTTTGCTGTAAAAGCTTAATGTAACTGCTAAATTGTGTTCTCTAATTTTTAAAAAACATGTTTATTTAAGAGCAGGGATTACGTCTCCAGAGTTGCCCGCTTACACCTCCTTTTTTTATCTCGCAAATAAATTAAATCAAACTTACATTCATCATAAAGAGAGAGAAGAGAAGAAATATATATCACGATTTACTCTCTTCATTGCATTTCCTTTAGACGGACATGCCCTTGAGTGGTGGTGTCTTCTACTTATAGAGCGTTTTAAAATAGAAGGGTATGAAACCTGCAAAATATATGTATATTATTTAAAATAGCAAGTGCTAACAAAAAGCACTTTCCTTGCTTTTTAACCTCTGTATAATTTTTATTTTATTCATTATTTGACATTAAATTACCTTTGAGGTGAGATATCCTTCACCCATTTTTTTTCTCACCTGCACAAGTTACCTTTTACCTTTTACTTTATATCTTATTTTTCTGTGGCCTATTTTTTTATTGTGCAAATAAATTAAATCAAATAATAAGCATGATGGTGAATTGTAGGTGTGTTTAAATGTAGAGTCGTAGAATCTTTACACTGACAACATTAAGACCTTTCCAGCGATGTATTCAGTTGGTGTTCTTATGGCAAGGTTTTGATCTTCTGGGCCCTATTTCAGGTAGCTGGTTTGACATACTCTGAGTTTAATCCTGCGCTCTGAGTTGGTCAACTCAGAGCGCAGGGTTGATGAGTAACTCTGGGTTTTCGGTTACAGAACAGTGGATCAGCGTTGGGTCAATCAACTCTGAGCGTGTTCACTCTGGGTGGAGCGTGTGCATAAAAGCCATCGTCAATGGATCGCTGATAACATGATTCACCATGGAAACAGAAGAAACAAATGCGTGATCCTCCCACTTCTCCACTTCTCACTCCCACTGGAGTTAGAAATATTAACGAATGAGTTTATGGTAGCCTATGGAGAAGAATTAACGGGGATATTGTCACATAACTCTGATCTAATCTCCTCGGCAATTCAGAAAAAAACAGAGCAATCATTTCGCTTCCGTATGAGAAGCCATAGTCTATTTTAAAAAGTTACGCATATCAGCAGTAAAGTAATAAAGCTGGCGCGGCACAGCATTTCTGACAGTGTTTTATATTCGCTGTATAATATGTTGGGAAGCTATAGCCTAATAGCCCACTGTGCAGTAAACAGACTGTCGCTTCTTTAAAATGGGGAGTGAAAGACAATTAAGTCCAGTTAAAAACAATACAAATAGGTTTATTAATCTGAATGTAGAGCATGTCACGATGTGTAAGGTGGCCGCCTATATGAACGGACTGAGAACAAGGCTACTGATCAGATAAATGATCGGTCAAACGTAAAATCATCAGGAAATGATAAAAACATCCCGATGGAGATTTCTATGGAGTGATTTTGCTTCAAACTGTACAGGGACGCGTGTGACAGTGACACTCTTTCTTCAGTCGGAGCTGCAGCGTAAAGTGAAAACAAACTCAGGGTAGGTCTAACCACCTATCCAGCAGGTTAGACCCACGGCGTATGTTGCCGCAGTAACTGACTCTCGGTTGCGCTGAACCTGCTACCTGAAACGGAAAACCCTGAGTTTCCACTAACTCAGAGCGAACAAACTCTGGGTTGACTCAAAACCAGCTACCTGAAATAGGCCCCTGATCACTTTTAAAGCCCAATAATGAAAATGAAGCTTTTTGTTTGCTCATTTGTTTTCTTTTGGAAATAATAATCCAAAGGATGTCACTTTCAGAGATTATAATGCAGAACGCTATGCATAATCTAAAATACAGGCCTAAATCAAATATACCTGCATAGATGGATGGATGGATTTGTAGATGGATAATGTAGGCCTACTTTATTTATTGCCATAGGGAAATTGTAGCATTGAAGCAGCAGTTATTGTGGATTGTATTGCAGTTGGCAGGAATGACTTTCTGTAGTGCAGTTGAATAGCTGAAGGAGCAGTGCTGTCCATTATCTTCAGCAGCTTGTGAATTATCATTCTCTCCACAACCAACTATGGGCCCAAATAGGTAAATAATGATTTGCTCATGAAGTACAGTCTGCTCTGTCCCTCCATGCACAACCCCCATGTTACATTTGCAGTCTGTTGTAGAAGTAAATGCAGGTCTCTGTAGCCCTCCACCATCTCATCCTCTTCCCCCAGGATTCGAGTAGCCAGGCATCCTATTGTTTTCGGCCTAGTGCTCCATTTCATCCAAAAATCCACAACCATCTCGATCATCTTCCTCCCACAACATGCATGGCACAAAACTGTGCCATGCTCAACTGCTGAATATTCTGAATATCTCATTAAAATAGGCCTATGAAGAGAGTGCAGGGATTAAATGAGGGGCATGCAATGAAACATTTCTTAACAGTCTTTAGTCAATTTGGCCATGCTTTCTCTCTCTCTCTCTCTCTCTCACTCACACTCACTCACTCACTCACTCACTCACTCACTCACTGTTAACATAGTCTTCAGTCTGATTGACCATGCTCTCTCTCTCTCTCTCTCTCTCTCTCTCTCTCTCTCTCTCTCTCACTATCACTCAACACACACACACACACACACACACACACACACACACACACACACACACACACACACACACACACACACACACACACACACACACACACACAGTAGGGCTTTAGTGGATGATTTGGTTCAATAGGCCTATTAACTGATATAATATATGTTTTTAATATATTTTATTTCATAATAAATATAATCAGCCACATGAAATTACATTAAAATCAATATCAGGCTATAAAACAAACATAGTGGCCTTTTGATTCAGCTTGGTGCAGACATGAAAATGGAATGCGCCCATTCAGATGACGTCACAAGCTGAAATAATGCGGCCCATCACCGGCGGACAGCTCGGAACTCTTTATATGTCCATGCCATGAACTCATAGGCATCGCTTCCATGCTTCATGGGAGCTGCTCGTGAAAAAAAAAACGTTCCTAACTGTCACGGGAGGTGTAAGCGGGCAACTCTGGAGACGTAATCCCTGCTCTTAAATAAACATGTTTTTTAAAAATTAGAGAACACAATTTAGCAGTTACATTAAGCTTTTACAGCAAAGAATAAAAAAAAAAAAACAACGAAAGTCATCAAAACGCTTCCAGTTTCTGGTGTAATGCTTTTGATTTGATTTAATTTATTTGCACAATAAAAAAACTAAAAAGATATAGACAATAGAAAATAAGATACAACGTAAAAGGTAACAAAGTGTGCAGGTGAGAAAAAAAATAGGTGTCAAGGATATCCCTCAAAGGTAATTTCATGTAAAATAATGAATAAAATAAAAAGTAATTTAATCCACAAGATTATGCAGAGGTTAAAAAGCAAGCAAAGTGATCTCTCCTGCTATTTTAACTGTAAAGTCCGCAATATCGAGTGATCAGAATCATCAGATCGCTCTAAATGACATATCAAGAAAGCTAAATTCATTACATATGGTGAAACCGGAAGTGTCAAACTGATTTTACTTTGTAATTTATCGCTTCACTTCCTGTCTGACCGTGGAGGATGACTGAGCTCTGCTCTCTTGATTGGCTTTCCTCGTGACAACGAAAATATAAAACGTTCATAACTGTCACGGGAGCTGTTAGCAGGCGACTCTGTAGACGTCATCCCGCCTCTGTAATAAACATGTGTTTTTTAAATGAGAGAACAACAAATCAAGCATTTACAGCAAAGAAATAATAATAATTCAAACGCTTCCTGTTTCCGGTTTGAGGCAGCGCCAGGAGCGTCATAGCAACAGCATAGCAACCAGTATATCGACCTGAAAGAAATGTTGTATTTCTACATTTTCTTGGCGATGTCCAGAATAATATTCGTGATAACCATCAAACTACATCGTATACATTCACTGAGTGAAGATTGTGAGAGTAAGACACACATTTCTCACTAACAATGTTATCAAAAACCCATTTAATAGCTTATACATCTTAAAAATCTGCAGAATAAAAGCTGGGGCAATGGCGGTCACAGCTTGGGTTTCGTTTCGGCCGGGAGGATTTGAAAGTCACGTGACATGTACGCTGGCCATTAGAACTGAATAGGGGGAACAAATGTAGGTAATTCACAATTTCAAGGCCTGTATTGTGAAATCTCTACATTTTGCGCTGTGGACCAATGTACCTATTTTACATTTCACTGTGAGACTGGGTTGGCTGTGTAGGTGTATTTGCATTACAGTATGACTATTTTGTCTGAGTTTTTCAGTCCCAATACACCTAGTTTTCCCTGATATAGCCTTATGGAAAACTCTTTTGAATTGTATTTTTTTTTTCATTTTTATGCAAAAATGTGTGTTTGATCTCAGAGGGTTTGTAATGAAAACGTTGAAGATTTGAAAGGGAAATTGAAAGGGAGTGGTCGTTCTCTTTGAGGCTCAGTTCAAGCCCATAGCCAATAGGCAGGCATCTTTGTCACCTCTGTGTTACTGCAGTCGCCGGTTAAATTCAACTCTGCTTTATATTGCTGCCACAACTTATTGGGCCAGCCCGCTCCTCTGGGACCTTCCAGCAATGCCTACCTGCACAGCTTCACTCTGCCTTTCTCTACAGAGATCAGCCATACTGTCTGCTGGCTAACACTTCTCCTATGGGGGTTGTGAGTTATGGCTGCTGGCATTGCTTTACATGGAGATCAACAAGGTGAAGTCAGCTAACGGTATAGTTTTTACAACAAAGCTGGGGCCGTTTTCACTTATTCATTTGTTCAATAATTCATGTACTTTTTGCACAGAGTTATTGTTCTTTAATTTATACAGTATGATGAAATACAATGGAAATATGTAAATGTGAACAGGAATAATTCATAGTTTGTTATGCAGTCTGTCATTTTATTGTGGAACTTGTTTGCGTTCGCTTCTCATTATTCATCCGCTTCATTTATTTCATCATCCCACCGTGGCTTCCCAAATTACCAGGCTACTTGTAGAATGTCATTAGGCAAGGCGAGGCAAGTTTATTAATATAGCACCATTCAAACATAAGGCAATTCAAAGTGCATTACCTGCTTCAGTGACATGCACATAATGTGCTGCATTTATATACATGGGAGTAACACGTTTTCCTTTTTTATGGCTGGAGTGTCAGGCAGTGCTTGTACAGGTGTTCCTATACAGTTCAAACTGTTTTTTAAATGGCAATTCCATTTACAAACATATGACAAATCTGGGCATTTTCTACTCCAATCTTCTTTTTCTTCTTTTTGGGCTTTATTGTGTTTGATTCGGTCAGCCGGTGAGGCATTTTGTCATCTGGGGGTTCAGTGGTGCATGTAGTGGGAGACAGATCTCAGTTCTGCTTTACTGCTCGGCTCAGGGACGACAGAGTGCTTCCATTACCTTGAATATGCTCCTGTCAGCAGAAAACACCTCACACCATTGGGGGTCCCACACTGCTCGCAGGTAGTATAGACAGAAGGCATTGGCATATGAAATGCACACAAATAGTTGAAAGCTTGCATGCGATACTGTACACTTGTGTTGTCGATTTGTATAGTTGCACATAACTGCACAATAGGAACGCTGCCTTATGGCTTTTTGATCATTTTAAGGGTTGATGCACTTGCACAAACACAATGCCACACAGCAGGTATTGAAGCTGAAAAACAGGCTGAGAAGTTAACATAAACACAAAGACCATGGTATAAAAGACATAGCATATGAAAGAAAAAGTACAAAGGAAACAATTGAGGCACATTTTACATCCATCGACTTGAAACGTGGGATTTCTATGGTTATGTAAATGACTGCTCTACAATGTTCTTATGCTCCGTTTGCCTCGTGTGTGTTAGGGATTTCAAATGCAATGGAAAAGGCAACTCATTAGTGTGTGTGCATTCACCAACATGTTTAGGGAAAGCATTGATTCTTTCCTACCGTGATACTGCCATTCATTTTGTTAAATGTAAAGAAATTGTCAGCCTGAGTATGAGCGTGATTCATACGGAGTGCCAGAGGCTGCTGCCAGGCCCCGGTGACACATGCAGATTTATGTTAATTCTGCTCAGCCCCTGTGCCACCTGCTGTAGACCTCGCTGTGTAATTACCAGTGGAAGGGCGGTTCTGTTAGCGAGAGATACCTGTTGGCGTGGACCCTGGTTCAAGGACATCCATCTGGGCTAATGGCCATATATCCTAGAAAAGTATAAACATATAGCTAGTTTGAGCAAACATTCACTATTTCTCTGTCTGGTGTCGCTACCTGTCTTTGTGCTATGTGTGTCCCCTCCATTCAACCCACCTCATATTGTGATGGTGGAATGTCCCTCTCTTTCTTCCCTCATGACCTTAGATTACAATATGCATCATTCCAAACATTGTAAATGGGCAGACGAAGATGCACAATCTTACTTGTATTCATCAACAGCTTGTACAAGATGCATGGCCTTATTGGTAAATTGACCTGACTGACTAGTTACACAATTAACCTCACGTTGCCTACAGCCTTCAGCTCAATTTGAAAACCATTCCGATGAAAGCAGAAATTCATTTTCAAAATATGAAAAGGCTTAATAGAAAAGCCTGGAAATTGCTTTTTACAAAAGAGTTGAGTTTATTCGGGTGTGAGAGATATTTGACCTGACGAAGAGGAATGCCATTTCTGCTGGAGAATGAATTAAATGGCATCCAATTTATGAAATAATTATGCCCAACAGACTTGATTCTTCACTTGTTGCCAATGCTATGCCGACAATTTAACTTGAACAACAACTGCCATGAGAAAAACATTCTGTAAAGGAACATACATAACACATGAGATAACCATTCTTAAAGACCCCTGCCTTAAGATTAAAGGAATGATTCAAACATGGGGTTCAACTTCTTCACAGACGCATTAGGCAGACCAGGTGCTGAATGATCATTATGTGTTTCAGTTCTGAGAAGTTACTTTATTCATTCTTTCTTTCTGTGTGTTCTGCCATGAAACAGCAAAATACAGCAATGCCATGTATTGATTCTCAGAAGGGGTTATAGCTCTCGTTATAGTTTTTCAAGCTGTTTCTATCTTGCCTTGCTGCTGGCCTCTCCCAGAGATGGCTGTAAAGGTGATGCAGTTTGCTGTTACCAACCTGGCAGGCTGTCAGAAACAATGCTATACTTCATAATATCAGTAATGTCGTGCAGAAACTTCTCCATTAACATTTATAGCCGCGAGGATGCCTTTTGCAAGTGGCCATCACAAGAAGACATTACCTTCTGTTAATTTATGCAAACCTTAGGTGGAAATGTGGTTTTGATTTTATGGTGTACTACAAAGCTATTAATAGGGCATGCCACGCTGACAGCCAATAAAATGTGAAGGAGAAATGAGGGGAGCAACCTTATCTGTATCCTGCAGAGCAAGACCATGACTCTGTGAGGCTTTTTCTACAACCCCCAGCAAACATGATTGCTCCTAAAACGTGGCAGCCTTTAGCATTTCTATAGCATCAATCACGTTCCATAATTAAGCATTTCTTAATATTTGGCTTGAAGAAATACACCTGAAGAGCAAGGTCCTTGCAGAGGCTTGGCATTGCTGGAAGTACTGTAAGACCTCCACTACATGATCGGTAGAATTCTGTGGACGTGGATCTGCTACAAGGCCCAAGGCATATAATGCCAACAACTTCTCATGCGATTTTCACTGTTGCAAACAACCAATGTCTTAATTAAATTACATGTTTGATATAATCCTACATTTTTAGTCTTGAATCACGAAAATAGTGAAGTTGAATGACATGGCCACTTTATACTGTACAGGCATGAGTGCGCTCTCTCCAGCACCAAACAGGACGTGTAAGGGGGGAGGGGGGGCATAATGCACGGCCTATGCCCGCCTATGAGGCACTTTTTTCGGACACCATAGCCAGCAGACTCCCCTGGAGAACCAAGCTGACAACAAAGCACCTTAGCACAAAAAGTGAAAGTGAAATACCTTTTTAAGAAGGATGGGAAAAATTGAAAAAAAAAACTCAAAAGGAATCTAATTGTAGTCTTTCAAATTATCTTTAGATGTGAGTTAGTTGTCTGTAGATGTGAGATGGTTTCAGACTTTAGTCTTTTCAAAGTATTTTCAGAGTCTTCTAGTGCATTGAGCTCCAAAGATTCCCTTGCTTGAACAGTTCTTGTTTGTCACTTGTGCTCCCTCAACTTTCATTCCATCAAGTACTTGAATTCTGATGTAGCCTAGTAGTCCAGGCAAAATAGCATTTTACGACAGACAAATTGTAAAATAATTTTTTTCAGCTCAGATCATTTCTATGAGGTGTCCAGAACAACATACTAAAAGTCCTAAGAAATCCTAGTTGAGGAAATATGTTTAATTCTCATCAATCCAAGGTGTGTGCCAATAAGGCGAGACACCAATAAATCCCAATAGGGCTATTTTTTTCCTTTAGTCCTATCAAAATTAAACTTTACACAATGAAAGTATCCATGATAATTAAAACATGTTGTATTACAAGTTTCTTTGAAAATTAATTTTAATATGCAAATGAGCTATACACTAATCGAACATGCCCAAAATCAACCCAAATAGGCTTAATTTTTTCCTTTACTCCTACCACAATAAAACTTTACATAGTAAAAGTATACTAGAAAAGTAACTTTTTTTGTATTACAAGTTTCTTTTTAAATGCATTTGAATATGCACATGAGCTCCACACTTATTGAATATCCAATCATCCTACTGCCAATGGGTGATGGCAATACTGCTTTTAGACTGGCCTCAAACCTGAAAAACTGCCTGGCTTACCTGCCAGGGGTATAACAGGTGCCTCTCATGAATTAGATTACTCCTCCCCTAGCTAGTGTAATTTTTTTACTTTTTTCAGTGCCATTCCCTTTCCTATGCCAAATAGACGAGACTGAAATGGAATGGATAAAGAGGAGATTGTCACACACCTTGGGACCAAGTAACTCCTTTGTCTACTTTATGCACCATACAGTGCTGCTTGAAAGTATGTGAACCCCTTGAGCCTTTATGAATTTTATTTATCAATACCAGTATTTTTAAATGAAATAACAGATTGTTGTTTATCAATTCAACATTTTTATTTTCCAGAAATCAATTGTTAAAACAGATTAAAAAAAATTATTTGCCAACTTTTGTATGTGCAAAAGTTTGTGAACCCTGAGCTGCATTGGTTAACAATTTAACCAATGCAGCTCAGGGTTATGTTTACCTGCTCAATAGCAGGTAAACATAATCAGGTGGGCCAAATTGAGTGATGAAATGGACCAATGTAATGAGAGATTTTTAGGGAAGAAATTGGGTGGCACTAGATAAAACAGAGATCAAACCAGGTCAGTGTAGGCCCACCAAAGTGAACCCATACAGATCAGACTTGCCACAGATCAGACTTGCAACAAGAGTACTAACAAGTCTGTCATCACCTACTGAGACTGTGTCTTTTGTTCTGACAGAGGCAATGGCAGTTTGGACAATGAGCACATCTGCATCAGCTTTGCATGGTTTGTGAAACACCATTTTTTGTCTTACAAGTTTCTTTGAAAATGAATTTTAATATACAAATGAGCTATACACTTATCAAATATAGGCTATCCGCATAGGCTTAATTTGAACCTTTACTCCTACCACATTAAAACTTTACACAATGAAAGTCTAAATGAAAAGTAAAACATTTGTATTAGAAGTTAACCTATAATGGTCAAGGCTTTCCAGAAGGGGTTGGTCGAATGTCAGAACAGGGGTCACATCATGCTGCAGAGCTTGAGTTGCCACAAACCTCAATGTTGAGTATATGCAGGATTCATCACTGGGATCAAGATCAATCATTGGAAGGAATGTTACTGAAGCTCTCCCAGGGTGTTCATCTAGAAGATGCAGGATCTGCATCATACCAGACCACGATGGCCTTTGAGAGTGAAGGAGTAGGGATGTCTTCCAGAAAACATCCAGCTGTAATGTTTTGTTATCTGCTGGCAACAGAGCCAGTGGCTGATACTCAATAGGTTCACGTATGGGAGGAATCATAAAGTACTGAATGTGTATGCGACCAACCGCAGCAATATCTGCAGCAGTCACTTGGATCTTTAAAGGAAAAAATTAAGCCTATGCGGATATATTTTGGGTAGCCTATATTTGATTAGAGTATAGCTCATTTGCATATTAAAATACATTTTCAAAGAAACTTGTAAGATAAAAATGGTATATCACAAACCATGCAAAGCACGATGCAGATGTGCTCATTGTCCAAACTGCCATTGCCTCTGCCAGAACAAAAGACACAGTCTCAGTAGGTGATGACACAGACCTGTTAGTACTCTTGTTGCATCATGCTGATCTGAATGCACACAAGCTGTTTATGGCACAAGAACCAAAGAAAGCAACAAAAATAAGACAGATATGGTGCATAAAGTAGACAAAGGAGTTACTTGGTCCCAAGGTGCGTGACAATCTCCTCTTTCTCCATGCCATTTCAGGCTGTGATTCTACATCTGGCATAGGAAAGGGAATGGCACTAGCCTGTAAATCCAGACCTGCCACTAGGCGCTGGCAAATTAAATGTGCTGCGCCTGTTGGTCTGGGCACTCTCCATTGAAGCTCATTAAATATGTCAAGAAATCCTGAGCTACATTTCAATTGGTTCTATCTGATATGGGCGGGCCAGAGCCCTATGTATGGTGCTCTGGGGCGGACGTAAACGGATGACGACAGTGCGCCGTCGAAGCCGTGATAGTAAACATCAAAGATGGCTGCGGATATGTTGTTTGAGTTTGAGATGGCTTTGGCCTCGACCCTTAACGATTTGGAAGACGGCACTCAAATCTTTCATTAGCAAGTAAGTGGAATGTTCGGTTTTGCAGACGACCACGGCAAAAGTAAAATTTAACAGTTAATCCCGCTGTTCGCTAAACGAACGGGGCTTAATACGTCACATTGTTCATTGCTCTGATTGGTTGTAGTGCTATCAAATTGCGTGCAGTGGCATTTGAAGAGACAAATCTAATTCATGAGAGGCACCTGTTATACCCCTGGCAGGTAAGCCAGGTAGTTTTTCAGGTTTGAGGCCAGTCTAAAAGCAGCATTGCCATCACCCATTGGCAGTAGGATGACTGGATATTCAATACGTGTGGAGCTCATGTGCATATTCAAATTAATTTAAAAAGAAACTTGTAATACAAAAAAAGTTACTTTTCTAGTATACTTTTACTATGTAAAGTTTTATTGTGGTAGGAGTAAAGGAAAAAATTAAGCCTATTTGGGTTGATTTTGGGCGTGTACGATTAGTGTATAGCTCATTTGCATATTAAAATTAATTTTCAAAGAAACTTATAATACAAAATGTTTTCATTTTCATGGATACTTTCATTGTGTAAAGTTTCATTTTGATAGGACTAAAGGAAAAAAATAGCCCTATTGGGATTTATTGGTGTCTCGCCTTATTGGCACACACCTCGGATTGATGAGAATTAAACATATTTCCTCAACTAGGATTTCTTAGGACTTTTAGTATGTTGTTCTGGACACCTCATAGAAATTATCTGAGCTGAAAAAAATTCTTTTACAATTTGTCGGTTTTTTGGCCCAAAAATGGGTTACTTTGCCTGGCCTATAGTAGTTTCACTTAAATTGGACAAATGGAACATCTCTCTAATTTCTTTGATTTTTGCTTCTCCCCCACTCAACTTTTCACACAATAATGTTCAGAAAATGTTTTACACCTTAATCACACACACACACACACACACACACACACACACACACACGCACACACACTTGCACTCATACACACACATACTTAAACAATATATTTGATCAAATAATCATGCAGTATACAAAAGATGAGTTTTATGATTTATTTGCTGCGCTACAGGTTGCTTACTTTATAAACTGCTTAAATTCAAATGTATCTGTTGCTCATGCTGATGCATTCTTTTCCTGCAATAGTCAGCTGACTAAATGCCCAACTTTCTGTCTTTTGAACCCTTTTGCAATTTAATGCAGTACCTCATTATAGCCCCACTGTCTTCATTAAAAAAGACACAGTAGGAATGCCGGCATTATATTTCCCCGTTAGCAGGAGCATATTTTACCCATCTGTTTATTGGTGTTGTTTTGAAAAATGGCACTGTTTTTGGGCCCAGAGCCAAACGTGTTTGCGTTTTGTAATATGTGTGTAACTAAAGCAATAAAAAAAAGAAGTCAATTAGAGTCTTTGTAAGGTCTTGGCGCTTGGCTATAAAGAGTCTTATTTTGCTGAGAGGGAAGAACAGCCGTGTCCCACACATTGCTGCCCTACTTTCTAATTTTGGCAATAAAACCTGCCCCACACAACCCCTCAACTCACCAAAACCCCACCGAGTGCCACCTCAAGATCCCACCTACTGTGTGACTGTGGATACATGGATTGATGTCCTCCCTCACCTCTGTGTGCATGGCAGGGTGCATATCCTGATCATGCCACTCTCACACCTGTAATGGTGTGGCATTAATCAACCTCTGTAGCCAGAGTCACCAGGACCTGCAGCATCCTTTTCTGGTGTATTTTTAATTTGACCATAAATCAAGGTGTGCCTATGACTAATGACCATAATTACAGGAAAAGGCCATTACTAGTATGTGTGTGTGTGTGTGTGTGTGTGTGTGTGTGTGTGTGTGTGTGTGTGTGTGTGTGTGTGTGTGTGTGTGTGTGTGTGTGTGTGTGTGTGTGTGTGTGTGTGTGTGTGTGTGTGTGTGTGTGTGTGTGTGTGTGTGTGTGTGTGTGTGTGTGTGTGTGTGTGTGTGTGTGTATGTGTGTACTGATTAGTGAGAGCATGGGTGGTTATTTCTACACACAAAACAGATTGTGAATCTGAGCATTACACATACAATATGTACATTGTGGGCATGATATTTGTTTGTGTGGACACAGATGAAACACAGCATATATACGAGTCCCTGGTGGACTTACCTGGCTCACAGCTACATACATCCGTATATGGTTCAAATGGTGACTTGAGGCTGCTGGTAGAGGTACGTTAGCAGGGCTTGGAGGGATGCAGAAGATAGGAGTTAGTGGCATAGTGAAGACAGCAGAGAAACAAATAGAAAAAGTTGCATGTAAAGCTGACGTGACAGTAATTCCTTTTATGGCAGATTGCAAATCATCAGAAAAACTATTGCTTCATATTTGAGCTATTCAATAAATTAATGTATGAATTATTTGGAAACATTTTATCTATTGGCTGAATTAAAATGTCATAGCCAAAATGTAATTATCTTTTACTCATGTACGTGTAGTTTAAGTATTTGTGAGAAAGAAAAGCCAATACGAGCTCAACATATTAACAATGCTAATAAAGTAAACTATTTCAATTGTTTTGATATGGTTAAGTTTCAAGATGCCTTGTTTATTTCAATACTTTAACTGACTTACAAATGAAGTCTGAGGGACCAACAAACACAACACAACTATATACGTTTTAAAAATTCTAAACTTATTTGGAAAAGCCATGACAGTGAACTTTAAAATTATCAGCAGTGTTAATGGACTGATGGTTCCAATTTGTCTAATTTCTTAGCTGAATCCAACTTGTTATAATATTGTGGCTTTTAGTGTATTTGACTTATACTGGAGAACTTTATTGATGCTAAAAGGTATTTTATTCGATTATACTTAGAGCTTTCATTTTCATCGTTGTGTGACATTCAGGTTGTTATTCTGACCTTTCTGTCAGCACATCTGCTGCTGGCTGTGAACTGGCATCTTGGTCCACTGGCACACAAACAGGCATTAGGAGCCCTGTAGAGGCTGCAATAACAGGGCATCAGGGGCAGTAGTGCCAATATCCCATCTGCAATCATGGCTTCCACCCCAAAGAAGATCCCTATTGCTTCCTTCCTTTACCAATGTGGCATGTCTAAACATTGACGAGATTTTCATTTTGCAGTACATCTAGCTAGTAGGTCTCACACACATCATTTACAGCAGCCCTGGAATGAAAACTAAACTCCACATGTTTAATTCAATGCGCAGGCTGTTCACTTAGACGGTGTTCATTAATTAGTAACACGATGTTTTTTAATTACATCTTTGAAGGACTTTAGGGAGCTTTTCTTTTTTCTGGCAAGCGGATACAAAGTGTCAAGTTGAATATTACACTATTCCAACCAGGCGATAGCACATCTTGATTCTGATAGAAAGTGATGGTCTCCAATGTTCAGAGATTGCGGTCATCCAGAAGCAGTTTGCACCAGTAAGCTCAGACACCCAAAACCTACAGACAGCTCTGTAAAACACAAGGACCTTGGCCAGCTTTTATTACAATTATTACAAAATGTACATTAAATACCATACATATGTATTTCCCACCAAGTTACAGCTAATATGAGCCAACATTTCAGCCAGACTGAGGGTTTTTCTTCTATTCATTAGTGGTTACTTGGCAGGTTCAAGTCGGGTGTGATAAGTTACTTGGAGTATTGAATTGTAGCTGGTGAGGTGCCAGCTCACCTCCTGGGCAATCCCAACGTGCCCTAGAGCAAGGCACCAAACCTCTAACCCCCTCTGATATAAGGCAGGCCCTTGCTCTGACATGCATACAAGGAATTTACTTATATTTAAATGTTCAGGTGTTTGTTAACATCAGAATTAGTACCTGTATAACCACGATATAGTGAATTAATTTGGCGTCTCTATTGATAGTTCAGTATTTGTTTGATCCATTCTTTGGCATGCAGCTGTGCGCCACTTACGTCTGACTGGTATCAATCCATTTATATATGCAGGATTTGAGCATTCCTATTATTTGAACCTTGTTCTGGAACACAACTGATAGTGCTGTGATGGTTGCACAGTGTATTTCCTTTTCCACCTCATGAAATATTTGTACAAAGAATTCAATGTGATCTGGGGCTTAGGAGAGAAACTGGTCCTGACTGTTTTTTGGACTTCAAATGAGCCTGTCATTCCTCAGATGAATGTTTAGAGCGAACTCTCCTGCATTTGAATGAGTCCTTTCATTCAGAGCTTTAAGCCGGATAGGATGGCATGCTGCCACAACATAAAGTGGTACTCATCTTTGGACATTGATAACATTTCCACAGTAGCATATTCCTCCACCACAATGTGCACTGAAGCATTCACTTCTACTGCAACTGATTTCTTTTAAAAGCTTTACAACTGTGTTGTTAGTGTTTAATCATTGATAGCCCTGTTCAGAAGACTTCCTTCTAGTCTTTAAGACTTGTTGAGACCATACTAAATGTTTAAAATAGTTTTCAGTACAGCATTCGCTTGGATATGGAAGCTGTTCTGTCCTATAAAGTTGTTGTCTAAGTAGACTGGTCTACAGAATAACCTTTGTTGCCCTCCCCTGGGAACTTTATATTTAGCTCTCTTTCTGTGCTGCGATCTTTGTTTTTACTGCACTCAGGAGATCAATTCGGCCAAATATCTTCACTAAGTTCTGTTTTGAACTACTGGAGACTATGTCAATAGAACTTTCCTGATGTGACAGCGTGAGGAAAAACTTCCAATCAGATATGGTTCCATTTGCAATAGTTTTTCTTTTCTTTTAATGTTGAAACTAGTGTGTCAGAGCTTATTTTGTACTCCATGCTCTATACTGTACACACACTTTGAAGAATGGGGACTTCCCACAAGGTATTTAGTTCCAGGCAAAACATTTTAGGATGAATCCCTATCGCATAATAATGAGGTTCATCATAATGAATACTTTTTCTCTTAAATGATTATTTTCTCTAATGGCCAATGACCAACTCATTGGAACATTGTACAATAAAGGAGAACGATAAGTAGGCTTTCAATTCAGAAAAGAACATTTTTTTTTCTTAGACTTAAGTTGGTAGTGATTGTAAGATACTTTAGTATTAAACAAAGTAAATTAAATAATTAAAGACCTACTTCACCGGTGGGAATATGAAGGTGTATTGAACTCTGATATCCTATGTAGTATAAATGTGCAAAAAATTTAAATCGGTTCATCCTAGCCTCAGAAAAGGCAGAAAGCGTGTTTTATGCTCTCACTAGTGTGACATCACAATAGTAAAAATGTAGGGTTAGGATTAACAGGACAGCTGGGCCAAGGGAAGACTGAGGAAAGACTGAGGGAAGAAAAACGTAATTCATTATATCATTATAGCGATTTTAAAATGATAGAACACGGGTTGCGTATGGGTGAAGTATTCCTTTAAGTAGAAGCAGGATTTTAGTGTATACGTGTATATTTAAGTGTGTAATGTTTGTATGGGCGCTAACTTGTCAAATCCATTCTGAAAGTGATGTAATTCATACTGTATCTAGAGATTATGAATCTAATTTTATTTCAGGAGAAAATCAGGGTTGTTATATTATCACCATCACTAAAAGTGAACTATCTCTACCGTATAGCTCTCTATATGTACATGGTCTGTTGTAGGTAGTGAATGTGTGTTTCTTACATTTTGAATGATGTTTGCAGTCTAAACATAAACATGGATTTTGTCAGTAGCAGCTATATAATGGCCATTAAACAACCATCATATTTCTATTACCTGCATTGTTATAAATAGTCCATCCACACAAGTATCTGCACCTCATTATTGTATCACCCCCTCACCATACATTCCTTGTATATTTTATTTCCATGCGCTGCAAAATGTGTGACTCTTATTATGAGCAGGAAAGTTTTGTTTTAGCAGCAGCAACACATAGGCAACAAATTGTGTGTTATTTTAAAATATGTTCCTTTATGAAAAGACAGCAAATGTGCATTCGACCAATCGCTGAGTTTTCAAAGAGAATACAGATGTCAGAATTGGAACTGCTGTCTAGTTTACTCGACATTTTCATGCTCCATCTTTGAGTCACACCTAACCTAAAGTGAACTGCTTAACAATCTCACTCAAAAGGTAAAGACAGCACACAATTTGACATTCTTTTAAAGATTTGTTTTTCTCATTCTGTTGTCAAAACAATCAGTTTTTGCTGTGGAACATCTGCACAATATCCTGTACTTATCTGTATGTATATGTGTTTGAACTTGTTAAACCAACAGAAGTTTTTCTATTTTATATCAAGATGCATTTAGGTTGGATTAGATAAGCCGTTGCCATCCTGCCATTCTTTATATTATGGTATAGCAAACTGCTTGCACTAAAGAAAATAGTTTTTCAAAAGAGAGTATTCCCACAACCATTCCACCTCTAGTTTATCTGTACCCTACCTTTCCTTCTTCATACATCACACATGCATGTGCCATAACCTTTCGAACGAAACATTATGGAATTAAACTTTTTTTCATACATGAAATTTTAAGATAATATTTGATGGTTTAATTTTTAATTTTAATTTTAGAAACATCCTTTAAAGGCCTACTTCACCGGTTGGAATATGAAGGTGTATTGAACTCGTAGATCCTATTTAGTAATAATGTGCAAAAAAAAAAAATTAATCGGATAATTTTAGCCTGAGAAAAGGCAGAAAGAGTGTTTTATGGTCTCACTGTCTAACCCTACAGTTTCCTTCTTGTGACATCACAGTAAGGGTTAAGATTAACAGGACAGCTGAGGCCTGTTTCAGGTAGCTGGTTTTACATACTCTGAGTTTAATCCTGCGCTCTGAGTTGGTCAACTCAGAGCGCAGGGTTGACGAGCAACTCTGGGTTTTCGGTTACAGAACAGTGGATCAGCGTTGGGTCAATCAACTCTGAGCGTGTTCACTCTAGGTTGATCGCGTGCGTAAAAGCCATTGTCAATGGATCGCTGATAACATGATTCACCATGGAAACAGTAGAAACAAATGCTTGATCCTCCCACTTCTCCACTTCTCAAAAAAGAAAAAAAAAATCTCCGCTCCTCCCACTAGAGTTAGAAATATTAACGAATGAGTTTATGGTATGGAGAAGAATTAACGGGGATATTGTCTCATAACTCTGATCTAATTTCCTCTGCAATTCAGAAAAAAACAGAGCAAACATTTTTTGTCAAGAGAATAATTTTGCTTCCTTATGAGAAGCCATAGTCTATTTTAAAAAGTTACGCATATCAGCAGTAAAGTATAAAGCTGGCACGGCACAGCATTACTGACAGTGTTTTATATTCGCTGGATAAAATGTTGGCAAGCTATGGCCTAATACTGTGCAGTAAACAGACACATTAGGTGACAGTTTCCATTGAAGAGCCTGATTGATTTATTACCAGATCCATTTTCCCCAAGTGATCACAGTTTAAATTATTATATAATTTTTATATTCATATTAGGCTATTTAACGAGGCTCGTCTGTGACTTTAGGATCGCACAAGTGAACAGTAACGATCGCGTGCAGCCGCAGCGTTACATGAATCCACCTGACATAAATCTGTTCAGTGGCACAGACGTTAAAAAGCATACAATACAAATAGGTTTACTAATCTGAATGTAGAGCATGTCACGATGTGTAACGTGGCCGCCTATATGAACGACTGAGAACAAGGCTACTGATCAGATAAATGATCGGTCAAACGTAAAATCATCAGGAAATGATAAAAACTTCCCGATGGAGATTTCTATGGAGTGATTTTGCTTCAAACTGTACAGGGACGCGTGTGACAGTGACACTCTTTCTTCTGTCGGAGCTGCAGCGTAAAGTGAAAACAAACTCAGGGTAGGTCTAACCACCTCCCGAGCAGGTTAGACCCATGGCGTATGTTGCCGCAGTAACTGACTCTCGGTTGCGCTGAACCTTCTACCTGAAACGGAAAACCCAGAGTTTCCACTAACTCAGAGCGAACAAACTCTGGGTTGCCTCAAAACCAGCTACCTGAAACAGGCCTCTGGGCCAAGGGAAGACTGAGGAAAGACTGAGGGAAGAAAAACCTCATTCATTATATTATAATAGTTATTTTATAATGATAGAACGCTGGTTCCGTATGGGTGAAGTATTCCTTTAAGTTTCACTCACCAAATCAAATGGTGAAAAAATAGTCTGAAAAAATAAACTTAAAATAAAAAATCAGTGTCTAGATGGTAGGAACATTTAATAAATGGTATAAAAAATATATTTTAAACCCTACAAATCCTTGACAGTGCTCTTTTGACTGCACCAACCAAGGCCATACCTCATCAAAAACCTTTGACATTAGGTTATCTGTGGAGTCATTTACTAACAAGATAACTATCGCTGCTGTCATAGAAGTGGCAGAATTACTTTGTGTCAAAAGTTTTGGTCTTACCCGTATGCTACTTTCCTGTCTCTGGCTGTTGGCCTTGTGCCCAGCATGGCTCCTCTTGAATGGCCAGGGAAAGTGCTGAGTAACTTGGTTGGAACCTCGGGGGCTCAACCTGGGTGTTACTGGCTTCCTGAAAGCCTATCGATCTGCCTGAATGCTTGAATGCTTCGCTGTGCGTGGGCTATATGTCAGTGTGTGTGTGTGTGTGTGTGTGCGTGTGTGCGTGTGTGTGTGTGTGTGTGTGTGTGTGTGTGAATTTACGGTCGCTTATGGATTTGTGTGTGTTAGTCCGTGTGTGTGTGTATGTTTGCATTCCTGCAGTGTGTGTGTGTGTGTGTGTGTGTGTCCGTAGCACAAAGTTGCTTGATTGACAGCTTTGGGTGTTACTGCAGTTGGCAGGAAGTTTTCAGGTTTTCTTTTTCTGCTTGGCTGTTAGATGGGTTGGCAAATATCCCCTCTCTGCTTTGCCCAGAATAGAGCTTTAAAGACAGCCTCGACAACCATTTTAGATGCTTAGGGAAGGATGTATTAGTGGAGAGGCATGAATCCACTGCAAATATATACATGATCACATGTCTAATTCCGGTGCCATCTGGTATCTCATCAAATCGTCTGCATATCTAGTGATTTCATCCTTACAAATGCAATGGCAAACTCACAGAACATAAGGATCACAGCTTTTGTTTAGGCACTGCATCCAGACACCTAAAGACTACACATACAGTTAGCATGCTCTTTAAAGCTGCTGTATACAATAGTGGCTGGAATTTACTGTATATTCACTGCAACTGCTGGTCTGTCTTCCCATGCCAAAGAGAGAATGTCCACAATGCCTGAAATAATCCAGAGAGTGAAGCCAGAAGCCTAAACCACAAACTAATAATACAGAAGGAAAGGTATTATTTTTCCGGACCATCAGCTATAGAGTTTCGTATACCAACAAACAACATAAAACAAGATGTTACATTATCACAATTCCTAAATAATTAGCCTTATAGGTGTATGTGCAATTTGCATTTACTTCAACATTTGCATTGCTTCAATGCTCATTAGGATGCTGTCAATGTATTTGACACTGTATGACATTAAGAAAAACAACGCATACTGTAGATCCATGTGCATCAGATTAATCTATGTAGCCAATGTAGATATTAATGTGTAAACATCCGTTAAACTGGAAAATTATGTTCCAAGCACACATTTAAAAAGGCTAAATGTAAATTAATTGTGGGTGTAGGTTGATTGGGTTGAACAATATACAAACTATGTTGATGAGTTCTGACAGAAAGTTTAATCACATACACTGAAGGCGTGGGTTACTAAACAAAGAGTGCAGTAGACCACAACGGTGTCAAAACCTGTATAAGGAACAGGACTTAGTAAAATGAAATTGCCTGGGGCGGACTTGTATGTGTGAATGAAGCACAAGCCTTATTCTTCATATGTTTGTTTTCACTTTCTGAACACAATAATAGCTTAATTACTGTTTGTTGATACTCCTGATAGTTTGTTCACAGTAACTAATAACAAATCATCTTAATCATCTCATGATGCAGCAAACAACTAGGCACAGTTTTATTACTGTATGTGTCAACTTGTTCTTGCCAGCATTAAGTGAATTCTAAATTAAACATTTTCAGTATTAACATCAGAACACAGTGAAATGTAGATACATTCCTTAAGCAAAGCAGCACTTCATACCTGAGGAAAATAAAAGCATAAAAGGATCAAAATATCCACAAGGCAAAAACTCAAGCCCTTTCACAGCCTGACAGACCTGAGCACCCCTGGACTCTCTGAGACGTGCATCAAGGTCTGTAAGCTTTTAGCTTCAGTGGCCCTGACTCCTGGAACAAATGAAACTAAATACCGTCATACCCTTTAACAAATTTAGACATGCTATCTTAAATCTGCCAAACTATACCTGCAACTGTTTTAAAAAGGCTTTTAATAAGGCTATATTGTAGGCTATATTGAACATAACTATATTGTACTTTCAGTCATTTTCATTGCAGCCATTCTACATTCTATATTCTGTTTGTGTTGTTTTTGCTTTGCATTGTTTTGTTAACTGGACATCATTGGAAATGAGGGTCACCCCTCAATGATCTCTTGAGTATAAATACATGTTGAAAAAAAGTGTAGACTTTGGGACTTGGCCATAAAAATTCATCATTCATGCTTACATGACTTGACATGGAAATCAGCTTCAAACTCTCAACTTTTACATATAGTGTACACATTCTGCAAATGTAATCCCAACCGAGGCTGAGTACAGATTAAGGAAAGGGTTGCTTTCAGTGGTCAGCATGTGGAAGAATATTAAAAACTATAATATCTTGTGTTCTTTAGTTCGGATGTATGGAAGGTAAAAAATAAAAGATGACTGGAAAAAGTTTCAAAGTTCTCAGGTGTTGTTTAATGAAGTGAGATCACAGGACAGCGTATGCAGGTTTCAGTTACAGATGAAAAGTCAAAAAAGTAATGAGCCTTCTCGACAGCAAGGCTTTTTAACATCTCTAAACAAAGTCTAATGATTGGTCTATCGTGTTGTCTTCTATCTTCTCGTCCAATCCACTTCTTCCTCGCTTTCAACCTGCACTATGCCGGAAAAAGAATTATGCTCCTGGACTTGAATGTACCTTGTATCTATGGCTTGGTCAGCTGAGTAAGGTGTTTAACACTAGGCCTTTGTGTAAAATAGATACATCTCTCTGTTCCTAGCCTCGTCTTTCTGGGAAAAACATCTATAAAACTTACAAGAAGTTTCTTGTGCTATTTCTCTCCCTTCCAACTGTCCCTGCTTCAGGGCCTGAAATGAGAACATTATAGATCACATGTTATGAATGTATCGATTGTTCAATTGATTATATACGAGTAAATGTATTAATGATGGGGGCTATAACATCATTAATATTTAAAAATTAAAAAACTGACAAGAAGCAGAAACTCAATACAGTAGTTTTAGCTCCAGTACATTTAGAAGTCAACCAAGAGTACAGCACTGCCGCTCCATACAGTACAAACAAGGGTCACTGACACTCTTTCTATGACTCAGAGCTTCCTTTATTGGTCCTGTAGTACCAGACGGATGTTTCAAAAGATATGGAATGACTTTCGGACTTTTAGAATGTATTTGGGCACTGAGTTCAAAATTCAAACACTGTGACATACAAAATCACATTTTCCTGTTTTGTCTCTCCGAACATTTGTCAACTCTTGATGACTAACTGTCTTGGTCATCTGGTTCATCTGTTGAATGACTGACTAGTTATTTTGGTATTCAAATCAAGCGCCTATTGCCACTGAAAATTACTTCTGAATATCTTGTTTGCTAATGATGCTCTTTAGCAGGAATGTACAGTCACTGCATAGCCCTGCACCTGATTGAACATTTGTCTGTCTTTATATGACTATAGCAATGATTGTGTGTGTGTCTCCCCTAAGCCAGGCTATCTTACCATCATCTGCTGGCGTCCATCCCTGCCCCGGCCTTCTTTGATAAAACACTTTGCTGTGCCACTGACAAACAAACACAGGCTGATTGAAGTTTGTTATGGTGCTCCAAATAGATCTCTCTCACTCCCTTTAGATATGTTGCTGTGGTTAACCTTGTCAAGCTAGGCTTCGGGGGATTTCAATCGCGTAGCTATACGCCGATACATTTTCATTTATATTTTCACACAAAAATAGGGCGAGGAATGCAATGATGGGTTTTGAAATGAGAATTTAAATGAATTCATATTTAAGCAGGTGTGACCTTAAAACGGGCAGCTTCAAAGACGAAGCCTGTAGGCCTAAACATTTCTAGCGTGCGTGGAGAAAGAAGGATGTTTACTGTTGCTTTGCTGTCAGGGTTATGTATCCAAGCTATTTACTCTGGAAAAACCTTAAACAGTCTATCTTTGGGCTCACTGATGGAATGCATGAATTCATTAATTAGATTTAAGTGGATATTGTTTGCTTATGTTTACCTCCCGCTTGCTTTGCGCAAGGATCGCTGCTTGTAATATTGACGGTCTGATTGTGTGGGTTTTGTCCTCTGTTTTGAACAATGCAGAGAATTCTGTCTGACTTTTTTTGCATCTTGATGAAGGCGGGTGATTATGAACAAAAGTGCTGCATCCGTCGGGGGAAGTAAACATTGCTATTAAACTCTAATAAGCATACTGTATACGGTTCTCTCTAGTTTGCTTTGTTTTGTCAAGACTGCACATTATAGTCACGAATATTCAATTTAAATGACATTGGGAGAAAGCCAAACCACTGAGAGATACTGCATAGTTGGTATGTTGAATGTCATTTGTATTACTTACACTGCATTTATTTAGTCCTGCATGTAGTAAAAGAGCAGCTACCGTTATGATTGCAAATGTATAAACTGTCTAGATTAGAAATTAGCATGAGCTGACATGGCAACGAAGCTACAGCATCTGGAGCAACTGTACTGCAAGCATGAGTGACTGCTGCTCACTGAGAACCCGGTAATGTTCCCTCACATTGTTTTGGGCATTTCCTGACCATGCTAGGGATGTTCATTTGAGGTCTGTCAGTCCACTGTTCAGACTGAAATATATCAGACATTTGTCCTCTTCAGCGGATACATTTTCATGACTTGGTGATCCTTTGGGTTTTTTCTCTTGCACCACTAGCAGGTCATAGTTTTCTTTCCCTTATTCTGTAAAATATCTCAACTCAAATATTGAGGCACACAATTGTGTACAGGCATCCATGTCTGCGAGGGGATATATCCTAATAACTTGCTCCCCTGTGGTTGACATGTGTGCTTTTTAATGTCTAGATAATGATTTGCTGGATTGCATTGCAATTTCCCCTCGAAGGGAAGAGCACCAGGCAGACCCTCATTATCTACACTCTCTTTTTCTTGCTCAATCTCTCATTTAGTCTCTCAGTCTCTTTTAAAGATTTACAGTAGCAGAAGGAGACAAGTCAGGATCCTGAGTGTACTTACAGGTAAACAGACTTAAATAGACTTAAACTTAAATAGTAAACAGTATAATGAACCATCTCGGGCTATTGACTGGGACAAGAAGCCTCACAGATCAGTGTATAACCAACCAAAGCACAAGATCACTAACAAACCAGACGCTGTATTTAGCACAACACCCAACAAAGCCCTTTCATGTACTACATGCTAGCAGATGGTGATTTGGATTCAAATGAGATTGCTGTGGTTCCAGATAGCTTCAACTGTGCACAGTTTGTGGAAGGACTTCAACCCAGCTACTAAGCTGTACAGTGACTGATCTATTCTGTAAGTGCCAGCTTATCATAATCAGCTTCTGCACATTTCTGAGCTAGTGATTCATTGCAATCTCTGAACCTCGAGTAAATCATTTCAAGAATGTCAATGCTGCAAAGTCTAACTTCTCCACTGTTTTGGCATTTTAAAGCTCCAATATTTGTGTGTTTTATAATTAGCTGAAATGCATTGCATACAGTGACGGAACAACAACACCACAAGAAAAGCTGAAGAATAAATGTCAGACTGTAATAAGAAACACGTTTTTTTTGGCTCTTATAAAAGATCAAAGTATACCAAGGTTTTAAGAATGTGGAATGTAGACACTTCCTTTTTTAAAGACACAATACCATCATCAATGCATTTAACAAGCTGTTATTATACACAGCTATTTTTGTTTTACACCAGAATTCACCTTGCCTAACATACAGATATGGATTACAATAACATGAGTATCTATCTGGAAAAACAGCTTGCCTTTCTTATGTCTAAACTGTTTACTATGTTGTCAGATGTGTGTTTTTTGCATAGTACCACATCAGGTCAGGAAACAAAATCCCTTCTCAACGTACTCCATGTTGTTGCCTATCTTGTTATTGAAAATGTACACTGATGTATCCTTCCTTCTGTCACATTTATTTCGTGGATGTAGGGGTTTGTTTACACTGTCACCAGGCAGGGAGTGATTTGTTTTGCCTGGGGCCTTTTTCACAAAGTTAAAGTTCTCTCAGAGTTAGTGAAGACTCTTGTTTTTTTTTTTTTTTCACAAAGTCGGTTTAGCAAAACTACGAATGAGTTACCAAAAGTAACTCTGCAAACCTAACCCGCTCACTGACAGGTATTCCTAGACTATTTGTTTTACCTCCTCTTTAACTGAAGCCTCCAAACTGAAGGGAGTGTCACATACTGTTTTCTTTAAGAACATATTGAAGCACACATACAAGCTGATTATCTGCTGTACATACCTTAAGAGTAAAGTCTAGAACACATGTCTGAATTTTTTTTTTACCCGTGTGCATTAGAGACATTTGGTTATTCTTAACTGACCATTATGGAATATATTAGCTTACAGTATAACTGATGTTGACTGATGTACAATAAATTGTAAATGGACTGCACCTTATATAGTGGTTTTCCCTGATTTTCTCAGCGCCAAAGTATTTTACATTGTTTTGCCTCATTCCCCCATTCACACACACAGTATGCACAGATCACGCTAACACTAATTACCTCAGGATCATATTCCCCCGCTCTGAGTGAGATTGACCAATACTATTTTGTATGTAACAACTTTTGCACACATTTCTGTAATACCCAATGATTAGCAATCCGACATCTGACATGATGGGGTAGCACAAGTAAAGGTGAAGGTGGGGGATCTTAATCATCTGTTGAACCCAAAATGAAAGATACTGCCCATTGGGACACAATAAGTTGGCAAAATCCATCATACCGTTATCTTTCTATAGCTGAAGCCCTAGCCTTGTTCCTACTGAGATCCTAATAATGTGTCTAACACAATGCTCTCTGATAGGAAACTCTGAGCTAAACTACAATTCAGGGTGTCAATACATTTTCAATAGCAGCTCCCTTTCTAATGCCAGGTGATTATTATTTGAGAATGGTGTTCTCTCCTGAGCCTTTTTTGTATTGGCCTCAGCACACTCTCTCTGGTTAGACACATCAGCTATCAGCTCCAACACACCTGTGCTGCCACTTTTGAGATTACTCCTCTGATTCTAATCTCTCCCATCATGGAGACTTGGCATTTAGCTACAAGACCGAAAACTGTCTTCAGAACTCCTCAAAGGAAAACCTTAGTACCTGACAGAGAGGAGGGAAAAAAAAGTCCAATTTATGTTGTTGACAAACCAATGTTAATACACTTGGGAGAGTTTTGGATGTCAAAATATAGTACGTCGCTTCATCAATGACAAGATGATTTAACAAAACCTACATGTATTTGGTTGAGTGTTCAGATACAATAATATGACTTTATGGAGGAATTGTATGCAGAATTAATGTGCAAAACATCACTGATTGACAGTTTTAAGAAACCAAATGTGTGTAAAAAAAATTGATTATTGTTTGTTCTGCATACCAATACACCATATTTGACTTTGATTTTAAGTTATACAATCCCTAAACAATGTGGAATGTGTTTTTTCCTCACTAAAAGCTAAAATGAACATTGCAGTTTTTGTGTGTGTTTGGTTCCATGAAAGACATGGCTCTCTGTGACTGACTTACTGCAATATTTGCCTCTGACAGGCTCCACGGCAGGTTTTGGGTTTAAAAAGGGAATTTGAATGTCACACCCGCTATCTTGTGTCATCAGTTAAGGATTTGTGCGACCCTAATCCATGTTGTGCACAGTTATTTCAGACCTGAGCCAGCACTCTGAAGAAAGAGAGAGTTGGTTAAACTGGTGGAGAGTGAGTCGGGTAACTTTGAGTCCTGTCATTGTCGTCTGACTTCAAAGCCAAGCCGGCTCACCATGCTTGCTCTCTTCTGAAATCCCCCCCCCAAAAAAAAAACCTGACAACATTAGAATACCATCAAACACTCTCTGGCATGCCTTTGAAATGCCACCGACACTGTTTGCCGCTGCAATTTGCAGGGCTCTAAAGAGTGCGCCCGTGTTATTGAAATAAATCTGAGGCTTGTAATGGGAATGGAAATGAACACATCTTTCATGCTTTGGCTTAGAAGTGAGAGTTGAATATTGAGATGGAGCCTTATTTCCCTGGAGAGTCACTTGTTGACTTTGTAGCTCTCCCTCAGTGTCCATTCAAGTCTCTCCTCTTCTGTCATTTTCTTTTTTAATTCTCCTTTTCTCCCCTCACTCTGATATTCTCTCCTCATCCAAATGGTAGAAAAAGTATTCTGTCCAGAGGGGAGATTTTAAAAATCGCTGCAGCGAGAGACATAAAAGAAGCCAGACATACTATAGTCACAAAGGTTAAGTGTACTAAATGAGTGCTTTGATAGACTTCAGTCTATTGATTTTATAGTCACACAGTGCTAAGCGTGGACTTTTCCCATTTCACTTTGTGTGATGGGCGATATTGATGTGCAGATAAAGGAGTTCACGTCAGATGCACAGCCATGGTTTCCTTCAAAGTCAAATGATGGGGAAGGTGGAAGAGTAGGCAGACTCAAGAACAAAAGCATGTAGACTACTAACACTGATCTCCACAACAGGTACAGCTTCCTCTTACACACTGTGTCAGTCAGTGTGTTTACATGCAGACTCATAATCGGGTAACTAAACGAATAAGACCTCAACAGGACTTTTAAACTGCATGTAAACACCTTTATCCGATCTACTTCGGACACAAATCGGCACAATAACGGACAAGAGAAGTCGGATAAGAACACCTAGATAACTCGTTCATTGTCGGCTTTCTCTCTGCATGTATACAGGGATCGGACATCGCATATCGGACTTCTCGTTCTGTGCTTGTGTGCCTGCGCGTCATAGACATTATAATGTCTATGCTGCGCGTGATAGGGTTATTGACGGAAGGGAACCGGACGTGGCTCTAAAACCACTTGTTGAAAGCATGGTTGAAAGGGCTACAGCGCCACCTAGCATAGTGGAGACAGCCATGCATCGGACATTTATCCGATTTCTGAAAGGCCATGTATACTCAGACAAGTGACACGGTCCGTTCGAGTGTCTTGTTCGATATATGTGATAATCCAATCTAGTTGTGCCATGGAAATGCACTGACTGTCAACTACAGTTTGTGTTAGTAATGTCAGTGGGTTGCCATTGTGCTTGCATTGAACAGTTGATATTGAATAGTTTGTCTTATGGTTGCATTCCCAAACTTCAGCAACATTACTGTATTAGTAGTACCTGTGTTTTTTATTTATGTCTATATTTGTTATATATTTGCACAATAAAAAAACACCAATATAATTTCAGTAAGGTAAACACACATACAACATTTATATGCGTGCATGTCTATGCCTGTTCATTAGTACTTTATATTGTGTTAGCAGGGAGAGAGTGCACAACCTTTGCAGTGACAATGTGAGCTGTGCTTTACCTTCAGTGCACCACTGATGCTAAAGCTGCTCTGAGAACCATGAATAATATGGGCTTAATCTGAACCCATTTCTTCCTAAGAAAAAAGATCAACAGAGCACATACTGTAGGCTATATCTTTTGAAAGGATTTTTTTTAGCTGGTCATGCGTTTTCTGGGTTTGGTTTAGCTAAAATAATCACATTCATAATAGATGACTCATATAGGACATTGACTTGACAGCCCCCGATGGGTGAATAAACACTTGTTCCCGACAAGGACCTACAAGGAACTAACTAGTCGTTTCTGAAGCCTTGGCAATAGACACTGTGTCAGTTCATAAACATGTGGCTGCATTATTAATGAGAGCCGTATGGAAAAGCCATATTCTGTGTGTCATGTTTACAATGGCAGGCAATTCCTGATCTCAAAGAGCAAAATAAATACTGAAAACGAATAGAAGCCACCAATATGCCTGAGGCTTGAAATGTCTCTGCATTTTCAGACCCAATAGACCCTGAGAATTGTACAGTAAAAGGTAATTCCTGTTGCACCTGCTTTACTAATCAACAACATGTGTACACAACCACGCATGCAGACATCCTCCGGGACCCCTCCCATCCACAATCCACAACAGTAGCAATCCAGCTACGCTTGAGGCACAGTAGAGGTGAAGGATGAGGAGAGGGGAGGATTGTCAGGTCTGAGGATGGGTGGGGAGGTGGGGGGCATGGGGATCATGTTGTGCCACTGAGGGGGAGTGTGTGAGAGAGATAAAGAGAGGTTGAACATGATCACAAGGGGATAAGCCTGCTAGCTAGAGTCCTTGGCGGTATCTCCCTCAATCCAGACAAGACAAGCTCACATGTGCATGCATCACATGCTGCACCTAACTCAAAAGGTGACACTTTTTTCTCCTCCTGTAACTTCAATCCTTTCTTCTCCTCCTCAGCCCTGCAACTGGGTAAATGCAAAAGGTCCTTCAAACGCAAGTCATACACATTAATAAGTCTACAAACGCATAGGCTGTTTTGAAATGGGTCATAAATATTGCAGCAGGCTCGTATGAAGAGAGATCACTGACTTGTATTTGTAGCCTGGCTGACAGGGCCTTTCAGAACATCCTACTCTTTCTTCAGGGCATCTGTTTACATCTTTAAATTACTTGTTTATGTGACCCTTTCAGTCATTCTACTTACAGTGGTTAACTGGTATTTAGCTGCCAACTCTCATCTACACTCAAATTTGGTGAACGAGACTTCAGTCCGAACAGACACGGATGCCATCAGCCAACATGATGTCTAATGTAGGCTAATGTGTAATCTTGATGTATTTTCTTTGTTTTTACTATTTCTTAAATGCAATTTCTAACGTCTAATCTTGATGTTTTTCAAGCCCCGTGTAAAGCACTTTGAATGGCCTTGTGTCTGAATTGTGCTACGAAAATAAACTTGCCTTGCCTTACAGTGCAGTGTATATCTCCACGATTGTGTGCGGAAGATACATTATTTGGACATCTCTGCTTAATTTTGTTGGGAGTGAAAGCATAACATCTACCCATTCTGTGTGTCTCTTCCAGTGGAGTTTGATGACTGTGCGGGCAACATGGGCGTGAGGTTTGAGGTGTCAGACCCCAGCTTCTACGTGAACAGTGATCTAAATCTGGTTCCCCGGCACGATGTCACATACAGCAGGCCAGTGCTGTTCATCCACGGGCTCAGCGCACACGCAGACGACAAGGCACAGGTGGAAGTCACTGGACTGCCGCTTCAGTCGCCTCACAATCTCAGGGTCAGTAGAACATTGCTGCTGGTGTGTTTGTGGTTGTGGTGTTACGCCTATTTGAATGTGTGGTCAGCTTGTTGTCAGAATCACTTTTTGTCAAAATAAATGAATATCTTCTCACGATCCGCTACCTGTCCATATTGAATCTGGTGTTAATATACAGCCTATGCTCTGCAAACGGGTATGTAAACAAAAACAAAGGGGGCCCACCGTAGCTAGCAACATGCATGTTTACTGAGCCTGGGCTTGGTTTGAACACTGGCAGGTAGTGGACCATGAGGAGAGATTCACTGGATTTGACAAAAAATGATTTTGACAACAAGCGTCCTCCGGAATCTCTGACTCCATCTTACAATTAGAAATGTTACTTTAATGTAGGACATACAGCATATTGACAAGATTTGAATGACAAGGCTCATACCACTGTCATGTCTGTACTGAAAATATACAGTCAGCAACAGGTTAGCTGAGCACAACTACTATAGAAACCAGCAGAAAAAGCTAATACCTGGCTCTGTCTAAAGTAACAAAGACTTGTTGGCAACAGCACAAATAAGGTGCTACGTGTTAGCACCTGACCCTAGAGTGGTGTGAGCTTGTGGCCAGCTCAACAGATCATCAGCTGCCAAATCTCTACAAGACTTGGAGGTGCTGGAGGAGAGGAATCACTAAGACTTCGATCACCCTAACAGTGGCCTCTCTGCTGGGGTCAAAGAAGTGTTACTGCTGACTGAAGGCCATGAACTTCTCCCCTCAGGCCATTTGCATCCTGCACTTACAACATCACTGTCAAACGGATGTAATTCTCTATTGCATATATCACTATGTCCTGGTTGTCTTTTTCAGAAACTACTTGGAAATTGATCTTGCACATGCCATAATAATGTAGCAATATCAGTTTTATATATTGCATATCCATTCTGTATGGATTAAACACATGGTTATTAAGTGACATTTAGAAGTGCTGGTAGGTAGATTTGGTTACACTGGGATAATAATAGACTAGTTGTTCTGTTAAGGAAATAATTTATTAAGTTAGCCCCCATTGCCGGTTTCATCACTCTATACAATATATATATATATATATATATATATACAATATATATATATATATATATATATATATATATATATATATATATATATATATATATATATATATATACACAATATATATATATAGATACACCTTTTTCTGAAAGGTCAACCTCCCCTGGTGAAGCTAGTTGACATCCTTCAGCAGGAATTTAAGGAGATTAACATTCAAAACAGTTCCATTGTTGAATACAACCTTGGTTTTGGCCCACTTTCCTAGGCAATAATAACTTTGAATCTTGTTTACAATATATCCAATCTTCCAACTTTCTTGTTAGACTCTATGTCAGACTCAATTATAGCGATGCCCCATGTTCCCAGATCTCATCTTGTCACAGTGTGTGTCCTTCCTCTCCAGCCACATTCCCTGTTCCCAAGGGCCCTTTAATTGCCATATTCCTTCCATACAACGGATTCCCTCGGATTTTCCCTTCTTCACCCATCACCTGACTGCACCATCCATCTACACACTCATTCCTACTTCCATTATCTGGTCTGCAGTTGGCTGGCCTTCCCCACCCAGCTCCTCATCACGGATAACATTGCCTCATTGAGTGCATGTTGTGGCCCAGTTCTTTTCAATCACTGCCAGATTGTCAAAGTTGCCCTGTGCTTCATGCCTTTGCTTTCAAACCTGAACAGGATTTAGATTTTCGATAAATCTTTGATACCATTTTTTTAAAATGACCCCTCGAGGGGAACAGCATATCATTTTACATCAGGACCACCTTCTACGCGTGTGCTCATACATGTGCAATCGTACGGTGTCAAAGCACACCTCTTCCAACCGGTACCGAGCACTTATACTTGTCAAACAAATTGGACTTTTCAGTTCAAACGTACTTGTGACTGGTACGGATTGTCTAGCGTCACTGCACCCTAAGAGTCTAAAGCCATGCAATAAGTTATGTGAGGCTGCATTGTTTTAAATATGTTCTTTCAGATAGATTAGGCTAATATTCTGATGCTAACTTCTACATCTGCTAAGGTTTTATAAAAGTACAAGGTATAACTGAGGAAAATACATGTAATTAATTAAGCAGGTAATTGATCATACACTTAAAGCAGCTCCGAGTAACATTTAAATATATTTTAAACAGCCTCATGTTTCCTCTCATCATAAATTACCTTTAACAGCAAACAAGACCATCAGTGCAAAGAAACACGTTTTTAAATAGTTTTTATTACTGCGTTTGGTCTGGTCGCACACCCAGTCCGATCTTCGGTTCACACGTGCATGCTCTATGGTCACATATCCATATTGGTCGCAGATTTCAGTGTGGCGAAGCAACGCAATTTGAGAAGCCTATCCCTCCAGGTGAGGGAAGGGAAGCGGGAGCCTTGTTTGAGACAGTTATTTGTCGTCATAATGACTGATAACGGGGCTGAACCATCAAAGAAAAAAAAGAAAATGCAATGAAGAAAAGCTAAAAGGGAGAGTGATAGGCGGGCGGGAGGGTGTTGCCAAGCAACGTATACACAATTTCACGGGAGCGAACTAGACTGCAGTGTTTACTCCTAAATGAATGAGCGGTAGCCTACTAAAATAAAGTTTACTTTGCCTCACCAGCATCATCAGATGACCATTATTCATCTGAAATAGTAATTATTTACAACAACATAAACACATTACCTCATTGTGATCCATACTAACTGCCGTCTCTCGTTCATTCGCTTTGTGTCAGGACACGGAATCTTTCAGCTCCGTGAGAGGTGACACTGCATCAACTCATTGCAATCAGGTGTGTGTAGCACTGACTGGCATTAGTTGATGCTGTGTCACTAACCACTCTCACGGAGCCGAAAAGAGTCCAGTGCCCTCACACTTTCAACACACAGACATGCACTATTGCTTCCTGATCATTTGAATCTCGCACGCCCGGCACGAGCTAGAAAACAGCTTCACGACAGCTGGCGTCGTAAAAATACTACCGCTTTTGTCCAAAGGGGCCGCCAACGTGCAATGTTACTCGTAGTGGCTTTAAGAATGTTATATATAATGTTGATTTCATGGCGGTGCTAGATGAAAAGTCAGATAAAAAACATTTGAGTTAAGTTAGTTAAGTTAAGTTAGTTAGGTCAAGTTAACCTAAAAAAACCTCTGTGTGTTCCCGTCACAAGCTCTACCAGAAAGTGACTTTTAAAACTGTTTTTACCCACTTTCAAGGACACACCTTTAAAACCTTACCGGTTTTAACAACATATTTTGTCCAAATACGGGCTGAAGTCCTCTCGGACGTGGATTTTAACCTCCTTTCAAACCAAAACTTGGACAAAACTACATGCAGAGACAACAGGGCTGTCCTCAGCTGACACTGACAGTGTGGGAAAAGAAACCCCAACACCAGCACTACCACACCGACAAACTTTAACATGGTTGGTTCTTATTGATTGAAGTTGGTTTTATCAGCGCTGCAAAGATCTAACAAAATATCAAGCCACTGGCAAACTGCTGCAAGCACTGCGGGCCCGGTAGCTAAACCGGCTCAGTCAACAGAGGGTGAGCACAACAAAAACCAGCAATGGCACCACTTACCTCTCCATCTACTCCCTGCGATGGCTGTTTTCGGCTGAGCCAGAAAGTCACTGAACTGGAGGGAAGAGTCTCTCGCCTCTACCAGATTGGAGAGGACGAGCGGATCCTCGACACAATATTAGAACAAGCACAAGCGCAGTGTTTCAGCACCGCGGCGGCTGCAGCAGGTGAGGCTGCTACTGGTGCCAGTGGAGACCTCGATGACACGGTACTGTGGACCAACACCACCCAGCCCCCGACTGGAGACCAGTGGACCCAACTGGGAGCGAAACCCAGGGCTCTCCTGTGTTCCACCCCGGGGCAGTCGGCACCATGGACGCCGGTTCCTCATCGGGGAAAATACAGCAGCAAACCGGGGAGAAGATCGCCCCCGTGTACACCTCTAGTTCAGGATCTATGCCTCTCCAACCAGTTCATTGTGCTGGGTGAACAGGAGTTTCCTCCACTCGATGGATCCACGCAACGGGCCCCAGAACACAGGCTATCTGCTCCCCGACCCGCACCAATGACTCGGCTGGCTCCATGCCAGCGACTCGGCCCTCTACTCTCGGGAAGGCTGTGTCTGTAACGTTCACTCCTCGGCCAAATCCTCCTACAGTCGGTTCATCTTCTCGCCAGGCCTCGAGCACCCTGGCTTCTTCTCCCACCAGCAGGACCTCCACCAGACCCGGCCCAGCAGCCACCGCCAACGGAGAGTCACAGCCTGACCGGAGCCTTCGGCAACGTCCACCTGGATGGCAGCATCCTCGGCAGCGTGGCCCTCGTCCCCTTCCCACGATGCTCATCATCGGTGACTCCATCATCAGGCATGTGAAAACACAATCCTCCACAACTGTGTGTTTTTACGATGCCACTGTCAACGATGTTGCTGCTGAAATCCGCAGCGTTTTGGAGGCACACCCCTCTGTTAACACCGTGGTGGTTCATGTTGGAACCAACGATGCCCAACGGCAACAGTCGGAAATTTTAAAGCAGGATTTTGTCCGGCTTTTTGGCATCCTGAAGCAGGCCAGAGTGAGAGTCTTCATCTCCGGACCAGTCCCCACCCTCGACCGTGGAATGGGGCGTTTCACCAGGCTGCTGAGCCTCCACACCTGGCTGTCCACTACCTGCCAGGAGCACGGGGCAGTTTACATCGATAATTTTAATCTTTTTTGGGAACGCAGGGACTCCTTTAAACAGCATGGCCTCCACCTTAATTTCAGGGGATCGCGACTCCTCTCACAAAACATTACCTTCTCTGTCCCACACCACATGAACAATCAACACGCCGCTGAAGAGCTTGGATCTTCTTCATCATCATCATTCACCTCATCACGTGATTGACAACATATCCAGGTACAGTCTCCACTACACCCCATAGTATCACTAGACACACGCCCACTCACCCAACACTATGCTCAAGGAACAGGAGACACTTTAATACTGCAAATCTATTAAACCTTTTATCCATTACCCTTCAGCCACAGTCTGCTAAAATAAATCAGGCTGACAATGCTTTGAACAAACTAAGTTTGGCCTTGTTGAACGTAAGACCATTGGCAGGTAAAACATTTTTAATTAATGATTTTATTACAAAGCACAAACTTGATTTTCATGTTTTTAACTGAAACTTGGTTGGACCAAGACAACAGCTCAGCTGTTCTTATTGAATCAGCCCCCCGAAACTTCACTTGCATGAGTGAAGCCAGAGTAAATAAGAAAGGGGGTGAAGTTTATATTTTGTTTAATGAATCCCTCCAATGCAAAAAGATGTCATACGGAAATTTTGTTTCATTTGAATATGTGGCTCTCCAGTTGAATTCAGCCTCTCAAGCTATTTATATTACTATCTAAAGGCCACCTAAATACTGTGCAAACATTTTTGATGAACTGCTGTCTGTAATCTGTATTGAGTTTGTAATTGAGTTTTGTTTGGACTTTCTGGAACTGTACTAAACTGGTTTGAATCATACTTAAAGGTCAGAGACTACTATGTATCAATAGGCAATTTCACATTAGAGAGAACAAATATTACATGCGGGGTCCCCCAAGGTTCCATTCTTGGGCCTCTTCTGTTTAACATCTACATGGTCCCACTAGCTCAGATTATGAACAAGAATAAATTATGTTACCATAATTATGCAGACGACACTAGTGTTGTTTTTGGCGGCCTGTTTTAAGTTTAGTTTTAGTCTAGTCTTTGTGTCAAACTGTAATTTTAGTTTGTATTAGTCTTAGTCACGTTTAAACTCTTTTTAGTCTAGTCAAGTTTCTGTTGACTAAAAGTCTGAGCATTTTAGACTTCTCTTAGTCTGAATTATCTGTGACTATTTTCGTCTAGTCTTAGTCAACAAATACTGATGACATTTAAGTCTAGTCTTAGTCAATGACATTTGTATTTTAGTCTTTTTAGTAATACAATTATATTTAACCCAGTTAATATTGTACAAGTACCTAGTAGCCTATAGTACAGCCAAAATCAAAATGTTCTTTAAGTCCCCCATTTCACAAGTCAAACAAGGTTATCTTGTCTTATTATATTATGTTTACCTTATAGACTCAAGAATACATGCAATTCCAGACACGGAAGACGCTCTGATTGAATTTACATCATATTTATTTGAGCTACCAAACATGTAAGAATGCCGGATTCCTCAACCTGAACAGCAGTCTGGTGGAGCTCGGACAGCTTCTCTTTGTGTTTCAAAATATCCTGTCTAATGACAAACATTTACATAAAATAAATAGGCCTAAATAAAATAGCTTCAAATGACAATGTCAGACAAAATTGACATTACATTCAAGTTTAATTAAGAGAAAAAAGGTTCTTGAATGCTAGAGCTACAATTACATAATAACAAAGTGCAAATAAAATGTTTGTGTATGACTTGTATTGCTTGTAAACTGAAGTCAGATTTTGTATTACAAGATATAACCAGTGTTGGGAACGTTACTGGGCAAGACACTTCACCCACCTTGCCTCGTGTGAATGTGTATGACTGCTGTATGTTTGAGGTGGTGGTCGGAGGGGCCGATGGCGCTGAATGGCAGCCTCGCTTCTGTCAGTCTGCCCCAGGGCAGCTGTGGCTACTATGGTAGTTTACCACCACCGGTATGACTGTGTGTGAACGAATTGTCTGGAACCCTGTAAAGCGCTTTGAGTATCATGAAAGGCGCTATATAAATCCAAGCAATTATTATTATTAAAATTGACATTACATTCAAGTTTAATTAAGAGAAAAAAGGTTCTTGAATGCTAGAGCTACAATTACATAATAACAAAGTGCAAATAAAATGTTTGTGTATGACTTGTATTGCTTGTAAACTGAAGTCAGATTTTGTATTACAAGATATAACCAGTGTTGGGAACGATACTTTAAAAAAGTAATTAGTTATAGTTACTCACTACTTGTTCCAAAAAGTAACTGAGTTAGTAACTGAATTACTTTATAATAGAAGTAACCAGTTACCGGGGAAAGTAACTATTTGCGTTAGCCTACTGTGAAAAAAAAAAGTTGCCATATGTCAACAAATTTGGATTTTTCTGAGCAGTTGAAATGAGTAGAACAGACAAGTAGGCCTACTTGTAGGCTACATAACCTTCAATATTTATTGCACATCAACAGACAGCAAGAGGTTTATCCTGCACTTCAAGTATTTTGTTCTCAACAAAAGTAGCCTAGTAGAGGAAACTGCTGAATGTACCGTGCTGATCTTCTATATCACTGGATTCACTTCAGGGGTGTCGGCTAAAACACCACTTGAGGCCTAAAACGTCAAACCATGAAGCATGAGAGATGAGAGGAGGAGTAAGGATTTATCCTATGTTTATTTCCTTTTTTAACATGCACAGCAGCATACAGATCCCAGAAAAAGAACAATAGCAATATTCGGCTCGTGATGACTCGCTAAACAGCTGTTGCAACCGGCGAATCGCGGCCGTTTAATAACGTTACGTGCATAAATTATAATTTATAGAGATCGGGAAACTCCATGCACTTACTCACAAGGGCGATGCAAACAAACTCAGGGAGAGCACGTTTCAACCGTGAATTGATAGATGGTTACTGCGGCAACGTGCACGTTTACACAACAGAGAGAGAAAGAAAAAGAAACTTCACTAAACAGTGCTCCGGCTGACTGACGTGACGGCGCTAACTGACAGTTATAATGTCATCCATACTGAATAAAACACAACTAGAAGTTTGTGTAGTAGCCTATGGAGCCAGGGGTGCGTTCGGATTACACAGTTTATTCAATCAATTCAAAGTAACGCACGGCATTTAACGTTCAGTAACGATAACGACATTGTAACAACGGAAAAAGTAATTAGTTAGATTACCCCGTTACTGAAAAAAGAACGGTGTTACCTAATGCCGTTATTTTAAACGGCGTTATTCCCAACACTGGATACAACACAAATGGTTTGAACCATGCGATTGGTAGCACAGACGGCATACAGTGGAATTTGTTAACAGAACTTATTACATGGCACTTTGAAAATCCTATGTAAATCACGGCATTCTACAGGTCTGTTATTTCCAGCAAGACAGACCTCTGTCAAAGGTATAATGACCGTTGCTAAGGACCTACGTCATAGTTTTGAAGGATAGACGTCCACAAACAGGGCTACTACTCTTTCAGAAAACAATTGAATATTTTTTCAACATGACTTTGCATGTATCAGGAGAGCAGGGAACACAGGAGTCATGGTTAATATCCGACAGGAATCCAGTCAAGATGACGTGAGTACGTTTGGCCGCATATTGACAGTTAGCCTACAGTAACTTCAGGCTGCAGCCCAAAGTTAACCCACCGCCGCAGCTGCATCTTCCATATTGCCGCGAGTGGGGATTGAGGAAGTAACGTCGCCTCCTAACGTCCTGTTATTTCAAAATAAAAGCCAACTCACGTTTGTCTAGTTAAGTGCTCATGTTAAGCCAGTGAAATTCTTTTAATCTGAAGCCGTAGCCTGTTTGCTGCCCTAGGCTCAGGAAACAGAAATATTGCAAAAATAATAATAATGGCGAGACAAAATAGCCTTATAACATTTTGTGTCCTCTCGTTTTTGCCAATGAACATGAAGATATATTTTAGCAGAGTTTTTGTTTTTGTAAACCACATTTAGTCCCGTTTTTATTCGTCAACAATAAAGCATTATATATTTGATTATAGTCTTCGTCACATGACCACCATTTACGGTGCGTCTCATCTCGTTTCTGTCACGTGATAAAGGTTCGTTGACGACGATATGTTGTCATATATCTTGTTGACAAAAACAACACACACATTTACATAACCATATCACCAGGAGACTATAGTCCGATACAAGCACTGAGTATGTATTTTATCTGTGTATTGAACAAATCAATGACTGGATGTGCCAAAATGTTCTTCAATTGATCAACGACAAAACTGAAGTCATTGTCTTTGGTGCCAGGGATGAAAATTAAAAGTCAACGCACAGCTGAAATCTGTTATGTTAGAAAGCACACACCAAGCCAGAAATCTTGGTGTAGTCATAGATTCAGACTTGAATTTCAAAAAAACACATGATATCAATGACTAAGTCAGCCTACTACCACCTTAAAAATATATCAAGAATTAAAGGGCTAATGTCTCAGCAGGACTTAAAAAAACTTGACCATGCATTTATTTTTAGTAGACTTGACTACTGTAACAGTGTCTTTGCAGGCCTTCCTAACAAATCAATCAGACAGCTTCAGCTAATTCAGAACGCTGCTGCTCGAGTCCTCACGAGGACCAAAAAAGTGGATCACATCACCCCAGTTCTGAAGTCTTTACACTGGCTTCCAGTCACTCAAATAATTGATTTCAAAATACTGATGTTGGTTTACAAAGCCTTAATGGTCTAGGGCCAAAATACATTACTGATCTGCTGATCCGTTATGAACCTACCAGAGCTCTCAGGTCGTCTAGGACAGGTATACTAAAAGTCCCCAGAGCTAGGACTAGACAGGGAGAGGCAGCTTTCAGCTTTTATGCACCCAATCTCTGGAACGGACTGCCAGAGAGTCTGAGGTCTGCTGTAACTCTCAGCTCTTTTAAATCGGGTCTCAGCACTTTCCTGTTTCCCTTTTAACCTGTCATTTGTATTTGTTGTTCAAATGTTTTATTTATTGTATTTACATGTTGTATTCATATCCATGTTTTTAAATTTGTTTCTTTTTTGTATGTGTATTCTATACTTGATGTATTTGAATTTTGACCCTGTGAAGCACCTCGAATGGCCCTGTGTCTGAAATGTGCTATATAAATAAAATGTCCTTGCCTTGCCTAAAACCCAAAATGTCACATTATATTATATCAGGAAAAAAATCATCAAAGTTGTGGAATTAATCTCCTCTGGAAAATGAATGTTTGTACAAAATTTCCTAGAAATCCACTTAGTTGTAGCAATATTTCAGTTGAACCAAAGTAGTGCATTGACCTAGAACAATATCTCTCGTATCGCCAAATAAATGTGATTCCTCTTTACCAACCAATAATAGATGCAAAACAAAATAAAAATGCCATGTTAAAGTGATCCACAAACAAAAATGTCTTGGGGAAAGCAAGCAATTACTCAAAAGTAGGACAGACCATACGGCCCCATTAGTCACTAGAAACTTTACTTCCCCTCGTATAACTTGCCAAATTACTAATTCACTTATATCCTCAATGACTTGCCGAGGTAACACCCACGGGCTACCTAACCAAATAAACGATGGTGAGAGAGAAGCATAAACAAATGAGAGCCACATCATGCCGAAAGCGATTGAGACATTCATTAAGCTCGGGGCAGGGAGAATGGTAGCAGCAGGACTCTGAGCACTGCAGCAGGAAGACGGATGATCTGTGAGAGCATGAAAGGAACACCAACTGTACCTGCAGTCCCTAGAAACTTTTCCTCATCAACTTTATGTATTTGTACTAAACAGATGGGGGGATGTGGTATATGGAGGACAGGAATCAAGGACAATGGTGTTTGTTCAGGTGTAGAGAGTTTTACAAAGCAGTCCATTTTCTCGCAACGGACATACATTTCTGTGGACTATCCAAATAAAAGGACACATTGGCAGTGAAACAAAATGCAGTGTTGGGATGCAGGCTTACTGGCCGAAGTCCCACATAATTGGAACAGGCCAGTTTAATTGTTCATTTACCAAACCCTGGTGTTTTTATGTTCCCCTGTAGAACATGTTTTCCTTTTCTCTTTGCCTCTATGTGACCACATGCATTGAATAATGATTAAAAACACACGGGGAAATATTAATATATGCACATGTCACGTGGGTCTTCATCAAAGATGAATTGGTTGTCTATTATTCTTATAATAAAGCAAAGATTGCACCAAACTAACTGGACCCCAGTTAGATGTCTGGAATTTCCGCTGGGAAATACCAAATTGTTAAAGATGCAATATGTAACATGGTCCACTATAGTGCACAGTGCAAAGAACATATTGTGTTTGTAGGGTTAGTGCTTGTTTTTAGGGCATGATCACCAAAATTAGAGGTTGTGATGCTTTGGGCATAGCAACCACTATTAGTGTTAAAGCATTAGGCCGGCGCGACTGTCAAATGATTAGGACGCAATATAGTGCATGTCCGTATTGAAAGTGTGAGGGCACGGAATCTTTTTGGCTCCGTGAGAGTGGTTAGTGACACTGCATCCACTCAATGCCAGTCAGTGACACACACACCTGATTGCAATGAGTTGATGCAGTGTCACTAACCACTCTCACGGAGCTGAAAGATTCCGTGCCCTCACAGAAAGCGAATGAACGGCAGTATGAATCACGATGAGGTAATGTGTGTGTTATTGTAAATAATGACTATTTCAGATGAATAATGGTCATCTGATGATGATGAAGCAAAGTCAACTTTGTGTTAGTACCGTTCATTCACTTAGGAGTAAACACTGCAGGACTAGTTCACTCCCATTAAATGGTTTACACGTTGCTTGGCAACGCCCTCCTCCCGCACATCTATCACTCTCCCTTTTAGCTTTTAGTTGTTCTTCATTGAATTAATTTTTTTTTCTTTGATGGTTCAGCCCCGTTATCAGCCATTATGACGACAAATAACTGTCTCAAACAAGACTACCCTTCCCTTACCTGGAGGAATAGACTACTCAAATCGCGTTGATGCGCTACACTGAAATCTGCGACCAGTATGAATATGTGACCAAAGAGCCTGCATGCGCAAGCCAAAGGTCGAACTGGGTGTGCGACCAGACCAAAGGCATAAATAAAAACTATATACAAACGTCTTTCTTTGCACTGATGGTCTTGTTTGCTATTAAAGGTAATTTATGATTATCAGAGGAAAATGAGGCTTCTTTAAAGATATTTAAAAGTTCCTTGTAGCCGCTTTAAGCATCAGCTGTTCCACTGGACTACTCGAGTAGTTTTCGTTCCTCGTCAGTGCTCTTCAAAACCCTCTATTTTAAACTCTTATATGGTTGTCTTGGATAGTAATCATCTTCTCTGTTTTCTCTCCCCATCATCTTATCACTGAGGCTGTAATGCTTTTTTAAACAAATGCATTAAAGAGGGCTATTTATATTTAAATGGGACAGTATTAGCTGTATATTTGCATCACTGTTAAAGTATTTTGCTCTTTTCAAAGTCCATTTGGTTTCAAAGATTACGGATGTGGGTGTTTTCCAACTGCCAAATATGGCATCTCTGAGGTTGTGCGAGTATGTTAATTGATGATAAATATATAGATGAATAAGGCAAAAATATTGACAGAAACAAAAATGAAAAAAGATTGTTGGAGGAGCCAGGCAAGGAGGAAGACATCTCAAGCTAATAGAAGCATATTATACAAGAAGATTGAGGCAGGTAGGTTAACAGATCTCATTATGTCACTATCAATTAATCTGCTGAAGCTCTGGGACTCATATAAGCAGCATATATTGTCCTTTTCTCAATCCATATCCTGTCCTCCCCTATACTCCCCCGTGCCGTGCCTCTACAGCGTCACAAGAGGCGCATCAAACATGCGCACAGAGCAGCAGCGGTTTCTCAAGCATATGTCACTAACTCATGGTGTGATTAAAAGCTTGTTTCAATAAGCCATGGTTTTGACTTGTTGAATGACTTTGCTGATACCACTGACTGCCCTCGGATGCTGAGCTTAAATCTCCAGTCTGAGATAGTACTCATGGTAGTCTAGTCATGTTGCCTTTTCCCTGTTTTTTTATTGTGTATAATTCTTTATTATTGTACCATACACGTAGTTTGTTTCTTTTGAAATTTGATTTGAGTAAGGAAATCTCTTTTGTTGTGTTCCGGTCAAAGTTAGATTTGGTCTGATTTGCTCAAACTCCCTTTCTCTTCTCTTTGATGCACAAGGGAAACATTCCATGGTGGATTCATTGGCATAACTAATCGTATCATGGCAGAAATTATTGACTGGTGATAATTGATAAGTGCTGTGAGCGAAGGTGGAGAGAATCAGTTTTTAATACCTCGGCACAAGCTGCTAGTTTGCAGTAACACAGGCCCAGAGAGGGAGAGAGGCGGCTGATGAATGTTTCCTATTATGAGCAAAACTCTGAATTCAAAGAGTAATTTATTCCTCCTTTTTTTTTGCAGCCGATCAATATGTGAATTAATGGAAGAATGCATTTCAATTTAACAAATGCATGCACCAAGATATGGACCTTTTTGTGTGTATTTTTCTGTGTTGTTTCAGTTGTGCTGTGTGCAGAACAACAGTTGTGCACAGCATTTGCTTGCCTTCAGGGGGCATTTGCAAGCACCATTCAAATGTAAAATCTGATAAGAGGCAAAATAATCTGAGTCCAAAGGCCTATTTATTTTGCTTTTGTTATGTTTCATCCACTTTCACATACTGAATGAAATGGTATATTGCATTCAGAGCGAAATCCTCAGCCTGCAACGGCAAATAGATTTTCTTCTAACCAAGCTTTCAGTGTTGAGTAAGAATTTCTAGGGGTGACTAAGATGTGACATCTTGCAACCACAGCACAATATCGCACATTATACAACACAGCACACATAATCTTCCTCTCGCTTGTCTTCATCCCACTCGAGCTATCTTTCCTTAGTTTTTTTCTGCAGCTGCTGTTTGTTAAATCCGTTTACTGCAATTGTCTATTGCTTTTTTGCACCATTTCCTCCTAACCCTCCATCTTTTGCTGAAATGGTAGAATATCTCTGCTTATAACTATCTGCTAAAATTATTATTAGTACCAGTGGTTCATGAATGATTGTTCATGAACTTGTTCATATTAGGGGCAAACGTGAACTGAACGTACTGTTTTTCTGCCTGATGAACGTTATTGTGAACGCGTTTATTCTGGCGTTTGCGAACGACTCTCAGTTTGTCGTTCAAAAGAGTGCCATATTTCCATAGAAACCCCCCTAAAACCATAGATAGTATATAATATGGATGTATCATCCGTGCTTATCTCAGTTATTCACACGGCATCCAATAATCCTGGTTTATGCGCGTCGCCATCTTGTGAGATTTTTACTCCGCCTCACGTCGTAGAACAAAATTCCCCCTCCTCAGTGTTGTCATGGAGATATGAGCTAAACATACAGACTAGAATGTTTATTTGGACCAGGCTGTAAATAGGTTTAATAAGACTGTGAAAACGGCCTGTTTAACAAGTCAGTCAAAGAAAAATTGCTCAGTCCTGGTACCGCTAAAACACACAGAAAACAGGCCTTAATATTTAGCGGAAAAAACACCTAATCTGGCAACACCAGCCACCACAGAGTCGCACCGCCGCATGCGTCATCAAAATGCTCGATGGTGTTTTGTGCCCCCAACGTGAGTTGGCCGTTGAGTGTCACATTCTCAGTCTCCGGTCTGTGTCGGGGCTATCACAGAGTTGTCAAGTTTCCAGTCCAGCACCATACGGACTCCCTCTCCCCTTTCCCCCCAGGAGGTCATTCACCTCCTACCAGGCCATTGCTTAAATAAGACATTGTTTCTTAGCAATTTTTGCCTGTCTAAATAAAGGTTGATGATGATGATGCATGAAAAAAATCAAACATTGTTCATTTTCAGCCTTGGAACAATTTCTTGCTTTGGATGGTCACGTTCCAATTTGGCACACATTAGTTGTTTTGTTCTTCTTTGAGAAATATACAAATAGGTGACAACTGAAGTATAGTATCTAAATTCAGATTCTGAACAAAGGTCTCTTAGATTTAGTTGAAAGCTTTACTGAAAAGTGTGTCAAGGGAATCATGGATCCTTACATTGATGACTATTTAGGTCAGCTGAAGATAAAGACATTATTTAAAAAAATTGGATCACAAGAAGAAGATATGGGATAATATTTTAGATTTTTAAAGATATAGGATAATACATATAATACTCATGTGAAGTGCAGAATTAATAAGGTTTATAAGTGCAGATTAAATGCTTCTCAGGGCTTATAAACTCAAACCATGATTGGCAAGCTTTCAAATTATCTTCAAGACCAATTAAAGGTGAAGTAAGCGATTTATTTATGTTAATATAAGTGTTAAATCGCTCTTTATTGACACAGTGATCCCTTACATAATGTGCGCGTTTCATAAAGCCGATCTCTCAGTCAGCTGCTCTCCATGTAATCGACAAATACACTTTACGGGGATCCCGAAATTAATATCCTATCACAAGAGAGAACGCTACAAACCGACACCCGTCTCACTCATGGTCTCACTGCCAGTGCACGCCAGAGCAACAGATGGGTGAATGTTTATGCGCCTACAATGGCGGAGAAGCTACAAATCTACCCAATGTCTGTTTTGATGGTTTTTATCATGTTTTATCACAATTACTTATCTGAGATGGTGCTAGATAACTCGCTGTTTGAAGACCACAGTGCATTAATGTGGTGACGTGGGGACGAGCGAGGGGACTGCTAACTGCAGTAACTGACAGGAAGTTAGCTAAAAGAACCATTCCGCTTACAGCTCCTTTTAAGTTAACATCTAGGGTCAGTTTTGAATTGTTACTCTTACTAATGAGCTTTTTTTTTAAAGTTATGTTTGGATTATTGTCAGGGCACACTGTTCACCACATGTGAAACACACTTATAATCACTTTGGCACACTATTAATTAATTCAGCTAATGGAATATTTGAAATAAGCATCAATGTGTCACTATGTTACGCTTGACTGAGTGAAAGTGTTTATGCTTCATTGATTATTCTTTAACAAAGTGTGAAACATTGTGCTGTTGTCACCCACAATGGGGACATATTACTAGGCAGGTTAAAAGTAATATACCTATATTATAATTCAGAACCATGATATAGATACCTTCATTCCTTAGTGAGTGTTGAGCATGCGCACACGCAGAGAGGGTCGCGCACGTGATCGTCAAAGCCATGTGTTTGCTGTGCAGAAAAAATGCACATGTAGATAGGGTCGAGCACTGTGCCTCCCGTTGCAGAAATGCACAGTGATGCTTTTATGCTCTTGGAATTGTGTTGCCGTGGTCGACTTCTGAATGAACGCCATAGCTTAGCCTTGTATTAGGGCACGTGACTGATTGCCCGACCAGGCTGAATATCCTATAGTTCATTCCACATTGAATAGATGTATATCCCTGTCACCACTGGCCTTGATATTATCCATTTCTCACCAGGTCTCCAACACATTGTCAAGATATGAGTAATAACACTTCTCAATATAGCATTGAGAGTGAAAATGGCAGAATAGACAAGGACGTGACTTTACTGCCACAGTAACTCTGCGCTCAGATGACGATGACAAAGGCTCCATCTTTCTCTCTGTCAAACATGCAGGGACACACACAAGACATACAGTATACATACAAAATACGGTATTTTCATGTAAACCTTTCAAAGTTATAGCCATATATGCCCTCTACTTTGTTACCTCTGACTGTTCAAATATATTTAAAACTTCCTTACAAGTCTTTTTTCTCTAGATATGACACTTTCAACTCAGTACACTGGAATGCCCTAATGATCATTTGAGAGACAAAGAGAAAGGAGAAGTAAATGTATTATGGCTGGATCGGGATTGATGGTGCAGCAGTATTTTATGAAAAGGACACATTAAAGATTCATAGCTTCCGTCTCTTATGATCTCACCAAGCTGAAAGAACACTATTCATCACACATTCATACCGCAAATACGAAAAGTGTGAAGAAAAGCTATTGCTAAGTGAGAGAAAAAGGACTTCAAGTTCCAAGATTGTTTATTCTCCATATACACAAAAAAATACAGGTGCAGTTATTTCCGATGACATTTTAAACCTCTGGCTCCTTCCAACAAAGCAACAGACACAAAAAGACAATAGTGCAAAGATACATAATGCTAATAACTACTGTATAAGTAGAATGTAGAATAAAGTACTGCACAGTAACATAATACTCTACTGTAATGTGGGGGTGGGGTGTTTGAACAGGTGTTTTAAACAGACGCGTATATATAATATACTGCTCTGGAAAAAAATAAGAGACCACTCCAAATGTTCAGTGTCTCTTCTTAAACTATTTAGAGGCATATTTTTGAGCAAAATGAACATTTTGATTTTATAATATAAACTACTGACAACATTTCTACACATGTCACAAAAAAAAGATTGTCGTGAAGAGCATTTTCAATAAGTAATGTAGAGAGGAAGATTGAAGAAAAATCCAGACTGGTCTCTTTAATTTTTTCCGGGGCTGTATATGAACAAATGTAACTATAGAAAGATACAAACATGATGCTATGAACAATTGGTACAAATGCAGGTGTGTATATATAAATATATGAATAGATCTAACTATAACAGATGTAATCATAATGGTATGACCAGATGGGATACATATAGATGTGTCTATATTAAACAGCAATACATAAACAGGTGTACACAAAATGGACGTTTGCTGAGTGTACCAGTCTTATGGCCTGTGTGATGCAGCTGTGAAGTCTGGTGTTGCGAGACTGGATGCTGAGGTACCGTCAGCCTGACGGAAGCAGGCAGGACAGTTTGTTACTAGGGTGATGGGGGTCTTTAATGATCCTGCATGCCTTCACCTTACAACGCTGGGCGCAAAGGTACAGTTCCATGAATGAAAACTCCATCTTGGTTATATGCTGCGCAGTTTTCAGCACCATCTGTAATGTCTTAGGCAAGGGTGGATAAACTGCCTAACCAGGCATAAGGGGGATGCAATCAGTCAGGATACTCTCGATAAAATCTATGTTGAACCTATGCAGAGAAGACCTATTTTCTGGGCAGATACACATATGATACGATACCATACAACTTTATTGTCATAGCAAGTCTGAAATCTTACTTGCATCGCAGCACCTCCATATACAACATCACTGTAAAGACAAGACAAGAATCAAGTCATCGACACAATACCCAAAATACATGATTCAACAACAAAAGACAACATTTAAGGCCCACCAGTGTTCATTTGATCTGGAATTACCTGGTACAGGAATGAGTACTGCAGTCTTACCTTATTACATTTTGCAACCCTAAATCTCTAGTTTGATGGTAATTAATTGTACTCATTGTTCAGAAAGTGTTTGGAGTGAGAGCAGATTTTGTTAGCCATCCTCAGCACGTTTTTATGGTAGAATGATTCACTTTCTGAAGTGGTTGACCTTCTATCTTTGAGCAGATTTTGAATACGTGGGGCATCTGATCAAGTTGCTTTAGGTTAGGAGAACAGTCTGATGAAATGATATCCACATCTGGACACCACTTGTCGTTGACCATGAAGCAGACACCTCCCCCCTTATATTGCACAATGTTATAGTCTGGTCCTAGCGATAAATGGAGAGTTCATGTGGAACAATGGCAGCCTCTGAGATCAAAGATTTGGTCCAAGCCTCGATAAAACCATAAGGTTATAGTACTTAATGTCCCGTTGAATTGCAATCCTGCTCGGCGGCTCATCCTGCTTGCTATCCAGTGATTGGACATTTGCCAGAAGTATATGTGATAGAGAAGGGCAGCTTTCACGTTTCCTCGCCCTGACCAAGACCCTGGACCACAGCCCTTGCCTTCGTCTTTCTTAGCCATTTTCAAGGTACAGCAGCAGGTAACCATGGAAAATTACCATTATTTTGTAGGTTGTGATAACAAAGTGATGTCCACCAATGGCCTTATGTGTCTCAAATAGTTATATTGTATATTGCTTGCTTAGGTGGTTCACATGTTGCAAGAACGTCTTAAAATTTATACGACCATAAAGAAGCAAATTTAAGGAGGAGCTCGAGACACAACTGCCATCTATGGCGCCATCTTGAATTGTTTTTGAATTGAGGTAGAAAGGTGAAGGAGAAGTATAGCGACAATTTATCTTTTCCAGAATATCCTGTGGTGAGCCATCCTTGTCGAGCAGGACAAACATACATATTCAGCTGATCATGTTTGTCAGTTCGCCTAGCTGTCCTGATCCACTACTGTTTTAAATCACCATCACTTCCTCTCCGTATCCACTATAACTAAGCCCAGTGAAGACATGGATATGACAGCATGATCTATCTTAGCCCTAACCCCTGTCACCAGTCCCCACGTCCAGGCACAACAATGACCCCATGGTGCCTGTTTGCCTTCCAGTTCGTATTCCCCTCCTTTACAAATATCACACAGCTGAGACCTGTGAATGATGGGATTGATGTTCTCATCCCTGGGCTTTTGATTCGGGACTTATTTTTACAGGCAGGGCTTAAAAGTCCATCAAATCGCTAGTGAACGGGCCACAAACATACACACACCACCGACTGTGCTCTTTACAAACTAAATAGGTCATATAAACTCTGACAGTTTTGTCCAGTTGTCCGTCTAACCACTTCAGGTGCAGGTTTAGATTTCTGTCTTTGGCATTTGGAAGGTCATCCCCCAGTGGCTTCCATAAGAAAAGGTGTTTGGTGTGTATTTGGTTTTGTTCTGGTTGGGTTGTGGTTTTTGATTACTCTTTCATTGTGTTCTCTCTGACCTGTGTAGCTTGGAGGTGTGGAGGAGAGAGGCGACTGTTTGGTGTTGCCCTTGCTGTCTGAGTCTTGGCACTCTGCTGTAAACAAATGGCTCAGTGTTTCTCTCTTACCTGTTCTCATTCCGTCATTCTGACAGGGGTGAGAATGGTGCCAGGGTCTTTGTCAGCCAAGAACAGCAGTGTGAACAGTAAACACGCAAACATCCCCCTGCACACACACACAAACACACAGTCACATCCGTGTGCAGTGCACATTCTCAAAAAACACAATTTAAGTCGGCTATAAAAGACAAAGGACAAAGGAGTCCATTTGCATTGCAAATTAATCTACAAAAAACTCTGTCGGTATTCTCCCTTTCATATTGAAACTGAGTTGTCATTTCAACCACGGCTCAATGACTGGGCTTGTTGCTGTCTTGTTTATTTCCTTGTTTTTCCATTTAAGCAGTGACTGGCATGGCGTGGACAATGGACTGTGGTTGCAAAGGGCAGATCAGATGAATGCATCTGAAATCACATTTAGTCAACCCTTTTTCAGTCAAAAATAATGAGGGGTTATGATATTATTACATATTAATAATATCAAACATTTTAGATCTTTCAACATTAAGGGGCTTATTATTTATCACACAGATTGGTATACAGTATCTGTCCTTAAAAAAATGTATTCCTTTAATTCATTATAACAAATGTCTCTACTAAAGTGCATCCACATTCTGTGGACATGTATATGAACATTGTAGAGCATTTGTGTGTTTATGTATTTATTGTTTTCTCCTCGGCATGTGTCCAGGTGTGCAGGGAGTGAGCACATTGTGCTCTCCTGTAGGTCATCATCTCCTTGCTAGCCGCTAGGATTCCAGCTTCCTGTTCATAGTGTTAGTGGCATACATTATGTTCATCAACATCCAAGCAGAGAGCCCCACTGGGCTCTATAAGTGTATCAGTTATTTACAGGTGAAAAATAAGGGGGACATATTTGTATTATATTATACAGAAACAACCACGTCTTTGTTTATAACAGCAGGAGGGTTGGAGATAAAATTTGATTTTCATTGTGTTCTCAAGAGCAAAAACAACATATCAGACTGGCTTTGTCTGCATGAACAATGTAATTGCTTTGCCAACACCATGACGTCTCTAAATTGATAATTTGTTATACTGCATTTTCATCTTTGTTGCTTTTGCCTAAATGCTTGTTTCTTCTACTTCTCTCTTATGTCCCTATTTAACATATGAATGAAGAAAAGCTGAATATAGAATTAAAGAGTATAAATTAAATTGCAGTGAAAGCCGCAGTTACTTCACGTTTGCCCAGAGAATATTCTTTCTTCTCCTCTCCAAATGTGTTAAGCACATGGTGCTGCCTGCCAAATGCAGGTGCTCAGCCTATTTGCATTCCTTACACATACCGCTCAGAATTGGGCATCACTCCAAGAGTAGCTTGTTTATTTATTTGTTTTATCATTTCCAAATGCATCCTTGACTGGTTGCTTTATGTGTATATGTTTATGTCATCAGTGGGCTTTAGGTGTATTGCTAACAGGATGTCGCTAACCGTTTTGGACAACGTAGAGTTGGTGATAATGCAGTGAATGTACACTCAACAAAAATATAAACGCAACACTTTTGTTTTTGCTCCCATTTTTCACGAGATAGACTTAAAGATCTAAAATTCATTCCAGATACACAATTCTTACCATTTCTCTCAAACATTGTTCACAAATCTGTCTAAATGTGTGATAGTGAGCACTTCTGCTTTGCTGAGATAATCCATCCCACCTCACAGGTGTGCCACATCAAGATGCTGATCTGACATCATGATTAGTGCACAGGTGTGCCTTAGACTGTCCACAATAAAAGGCCACTCTGAAATGTGCATTTTCTTGCTTTATTGGGGGTCTGGGGACTCAGAACCAGTCAGTATCTGGTGTGACCACCATTTGCCTCATGCAGTGCAACACATCTTCTTCGCATAGAGTTTATCAGATTGTCAATTGTGGCCTGTGGAATGTTGGTCCACTCCTCTTCAATGGCTGTGCGAAGTTGCTGGAGACGGCTTATGGCGGAGAAATGAACATTCAATGCACGAGCAACAGATCTGGTTGACATTCCTGCTGTCAGCATGCCAATTGCACGCTCCCTCAATGCTTGTGGCATCTGTGGCATTTTGCTGTGAGACAAAACTGCACATTTCAGGGTGGCCTTTTATTGTGGACAGTCTAAGGCACACCTGTGCACTAATCATGATGTCAGATCAGCATCTTGCAGCAAAGCAGAAGTGCTCACTATCACACATTTAGACAGATTTGTGAACAATGTTTGAGAGAAATGGTACAATTGTGTATCTGGAATGAATTTTAGATATTTAAGTCCATCTCATGAAAAATGGGAGCAAAAACAAAAGTGTTGAGTTTATATTATTTATTATTATTTTTTGTTGAGTGTATGTTACCACAGTGAGGAAATGCTTCAAAATGTAACTTTGCTTGACAAACAAAAATGTTAAGAATTGTTATATTTCAAAGCTTTAACAATATGCTTTCACTTCTTTGTCTTTTAGGATGTCCTGAGTCTTGGGCAGAAGCCACCACACAGATCTAAGAGATCCCTGCTGGTCCCTGCTATTATCGTAACGGAGAACCAGAGAGCTCCCTTCCCCAAGATCATCGGCAGGGTAAGAAACACATGGTCCTACCATAACCTCAGATGGGTTTGATTTCCCAACCGCATGCACGTCCAACACTGGATTACTATATATGGCAACAAAAACAATGGTAGTTTTCCCTTCAGAGAGAAACATTCGTGAAGTACAGGACCAATGATTCAATATCTGCATTATTTTATTTTATTGTCTGTGATAGTTTGGTATGATTTATCCCCAGACAGAAAAATTGCTCCCTAATATGTTACACAGCGCCATTGAAGCGTAAGGGGAAGCGTATATTCCCTTCAATTTATATTGAAGGGAATATAAACCGATGCCGACAGTAGCGTTATAGAGTAATGTAAGAATGTGAAATTAGAATACAAGTAGTGGTTTTATGAATATAATTTCACATCAAATACGAAGACAAGCATCAAATGGATCCCTTAAGCCATTTCCAACCTATGTCATGGAACCAGATGCTTTAAAAGTGTTTTTCAATCGCTGAATATATTTGGATGTCATTGATTTAGTGTTGACAGTCTATTTGTATTGATTGTTTTACATTAATACAATGCATTTCAAATGTAAGAACCAATTCATTCCTATCATATCCCATCATATGTATTCTGGCAAATGTATAACCATTTTAAATGAATTCACTTTGAATGAATTCATTATTTAAGATTTCAGATGAGCTCATAATTGTAGGCTACCATTAGCATATCATAAAAATATACAAGAGCCAACGCTAAACATGTTATCTTAACAAAATAAATGTACCATGGCTAATATAGTAAAAACACACGGAGTGAATCATGCGTCAATCTCTGTTAAAAGTGTAGCCATATATTACTCAGTCAAAGATCTTAAGCATACTCCTGGAGCCTGGCTCCTGTTTCAACAAAAGGTTCTGTGCCTGCACCTTTCAAGCGTACAGTTTCTGTTGACTACTAGTTTGGGCTAATCCACAATGGTCAACAACTAATCTGCTACATATATGTTCCTCTGTATCTCATTCCGACAGTTAGGCCTACTGACTTGCATTTCACATTAACACGGCACATGACAAGTCTCATTGAAGCAAAGCAATACATTTCTGTTGACAGTTGACAATGATGATGACTGTATATGTTTTTTTTGTAGATTGTTAGACAGTTTTCAGTGAATTGTTACCTTTTTATTAAAGTAACAATACTGATGTGAATCCCACACCTTCGCAATAATGTTAATCCTACCTAAATATCGTTTGGGTGGATATTCTAGATATTCAGGATATTCTATTTAAAGGCCTACTTCACCGGTTTGCATATGAAGGTGTATTGAATTCTGAGATCCTATGTAGTATAAATGTGCGAAAAAAATTGAAATCGGTTCATCCTAGCCTGAGAAAAGGCAGAAAGAGTGTTTTTTTTAACCCTATATTTCTCTTTCTCGTGACATCACAGAAAGAGAAATATAGGGTTAAAAAAAAACTTTGTAAATATTACTGTGATGTCTTTTACTGTGACATCACAGTAATATTTACAAAGTAAGTTTTTTTAACCCTATATTTCTCTTTCTGTGATGTCACGAGAAAGAGAAATATAGGGTTAAAAAAAAACGGTGAAGTAGGCCTTTAAGTTATGTCCAAACAACACAAAAACCAATTTGGAGACTGTTATTAGTGTGGATGCAATTAGTAGCAGTGTGCTAATGGTTCTGCTAGCTGAAAATCAAATAAAAGCCTTTGTTTAATACTTTTAATTATTAAGCTAAAATTGGGCAGTCCTCAGTGTGTGCCTATACAAAGCACTTGATCATAGAGTGAAGGTCTGTTGCCTTTTATTGTTGTTGGACATTTAAGCATTATTGACTAAAACAAAGGGAACGCTGATGTTATTGGCCACGTAATACAACGACAAGAGGTTTACTTTTTACCGGTAAGAAATAGAGCACAATCTCTGTCACAATCTCTGTTCGTTTTTGACCTCCTCGAATGCTGTTGTTTGTATTCCAGATACAGCAATGATCAGCCTGCATTGGTCCTTTTCCTGATATATTTCAATATTGTATTCTTTATTTTCTTTTTGGATATTATATGTTGTTATTACGTCTTTGACAATGGGAAGAACACATACACAACATTGTAGGTGCACATAAACGATGATTGACTCGATTAATACTTCACAATAATCCTATGCAATTACTTTAAGTGGTCCAATTTCAGATCCTGCTTCAGTTTTTCCATCTTGAGTGCAGCGTTGAGCAAGCAAATTGCAAAACTAGACAATGTTAAAACCAATTGAAGCGGTGTGTTTTTGTTCCCTTGTTCATGTCACAGTAATGAGTTCTTAAGCAACACCTGCTATTTATAAGAGCCCTGTCTTCCAACACATCCAATGACGTATGTATAGGTGGTGTAGCTTGCCTATGAATATTACCAGACAAGTTAAATAATAGTCTGAACGAGTGAAAGTAAAGTTTTAGTTCACAGTTTACATTGTTCTTAGGTAGATGTCCTGTAGATGACATCTGTTCAATCAAACAGTCAGCCGAAGCCTATATATTATACAGAAAAGCAGCATACATAGCATGGGTTCATTTCAATATTAATTTACGATCCATTATATCCAGTTGTTGGACTTAAAAGTCTTGGAAGGCTGTCTCTGCCATGAAGAAAGGGCTGAACGTAAGTAGTTACAGCATTCTTGAAGGCAGTTAATTTGCATACTTAGTCCGTTTTACACACCAACTCATGCACACCAACTCATGCACATAGCTGCCGAAAAGGAAGCAGGATAATACATGTTATATTATTACATTGTTATATACTATATGTTGTGTCTGTTTTTGGTTGGACAGATGCACATGGGGCAAAGTAAATTTCAGCAGTAGGTAATTCTCCAAGACTTTCTTTAAGGTTGGTAGGTGTGATCCAGATTGAAATACTGCTCTTAAATCTCCAAATTATTTGTCAAGACCTGATATAATGTCTTTTCAAAATACCTTTAGCATCTGTTTTGGATTGGCGACATGATTTAATTAAATTAGCCAAAAAACTTACATAAAGTTGGATTAAAATATTTTTGACTTCTTCTCATGAAATGATTGTAATAATGTGATTTATTATTGATAGATAAAGTGTATATCTCCTATAAAAGTTATTGATCAACTTCATCCAAACATATCGTGTTGAAAACCAAACAACAATTATCTTTTGCAAACTGTGTATTCAGGCTTATACAAAACTGGGGCAAGCAGGCCATGGCATCTGCTGCACCCCCTCTGCATGAAGAAATTCTCTCACTGCAGCTGCCCTATGTGGTCTTGCATTGTCGTCTTGCAGCTCAATGTGTTCCCATAGACCTTCCTTGCTTGTGTGAGGCAACAGTTTTCTAGGATATCCCAGTATATGACGGTGTTGACGTATGCATCCAGCACCACCAATGGAGTTTTTCCTCCATAATGAATACCGGCCCATACAATCACTGAGACGCCACCTCATTGAGTGGTTTCCTGGATGCAGTCATCACAGAGGTTCTAACCACTTAATCAATGCACCCTTTGTCTTCCATCTACACGGTCAAGGTTATAGCGGCTCTCATCCATAAAGACAACATGTCGTCAGTGCCCAAGCTGTAATGCCTGTCAGGGGTGGCCATACTCAATATTAGTGAGTGAGTGATATTTGAAAGAGTAATATTGGACATTCCTATGCAGGGAAACCCCTGAAATGTATTTTTCCTGATTGACCAAGGTTGAATCATTGAAAGAAAAACCTTCCTTTTATTCAATACCCCCAATTTAGTTTAAGCCTGAATATACAGTATGCAAAGGCTAATTGTGGTTTAATTTTCACTGTGATGTGTTTGGATGAGATTGATCAATACAGTTTTGATAAACGAAGATATGAAGATATAAACTTTATCTGTCAAGAATAAATCACATTTTCACAATCATTTCATGAGAAGAAGTCAACAATATTTTATTCCAACTTCATGGGAAACAGTGTATTGAGCATGTGTGATGAATAGTGTTTACGTTAACACCCCGGTGTTCAGAGAGCATATAATAATCATAAGCAGGTTGAAGGACAAACACCTACACCAAAGACATCTAAATCTGCAGCTTTAAAAAAAAAAGGCAGATTAAATATAAAAAGTCCTTTTTGTTAGTGACCACATATTTAAGACAGAGAAGCAGTTTTCACGGAGCATAACACAAGTTCCCAGTGGAGACATACCTCTTTACCCTACTGCAGTCTGACAAGAGGAAACATAATGTTATGAGTCTATAGCATCACAGTGTGACACCCAATTTAATGTGTTGCTGTTCAGAAGTTTTATCAGCCCTGTTGGCATTTGCAGTCGACGTTAAAGCACTGCTCCCATCATTCTGCAGTGTGTGAATCTCAGTTATTTATGTAAGATAGCATTGTGCCACATTATCAGAGTTTCAGACTGGACTTATTTATTGAAAAAATGTATTCTATAAAGCTTTGGAACATGCCAAATATGTTGTGATAAATATTTCTATATGTGTGGCAGATATTGAATTGTGTGTCATTAGATAATGCATCAAAGGCCCTATCTTCCTCTCAAAAGCAACAGTATGGTTACATTTCTATGGTGAAAAAGGTCTGTACAGCAGGTACATCATATCACCAAAGTCTTTTTGGAACAGATGGCCAACAAAAACCCTGACATTTTGGACTCTAAGCATCAACATTTATCTCTTATTGTGTGTCACGAATCGTTGATGTTTCTCTGCTTGTCAGGCAGCTTTGTTCTAGATAAGACTGGACACTATGAGATCATCCACATCTCTCAATGCCTGCCGAGACTAACATAAAAATATATCTCATGCTGAGCCCTAGGCATGATGGAAAATCGTACCCTAGAGACCAAGGCCACAGCACAGAGCCTGGGCCTCCAGCTCAGCCCAGCACTACTCCATGCATGTGGTCCTTATTGAAGCAACTCAGGGGCCCGCAGATACCAGCTTTATGGTGGAGGACAGTGGAGTTAAACCATTGGGGGTTATTTGGAGGGAGATTGTATTCCACACAGGGTTGTGCACTTTTTTACCTGGTGAATTTAAGATAGATAGCAGAGGGATGGGAGTCAGCAGATAGGTTTGGAAACAAATGATCTCTATACTTGTTAGCGAACACTTGAGCTCATTCCACATCAGCCCCATAACGTAATATAGATATTAGGGCTGTCAAGCGATTAAAAAAAATAATCTAATTAATTACAGGCTCTGTGATTAATTTATCTAAATTAATCGCATACTTATATGACACTTTTATACCTGTTTGTAAACAGCTGTATAGCCTACTACAGTTTGTTTCTCTGTCTCTCTCTCTCGCGCGCGCGCGCTCGCTCTCCGTCTCTCGTAACTTCTGTCTCCTCCCCTCAGCCAGCTTTATACATGAACTAGCGCCGAATTTTCTCAAAAAACAAGCAGACAAAATTACGACTTTCCATCTCCCACAACAGGCAGCGCTGCACTGCCACCATTTCATAGCCTACTCATAGGCAAAAATATTGACACACACACGGGGCGGGTGCTAGACAGCTTACAAAATTGGAGGAAGATTGAGAGATAGGCCTACTGTTTTGAACCTAGCCTACATTGTTGCACCCACTAAATCAATAATGCACGGACACTGCGGAGAATTAAGTAAGATGTCTTCCTACCTTCATGCATCCCATAAACCGTCCATAGAGCCCTCGAGTCGGCCCCTTTCCCCTGCTTCTCTCTTTACCTTTCTCCCTTTAACCCACGCGCCCGGCCCGGCGAGCTACAGGTGCAGCTCCGCACCACTTTTGCACCGGGTCAAAGGGCATTATAGAAGTGCGATTAATCTGCGTTAATTTTTTTAATCGCGTTAATTTTTCTGTGATTAATTAATCGAAATTAACGCGTTAATTTGACAGCCCTAATAGATATATGGAGCTGCTGTGGATTGAGCTGTATATCCGCTAACAAGTATAGCCATTGCACTACACATTAACACATTCATGTGAGGAATTGGATGCATAGTGGGTTCATGGCATACATATTCTCTCTCTCCCTCCATTATGGTCCCTTTTCCCCACCCAATTCTAATTCCCTCCACTTCCTGCGGAATTCCATACATCCTCCTCTCATCTCTATATCCCTCCATCCTTCACCCCTATACCTTCACACACATTCAGCTTTGCATGAAGAGACAGGCTAATGTGGGCTATTTTACCCAATAGAAGCCGTACGTAGCAAAATTGATTTTCCACACTAGCAGCTTTCCTCTTCCGACGCAACTTACCATTTCCATATGGCGGCCATTAATTTTTCATGGCACCCACCTTCTCTCCGGGAGATAAGCAGTAGGAAGCTGGCGAGAGGTGAGATTGCACGTGCTACGATTTGACATGTACGACTGTGTGTGTGCACATGTGTGAGTGTGTTGGTCGAGGTGAGGGTGGGTTTTGCTGTCAGGGGGAATAGCGGGTGGCAGGGTAAACTCCTTGTTGTTTATGTCACACCTCCTGCTAGCTGTGGAATTGTTTTGATACAGAGGTCTCTCCCCCCTGTCCTCCCTTGGGGGCCCATAAACAGCTCTCAACAACTTACACGGCAGCCAGAGCATGCAATGAAATTGATATGGCTAGATGTTTCTCTTAGTACTTCGGCTTAGCACTCTTCAGTTACTGTTGATAGGACCATTTTGGTCTGCATAAGTATTCGGGAAGATGATTCAATCTTAGAAAGGGTATTTTAAAATGTTTATTCCTGGAACCGTCTTGCTCATTTCTGGGATTATGTGTGCGTCAGGCATTATTCTCAAAGGGGGTTAAGATGCTGGGTAAACGTACGTGTGAAATCATTTGTCTATTATGGCTAAGTCTGATAAGTGCATGCACCTTAGAGTCTTCCTACAGCTGTGCCCGCTGACTTACCATTGGCTTCCTGCACAAACTGGCATTTTAACCAACAAAAACAATCAGCCTGCTCAATTTCAATCTGTTCATAGAGACTTTTCAATACAAAAGGTTCATTTGAAAGTCAATGCCCCCACACATCACAAATTTAGTTTACAGCCATTATTTTTGTATCGATAACACAAATTAGAAAAAAAACAACCCTGTCCATCAGTACTTATATAAGCATGTGTTCACCTGGATTTATTGTGGCTTTAGGTTAGCTGTTTATATATGTTCCCTGAGCTATGCACTGTAATGAGTGCAGGCGGTAAGATCGGAAATGCACAAGTATTGTATATTTTGAGTAATCTTTTCAAAAACTCACTGGAAAAGTCAGTAATACATATTTATTCAATAGTGCCGGTATTACCTGGCCATTCTTTAATGTCTGATGACAAGCCATCAGCTTCTTCCAATTTTCAACTGCATTCCCTTCATCTCAAGGAGGTTACAAATCGTTTAATTTTTCCTAATGATTTCTATTAATCTTGTGGCAGGCCAATCACCGGTGATGACCAAAGTCTGAAGGTTTGCCTGACAGCTGTCGGTCCTTTTTAATGTGATGAATATGTTTGTGCTGTTTTTCTTTCTTTTTTTTTCTTCATGTTTTGAATACAGATGCATAGTACAATTTGGACTCCAACTGAAAAATACATATGTAAATTGGGGTACTCTTATATAAGAATTAGTGGATGTTTGATAATCAAACGTAGCAAAACTAAGCCAAGCTCTGCATTCTGTGCTGTTGATTCAAAGAAGTTGGTCCTATTATTTAATGAAGATTGCAGTACAATTTACAAAGTTGCTCCTTAAAAACTATACACAATTTCCCTTTAGATTTAAAAGAAACATAATGATCTAAATCTAACTTCAATTGTACACAGATGATGTGTTGATTTTGGCTTGAATGTGCATCTTTAGGCCTTATATTACTTGATAATTCAGATACCCTAACTGACAGATTTAGATTAGTTGTTATAATACATGCAAATTAAGTGCGAAGTGACACAAAATCAATCAGATTTCATTAGAGTTATCTCCTCCTGAAAAGGTTCCAGCACTCATAACCTGCAGGACCCTTTCTGTTTTAGTTTGTAGTAATGCTTTTCTGATGTCTCATGAGCTTGGCTTAGTTTAGCTATATGTGTTTCTGTGTTACCACCTAGTACTTGCTCAGATAGGCCCCAGCCACCTGTAAAGAAATCGGGAATGGATGAAGGAGTTTGCTGTCCTATCTTTAAAACAGGCCTTTCACAAAACTGTTCATGTCCTTATTGGAAGCTTAATGATTCTATAACAACCAGTCACTCAGGTTAACTAATGAACACGGGTGAAACTACTAAAGCAGACAAATGCTGCCCCATTTAATAACAATAGCCACCTCAGATGTATCCGCACTACATTTCAAACACTTTATTCTCTAAAACCATCTTAACTATTTGTGCCATCCTAGAACTCTTCGTTATTCATCCCCAGTTTATCATTCTTACCTCAGGGTCCAGCTCACAAATCAACACGTCGTGTCTGACTTAAAGTGACAGCTCCAATAAAGTATGTTTGGTGAGAAGAATGAGACCCTGGTTTGGCTGCAGCCTCAGCTAATATAGTAAGGAGGATAGACGTGTTTGGCACCTTTTGTTCCATTGTTTCAGTGCAGAGTGCATCCTGATTTGCTGTGTCTGTCAGTCTGTCTCCTACCTGTGTTGTGCTTCTATCTTCCTTTTGTCCATCAAGTCTTTCATGTTTATTTTTCTTCCTTTATTTCTCTGATTTCTTCTTTTTATTTTATCCCCTGCACTTTCTCTGCAATGTCTTTTTTTTCTTTCTCATCTTCTCACCAACATTTAATACCAACGATCTGAGCTTTCCAAGCAGGAAGTGAGAAAGTTGTGTTGTGAGACGCTAACACATTAGAAAGCAGGCAGCCTGAGGGTTCCTGTCATTTAGTCTAATCAATTATCTTAATCGTCTTAGGAAGACCAGACAGTTCATGCCTTTTTCTCTCCATCTGTATCAGCATGTATATCATGCCCATGTTTGTGGCGGATGTTCAAATCCTTCTGACGCAAATTCCAATTCACGTCTGGACCTCCACAGACACATCGAGCAGATGTGTCATCCATTTTGAATGAGAGGCACTTAGAAAAAACAAGGACAAGCAGTGAAAAATAGATTTGCCTTATGTGAACTCCCCAAAAGATGGTGTCCTTGTGTGAGCTTAAAAGTGAAGTAAGCGATTTATTTAAGTTAATATGAGTGTTCAATCGCTCTTTATTCAAACAGTGATCCCTTACATATTGTGTGCGTTTCATAAAGCCGATCTCTCTGTCACCCGCTCTGCGTGTAATCAGCAAAATAAACTTTTCTATTAAAGGTACAACGAGTAAGTCGGCACGTTGGCGACACCTTTGAACAAAAGCGGTAGTATTTTTACGACGCCAGCTGTCGTGAAGCTGTTTTCTAGCTCGTGCAGGGCCTCAAGATTCAAATAATCAGGAAGCAATATAGTGCGTGTCCGTGTGTTGAAAGTGTGAGGGCACCGGACTCTTTTCGGCTCGGTGAGAGTGGTTAGTGACACAGCATCAACTACACCTGACCTGATTGCAATGAGTTGATCCATTGTCACCTCTCACGGAGCTGAACGAGTATGTGTCCCCAGTCCCCACACAAAGCGAATGAACGAGAGACGGCAGTTAGTTATGGATCACGATGAGGTAATGTGTTTATGTTGTTGTAAATAATGACTATTTCAGATGAATAATGGTCATCTGATGATGCTGGTGAGGCAAAGTAAACTTTGTTTTAGTAGGCTACCGCTCATTCATTTAGGAGTAAACACTGCAGTCTAGGTTCGCTGCGTGAAATTGTGTATACGTTGCTTGGCAACGCCCTCCCGCCCGCCTATCACTCTCCCTTTGAGCTTTTCTTCATTGCATTTTATTTTTTTTTCTTTGATGGTTCAGCCCCGCCGTTATCAGTCATTATGACGACAAATAACTGTCTCAAACAAGGCTCCCGCTCCCCTTCTAGGATGACCAGATCGCATTTCCATTACTTTTCACACGTCCCGCAAATTGAGACGTTGTCCCGCATTGTTATTGAAAGTGAGCCCCCCTTTTTAAATGCGTGTTTTATAATCTGGCATTTATCCGATAGCTGTCAGGAGACAGCAGTCTCCGTTTGTCTGTGTGTGTGTTTGTCTGTGTGTGTGTATCGGGCTGCTGGGCTCAGTGGCTCTGTGAAGGTGCTGCCTGCAGTGCTTCAACGTTCACTTTCCTGTTACTTCAAAATAAAAGCCAACTCACGTTTGTCAAGTGAAATGCTAATGTGAAGCCAGTGAAATGCTTTTAATGTGAAGCCGCAGCCTTAATGCTCTATTTGTTTAACAGTAGCTAACTTAACTGCTGCACGCTGATCTAAAGATAGTGTTTTTTTAATTTAGAAAGCCGTGTCTCTGGCATTACCGGTGGTGACACGAGTTTATTTTGCTAAAAAAACGGCACTTTGTCCCGCATTGTCCCGCACAAACGTAGTCTTTGTCCCACATCTGGTGAATTGGGATCTGGTCTCCCGCTCCCCTTCCCTCACCTGGAGTGATAGGCTTTTCAATTCACGTTCCTGCGCCACACTGAAATCTGCGACCAATACGGATATGTGACCATAGAGCATGCACGCGTGAACCGAAAATCGGACTGGGTGTACGACCAGATCAAATGCAGTAATAAAAACTATATAAAAACGTCTTTCTTTGCACTGATGGTCTCGTTTGCTGTTAAAGGTAATTTATGATTATGAGAGGAAACATGAGGCTGTTTAAAAGATATTTAAAAGTTACTCGTTGCCGCTTTAACCCATTTCTGATATCCAATCAGAAGAGAGAATGCTACAAACCGGTACCCGTCTCACTGCTGGTGCACGCACAGAGCGACGGATTGGTGAATGTTTATGCGCCTACAATGGCGGAGCAGGTAAAAATCCTTCCCAATGACTGTTTTGTTGGTTTTGATCATGTTTTATCACACTGACTTATCTGAGATGATGCTAGATAACTCACTGCTTGAAGACCGCAGTGCATTCATGTGGTGACGTGGGGACGAGGGAAAGGACTGCTGACTGCAGTCACTGACAGGAAGTTAGCTAAACTGACCATTCCGCTTACTGAACCTTTAAGCAAGACTGAGTGATTGCTCATCTTGCCTGCCTGAGCAAGCTTCCACAGGCAGCCATGTGCTTAACAATTATTTCTTAAAATATATATATAAATATTCAGTTGTTGCCCTGCAAGAAAATTAAAGTAAAATGACACATACCAGAAGGCCAGGCCAGCTCGAGTGTGATGGAGCTTCTTTTTAAAAATGGCAGAAACTCCCATTGAAGCCTGTTGACCTTCTTAACACCATCTTGACACGTAATGATACTCTTGCAAACAATGGTCCCTCTTGATTGCTGGCCCTCTCAGCCTTGTTGTGATTGACTAAGGACACAGAGGCCGACAATGTAACAATGAGCAGAGGGCCTGCCTAACCAATCAAAGCCTGCTAATTAGCGCCTTTGCTTGCCCATCGTCCTGTGTTGAGGACTTTGTCTGTTTTACGCGTGCATTTCTTCACCAGGCCTTTCCCATTCCAGCCCCGCATCATCCCTGTCATTAGCGGGCTGGAGTGGAAGGAAAATCAGGCAGCGCATGGGTCCAGACTTGTAGTGCTAATAATCAAAAACACACACACACTTTGCACACATGCTTTACACTCGGGGACACACGCAATAATGCACTCACATTTACAAGCACAATCAGTCCATCACTTCTGTTCCTGCGCTCTCTCTCTCTCTCTCTCTCTCTCTCAATTCTAAATTCCATTTGAATGGCATTCTTAGCAGGACAGTACACATTTGTTGCCAAAGCACAATACCAACAGTAACTATAATAATCATCATAATAATAAAATCATAAACCATAACTAACGAGTAAAACAAAATAGATAAAAAAAAGTATAAAATAATGAGGTACATAAAATATGTACGATATTCTCCCTGTTTCTCTCTCTCTTTAAATTCAAAATGGGCTTGATTGGCATGCAGGTTTTTTTTCAAAAACAATATTGCCAAAGCAAAGCATCAAATACAATACAACAAGTCGAAATATTCAGACAATACACAATATGAACGATATATCAGTGATTCTTGATAAGTGGGACAAAACAGGGTCCAATGTTGAAAAAATACAAACCCTATGTTTCGGCATATTAAATTACATGTATGTATCCAACATATACTAAGCTACTGAGCTAAGCTTTGACACAACCTCCCAGCTTTTGTTTTTTTTACCGTCATTGGCCTATCACCACCGTCAGATGTCAACTCTGTCAGATTTCCTGTCTGACGGTGTTGACATATTTAACGTTTCTTAAACATAACAAATGGAATTTATCTAGTAGCCATTTGGTTTTTCTGTTGATGTTATGTTTTAGTATGAACTACTTCAGGAAAATAAAATTATCAAACATTTTCAAATAACTTCTTCAGAAATTGGAAGTCGGTGTTGACATATCATGGTTGTGATACAGGACTTCCAAGATTCGGAATGTAAAATATTCTAAAACTACAACACTTATCATAGCCTGTCTGACTCTAATGTACTCTGCAGAGGTAGAATTTGTCAAGAGGTCCTTCAAAGTGACAGCTGCCCCTTATTTCGCCTGATTGTATAACATTGTATAGAATGAAATGTCTGACGGTGTTGACTTACAGTAAAGTGGTCCCAGCACTTGGAATCCTTATAAAACATGAATGTGTTGAAGAAAAACAGTTTTTATTGATATGAGAGATTATTTAGTGTTGCTTTTGATGACAAAAGCTATTTGGGGCGACTGTGGCTCAGGTTGTTAAGCGAGTTTGCCAACGATCCAAGGGTTGGTGGTTCGATCCCCGCCCGGCCACCTGTGTCATGGTTGTTGTGTCCTTGGGCAAGACACCTTGTGTGAATGTGTATGATTGCTGTGTTTCGGAGGGGCCGATGGCGCAGAATGGCAGCGTCGCTTCCGTCAGTCTGCCCCAGGGCAGCTGTGGCTACTATCGTAGTTTACCACCACCGGTATGACTGTGTGTGAACGAATGGAACCTGGAACCCTGTAAAGCGCTTTGAGTGCCTTGAAAAGCGCTACATAAATCCAATCCATTACAATCCATTATTTTTAATCATTAAAGTACATTTTTAATAGGTTTTCTTGCATATGAAAGATTGAGACCCTCTCTATGGACAGACACACTGTTTTGGATGTCGTGAGAAGATAACAAGTGTCATGTATTTGACATAATAATGATAAAATAAAATTTAAGGTGATAATTGTGCTCCAGACATTCTATTCTTAATCCCTAATAACATCAACAATTTTAAATATTTTTAGTTTTAAACATAACAGCAGTTACATATAGAAGACAGCCTTTTGTCCCTGTTCTCAAGAATCACTGATATACACTATGAACATTATATTAGTTATATACTGTGTGTGAGCGTGTGTGTGTGCGCGCGTGTGTGTGTGCCTCGATCACTCACTGTCCCTCAGGTTGTGGCATGTTAATACTGGGCAGCAAGATGTGACCGGTCTCCTTCTCCAAGGAGTATTTTTAATTTGGAGAGGTCGTTCAGCGCTTTGAAATCTGGTACTAAAGAGCTGAACTTGTTCAAATAGATTTTTCGCGTATCATTTAATATTGTACATTGTAGGATGCACACAATTATTTCTCTCTCTCTGTATCTCTTTCACACATGCAAACACTCACACAAGGCGTGTTATAGTCACAGGCCTTGTTTCAAGTCATTATCATTTGCAGCTGACTATATACTGTATGACCTTGATGTTACTGCACTCACACACATACACTTACTGTTCCTAAAGAAACACAAGGACATGGGTTGTGTGTGTGTGTGTGTGTGTGTGTGTGTGTGTGTGTGTGTGTGTGCAACACTCTGGGGTGTGTTTCAGTGCAATTTGCAATATAATTGTTCAGTGTACTTGTTTTTTTAGACAGCCACACACACACACACACACACACACACTCACACTCAAGTGAATTATTTTGCACAATGCACAACGTTTTCATAACAATAATGTCTCTTTGAGTTTGTTTTCACACTCATTTGTTTTTCACACCTGATAGGCATCAGGAGGTCCTATCAAGGTGTATATAGTTAATATACACACACACACACACACACACACACACACACACACACACACACACACACACACACACACACACACACACACACACACACACACATACATACACAGTCATATAGACAATCCATAGTTTCAGTGCTTATTTACGATGTGTGCTCGGAGGTGTTTGGTGTTGCCAGGGCGGCACCACACCTCCTGTCATCTTCCCGCAGTATCACAAGCTCTACAGTCTTTCATGTGTGCTCGGCTGCTAATGAGAGCTGATAGAAAGAAGTGAGATTCTCATCAGTCCTCCCACACACACAGAGGGAGACAGACTCCGTGGAGACAAAGCCACTGGGTGCAGGTTTCTTTGCCAGCATGCATCAAAGTCAGAGTGCGTGTGTGTTTATGTGTGTGTACAGCACAGATGATCACACTTCTCGCCAACAGAGACATCTCCTAATCACACTAAACTTCTCCTGACACTTCAGTTACTCTTCAGCTGAAGTTAGAGTATCTTCATCAGCTATCCCTCTCTTGCACTCCCCACTCTCTCCTGCATCTGTCCAAGTTTGACGCAGAGCCATCTGTGAATCCAACTGATGTTGCAACTTATGCTGGGCTTACACTACACGACTTTTCACGCGATTTGACAGTCACAGACAATCTTCCAATGTCGGACCGAAATCACGGGAGTCGTGCTGGAGTTGTGGCGCGCGCACGTAATCTCAGTCGTTTGGTGTATGGTGGTCTTCTGACCCGATTTCAGCCAGTCTTCTTCCCGTCTTGACCTTCCGACATTATCAAACAGGTTTGATATTATTGCTAGTCTTAGGGGGTTGGCTCAAGCGAAATGACGAAAACACTGTCACACTCTCGCATGCACCAAGCACGCCACAGGAGGAGCGGCATTAGTCGCGACCTGTGTCCGCCTGGTGAGGCACTTATTTTGGATACTTTTTCATAGAAGCCTCGGTGGAGAACCAGGCTGACAGCCGCGCAACCTGAACACTCTACCGTCAAATACAGGGTTAGGAGTTAAAGTTATTGGGGGACGAGATCAGCAAATAAAGCTGGTCAAATAACTAAAGGAAGTTCCCCGCTCGGAATATTGAATTAACTTGTTTTTAATTTAATAATCACAATCGCGTTTGCGGAAATACTATTAATCTCAAAAGGAATCTAGTTGTAGTCTTGCAATATGAGACCCCCTGTCTTTTCAAAATCTCAGTCTGTGACTGAAAACTAATGATTAGTTGTCTTCAGGTGTGAGTTGATTGTCTTTAGATGTGAGAGGGTTTCAGTCTTCAGTCTTTTCAAAGTCTTTTAAAAGTCCTGTAGTGTAAGCCCAGCATTACATTGCTTCTTCTTCATTCTTCTTCTTCTACTGGCTTTGTTTTCCTCATCTTACCCAGGTTGTTACTCTAAGCAGTGGTTGGCTGCCACTGTGATTACTGCTCAGAAATATATATGTGCTGATTGATAGCCATTCAATCAGCCATTTGTGTGTGTGTGTGTGTGTGTGTGTGTGTGTGTGTGTGTGTGTGTGTGTGTGTGTGTGTGTGTGTGTGTGTGTGTGTGTGTGTGTGTGTGTGTGTGTGTGTGTGTGTGTGTGTGTGTGTGTGTGTGTGTGTGTGTGTGTGTGTGTGCGCGCGCGTGCATGCATGCATGCAGAAGTGGATTTTGTATACCAGTGTTTATGTCCTCACAAGGGAAGGAAAATGTGGAATCAAATATACACAGATCGACTTACTATGCTGTATGATTGAGGGTTTCTATTACAACTCGTAGTAAACCAATGTACCTTTTAAAAATACCACTGTTAGAAGAAAAAGATCGGGACATGAATGAGACTATAAAAGATGGAGAGGAGGGCAAAATGTGAAAAAAGGGGAACCCAAAGCGAGATAGCAAGGGAGTACTGAAGAGATGATACATTGTTAGTATATGGGGTGTCACCCAAAAATAACTGCCTTGTGCCATTTTCTTTGTTGCACATTGGGAAAAAGAGCAAAAGGACTGAACTTGAAAGGATACAGTACAGTGAAGTGTAAAATGATGAGCAGCCTATGGAGTGAAATATGGATGCTTAGCGTGAGGGCAAAGGATGGACTTATAAAAATAATGAACATGCGGGTGCCCGAGAGCAAGAGGGAACAGAGGGAAAAGATGAAGCGGGACATCAACATAAGTGGCAGAGCTTTGGAGAGGGCTGTAAGGGGCTTGAGCTTTTGGCTTGGCCTAGGCGTGTAACACTGCACTCTCATCTCCAATGCTCTTTCAAGTAGGGAGTACAAAGGGCCTTCATTTGAGCTGGTGTCCCATGGAAGCGCGCTCTCATTAAAGGTGACCTAATGGCACCCCTCTGATCATGAGGCGCTGTGCCGGGGGATCGTTTAGATCCTTGACACACAGCTACAGTGTGCTTACAGGCCTGGAAGGATTTGATAATGGTGGCAACCCTGTGAGGTTTTTATGTGGGTGCAGCTTACACTGGCAGTTAGTAAGAGACTCTTAAACTATTTAGGCAGTGACACACTGTTGGGACGTTGGCTCAAAATGCCAACACATTGGACTTGAAATGATTCAAACATCAAAGCATGAAACAGAGAAAATATGATGTGGTGATTTTGGAGTTGACGTTTGACAGATTTGACAGACTTTTAGTTTTCTATGGAGAGCTAAGCTCAGCCAACAAGATTCTGGCTGCAGCTACAGCAAATACATATTAGTAGTATGAATCTTCCAATATAACTCTCAACAAGGCAGTTCAAATGATGAGAATATTTTCAAAAAGGTAACCAAAAAGAAGTGAATTCAGTTCACAACAGAAAAAAATCAAATACTGTTTAGGTGGACTTGTCTCCTTTTTCAGATGGCACATTTTGACATATCTTAGCAGGATCAACACACCCTTAATGTCATTGATTCCACCTGTGCATTTCCTGATACACCAAAGTGTCTGCTATGAAAAGGGCATATGGGCCGTATACTTATATAGTTTAAGCAATATTGTTTTATTACCTTTATAATTTGTCCCTCACTTTCCATTCCCTGAACTTTAGGATCCACAAACATCTACACGGTATGTGGCTCTTGTTGCCAGTGTTCTTGTGTTAAGTTGATCTAACATGCTGCCTTTTCTGTGTGTTTCTCTTTATAACCCGGCCGTTCCTGTTTCTTGGGTATCTGTGGATGCTGCTGGCTACAAACAGTCTCATGTGAGTATACAACTATGCAAAGAATCCCTTGGTTAGTTCAATCCTCTTCTGAGCGAATACTACTGTTAGCCAACTAACTTGGCAGTATCCCTCTATTACCTCCCAATGCTCAGGGAGAATATGCTAACTTTCTGAATTTGAATTTCCCAACCGATGAAGTCAAATTAAAAGTATTTTCCGATATACATTTGTTTCTGTTAGCTACCAGGAATGTGCATGTACGGCACAGTAAGCTCCCTTGGCTCATATGCATTACAACAAATTATAATAAAAAGTGTAATTTTGTTTGCTGTGCTTTAAAAAAATGAAAAGGGGGAACCAATAATAATGCACTAAATTGTTGCTTTAGAAAATTGGATGACTAAGAATTAAATGGGAAATGCCTACAGTTGTCACACTTGTTGTGATGTCTAATTGTGTTTGTGTATGTGTCTGCAGGTGATCGAAACACAGAAGCCATTGAGCCATATATTCCGACTGACAGGCCCCGGATCTGACCAGTATCCCAAAGGTCTCTTCACCATTGACGTAGACACAGGAGAAGTGTCAGTCAGCCGTTCACTGGACCGTGAGGCCATTGACTCTTACCAGGTCAGTGTGTGTGTGTGTATGTGTTTTCTTTGATAAATCTGGTGTTTACTGTGCTTATTGTCTATGTTATTTTCTCTCCTCTCGGGCCACCTGGGCACTCTTTCACACCTCTGATCCTCTGACACAAAGCATTCTTTCCTTGTCAGTTTCAGTGTTGTTGTTGTTGGTTCCATTTTGTTCAATGATGATTTCCTTTACAACGTGGTGTAGTTATTCATGAGAATATGTAGTTCAACCATAATTTGCTTTGATCAATCTCTTTCTCAATTTATAAATATGTTTAGCATACTGGCATTTGAAAGGTAAGTCAGAGGATGGTCTGTGAAAGAGCCCCCTTGATTCTGTAACCCAATTATATTGGCAATGTTATTTGGGAACATATGGGACCTTATATTTTAACAAGGGTGTATTGATGTTATCAGTTAGAAGATGGTGGTTGCTTCTGTGATAACAAGAACATTAAAGCCTGTGTTCAGTGCATTGTGGGTTTGGTGCCCTATAGGCTGCCTGTCTGACAACCATTTCCAGTAGAATACTAAGGAAGAGAAGGGCAGAGGAACTTTCCTTTTTAAGTGAGTGATCTTATCCTGTTTCATGAAAGCTGCATGCAAGCTGTTGATAAGCTAACTGGCTTTTGTAAAATAAAAAAATATATATAAAAAAATAAATGGAAATAATTCACTCTGTAAATACCAACAGATGTGTCGGGAGAAAAGGCAGGAGAGGAGGGGAGGGGAGAGGGAGAGGGAGGCTGGAAGGAAGGAAATATATTCACCAAATTCCTTTCATCTTTTATCCTGGCTCTGGCATCATTGCCTACTATTACATGCTTGGTGTATCCAGGACATCGGCCTTCAGTGGTTACGGTCTGATTCAGGTTGTTTACAGGTACCTTTGACACTCTGTAACTGAGCATCCCTGTATCCCATGGATAGTCTGGTTAACAAAGTGGTCTGCTAGGGGGCAAACAAATAAAAAATCATCCAGCAAGACATCAGCATAAACTAAATGTGTTACTCTGAATGTGGAAATAAACAGAAGAGAAGTCAAAGAAGCAGTATTATTTTGCTGTCAAAGCCTGACTGCTCAGCAAGCCAGTCCGGAATCAGATTTGTGGTTTGGCTGAATCTCGTCTGAGAGTTATATTGAGCATTAAAAAGTTTGAAGGGTGTTTTTTTTACATTCTTTAATTTTTCTTTATTACCATCTACAGTGGTAACTGTAACCAAGCATTCTTGTTAAGATAAGGGGCACATTATTGCACTACATTAGATGGTGTGATTACGGATTACATAGAGAAAATCCTAGTTATCGATGACCATTTCACCGGTCCTGGATGTTAGCATCTTTGACCTGCTCATTGTTGGATTTGGGGATCAGCATCCCCAGAAAGCATCGTACTTGATGGTATTACATTTGCTTAACATAATGATATTGTATTTCATATGTCAGATCAAATCATAAGAGTGTAATATTATATTTATCCTCATCATGCAAGGATAATTTAGCTTTACAATTTAACACAATGAGAATTCTGTTTTTTGTATTTCCAATTTGTTTTAAATGACATCAGCTGGTGAGGATGCTAACTCTTTAATACATACAGGTTTAGCCTCAGTATTTTAGCCCACTAATCTGTATTAAGCCATCAAGTGCAAAAACAAAGACAAAACAATCTGTCATTGAAGTATGCACAATTAACGGCTGCCTGTTTAAGAATGAAAGTCAACGCAAATCAAACAGTCATTCTTATTATAATTTTTTTTTTTCAAATAAATTAATTTCAACTAAGCTGCAGACATTGTGCCTTTTTCTAGGACTTCCAGTGTTTTCCCTTTTAGACACAAAAAATGTTCACACTGTCAACATTGCTACTATAATTTACAAAACTAAGATTAATGTCTAACCGTATAAGCAGCTACACAGATACAACCATTCGAAAGAACCATGCTTATCTAATCTTTTTTTGTCTATTATCCTCAAAGTGAGGTGACAGCTTATGCCTTGTTTCCACTAGTCGATGCGGTTTGCATTTATTTGCATGTCCACTGTCAAAGTTGTGAACGGTACCAAAATAAGCCAACTGTGCCGTGCCGATTTGTGTCACCCTTTCGTTGGGTACTGAGCCGAACCAAAGGGTCCGAAAAGGATGGAGCTACACGATGCATCCGTTGATTGGAGGACACAATCATCATTTCCTTGCAAAAGAACGGACACCAGATTCCTTGACGAGAGTGAAGGGTCTTATATTTAGAGCAAAATGTCGGCATGCAACTTTTTTTAATTGTGCGGCGTTTCTCCTATTCATTGAATTTATTTGCGGGGCTACTCCTTCTGCAATATCCGTCCGGCATATACCCCACCTAACTGCTCGCAGTGGAAACACAAGCCAGATATATCCTTTAGTACCAAATTGTTCATGCCTGACTGAACTGTGCTGTGAAGTGGAAATGAGGCATTTGTAAAAAAAAAGTTGGTGCATAAAACTGAGCAGAGAATGAAGGTCTGAGGACCTTTTCATTAAGATTTGACCACACTCAGTATGGAAGAGTTTGGCTCAGGACACAGACATTTATTGTCACGATGACTGAGCATACATTAAAATGGCGGAATTATGGAGAAATAGGATACATATAGAACACTTTAAACCCAAACCTGCATGTACACACACACACACAAATAGTTTTACCATCAGACAATACCTTTTTGATTTATATAATTTGAAGATGTTGGATTGTCATCGCTATACTTTATCATGATACAGGAGCTTATGACCTTTTGCACTTTCAACAGCTCCACAGCAGACATGCCACTCATACATGCATTGATTTCATTGCTGACATTAGAGATTGTAAAAAGAGACAGGTTTGTTTTGTGTTAACTTCAGTTTGGATGAAGGTTTTTTTTTGTGAACACCTCCACATTCCCTGAGCCGGTGTGTGTAAAGGCTTCTGAACAAATGTCAGCACTTGTCTTTGAGTGATTTGCCTTTCTCCCTCTTGACTTCTTTGCTACCTCCGATATTGCCTATCTTTTATACAAGGCCGATTCTGTTGAAGCTTATTATTGATTGGAATGTGTTATTTTAAAATTGGTCTTCCAGCACTTGCAATGTTTGCCATATAATTAGATATGCGACAGTACAAGAATGAGACAAAAACATGTCACTCTTCATGTCTTGGCTCTGGCTTGAACAGACAAAGAAACAGACTTTATTAAAACTGTCAGTCAGAAAGGCAGCAACCTACAACTTAGAGTAAAGCTATTCAATATATTCAACTTGTCTCAGAATCTAACAACAGGCCATGCCTTGCCGATCACTTGAAATAACATTAAGCTACCCACCAAAACAAATGATTGGATATCTGATTCAATGACACCAGATGCATTTGACTTGATTATGTGTCTGCCTGCCGACCGCAGATTAAAATTAGTCTGGTTTCCAAAAAACCCATCTGAGTGATTTTGCCTTCACAGTCTGATCATAAAAGCTGAGAGCTTTAATTGAAGGCTGCAGTAAATGGCTGAATAATTCCATCATGGTGAAAAAAACTGGACCTGTATAACATGCCATTGTTTCAATGGCCTGGAGAGAATTAGCTTCTAACACCAATTACGCCATCATTAATGATCATCATTATTTTTCCAAGCTGATAGTTGTAATTCCTGAATGCTAACTATAGTGAGTGTCTCCATGCACACGCTGTACATGTGCATACACACATAGACTTCACATTCGGGCTTCACTCTGACTGCTTTTCTTCCTACCTATCTCCTCCCTTCTCTAATGCCAGGCAGTCTTGATATCTTGCTCTTGCTCCTCTTATCACAAGCAGATAGCACGTCTGTGTCCCAGTCATAATTTAGATCAAGGGTCTCCTGTCAAATGCAGCTCGCCTTTTTTTTATCGATGGTCCAACACTGTGCATAATAAAAACTATATCACTGTTATAGTGCCCAGTGGTCCTCACGGGATGTCCCCAGTCACATTTATTACAGGCGTCTCCTTCGCCACTGAAGCTTGTGTATTGGGATTACACATGGAATATTCAGAAGTATATTAAAATCACCATCACTCTAAAGGCATTTTATAGGCAAAGCAAAACAGGGACCTCAGTCTTTCACGATTATATGGTAAAACCTTTTACCATGTCACATGGACTTTAGCTGTGAAAAACTGTAATGCAATCTATTTCCTATGAACGCTGGATCCATGTTGAGACAAAACCCCACAGATTCATCATTTGACTCTGCAGTTCCTTCCACTTCATTGAAACGTTTGAGTGTCTCTTCAAACTAATTGTTTTTGGTTTTCTAGCCACAACTTTAATGGTTTGGTTCAGTTTCTCTGCTCTCATCGATCAGCAGTAGCAAAGCTCTTAAAACTCGCAGTAAACATCTGGCTTAGCACAAAACAACAGACCAAACAAAGTTATTGAATAGCCGGTAAACATAGAGGTCCTATACAAACTTTCTAAGGTCTTTGAGAAGTATATGTCATTGTTGTGAATGCAGTTTTTCTGCTGTGACAAATCTAAGTTATAGTATATATACAGTACTGTTGTTCAATTGCACATTTTACAAGATATTGTGGTACAGATGATTTTTGGGGTGTTATTTAATAATTTCACTGATTGGTGACACAATGAGAGACAGACATTTAAGACGATCATGATACAAATCTACAATATATGATGTGTTTGACCGAGCAAATGTCAGTAAATGTCAATTCTAGTATTATCTGCAGGCACTTCTGTTAGATATGCAATTTTGTTGTGTGTGTAATTTTGGAGAGAGATTACATATTTGTGTGGCTCCTTCTGTTCAGGGTTATATGTCAGTCTGATGTGTGTGCAGCCAGATGCTAGTCAACACAAACCTTATGTCAGTCTCCTGCTTAAAAAAAACACACCTTGCCTAGTACCCAGTATGTTTAAAGCAGTGTATCAATGTTTTGTTGGACAGACAGCCAAGGTTGTATTGAACTGACCCTCCACTTCCTTCCACTCCCTCCCTTCCTTATCCTCCCCAGTTTACAGTATGATGATGATTGATTGATATTGGCAAAGAAATGCTTCAGCCTCCCCGCAAGGTCATTGTATATCAAAATAATATCTCCACTGGCTTAGAGAGAGAAAAAACTCAATCAATAAAGTTGACTGGCTTTTTATCTAAATGTGGTGGTCAGAGTTTTTGGAGGCTCGGCTTGATGCTGACATTGTTCTTGCAAGTTAAAAAAAAATACAAACTAAGCAAAACCCAGGAATCCCATTTAAGAGAAGCACTAACGTCGGCATGACAACAGCAAAGGGGTCAGCTCAAGACAGATGGAAAGTGGGGATTCTGAATAGGCTATTACAGGCGCCACAAGCAAGACAAACACAAGCCCCCTGACAAAGTAAACATTTGCTCTGTGGAGGAACAAATGGACACAGTAATCAGCTGGGCCACATGTTCACAAGGATTTAATGTCAAACATTATTTTCTTATTAAGCTCAATTAGGGTGAAAATGAATGTTAATGAGATGGAAAATGGAGAGGAGGGGGTGCGGGGAGGAGTACAAGAGCTTATCACAGCGGTTATGACAAGCTTGGGTCGGGTCGAGAGTGGTGGGGATAAACTCTAATTGGCTTAGATCAGAGGGGAGGATAGAACGTGAAGCGATAAATAACAGTCTTGTTTACACAGGTGGAACGATGACCCTCAGTAATGCAGGTCATCCCAACAATAAGTGTGTGAGCCCTTTGTACGTGCTCGCCGCCAGAGAAGCTGGAATTTTAGTTATAGAGACGAAAAGCATGCAGCTACATCTGGTGCTGTGGACATTGTTTTCAAATGAAAATGTCTCTTTTTTGTTCTTTGTGAAGTCCACACACAGTCAGCTGTTAAAGGTGGAGTCAGAGATTCTGGAGATTTGGTTGTCAAAATCACTTTTTATTTTCAAAATCAGTGAGTGTCTCCTCTTGATCCGCTACCTGCTATCTGGTGTTATACACAGCCTAGGCTCTGTACAATAGTATGGGAACAAAGGACATGGAAACAAAGGGGCCCTCAGTAGCTAGCAACATGTCATTTTACAGAGCCTAGGCTGTGTATTAACACTGGATTTATTTTCAACACTCACACAGAATGGACACGGAAGCGGATTGTGAGGAGATATTCACTTATTTTGACAAAAGTAATTTTGACAACACGCAGTCTCCTGCTTGACCCTACCTTTGTTAAAATAGTCAGTAATAATACTAAACAAATCAAAGAATAATCGGGTTGCAGCAATAATTGGAAGTAGTAATATTGATACTGTGGTTTATTCTTTAAAAATAATAAATCTAATTTACTATCACACATCCCAATCCCAATATCTAGTGTTGGTTAGGTTTTGTGTGAGGTCCTTTGACAGCTGATTTAAAAGGCACCATACTCTGCTCCCTATAGTCTGTCTGAAAGCAACATTACACAGCCATAAAGGCAGGGCTCACTAAAAAAACATATGGACCCCTCTCAACTCTGCCAAGCTGTGAATTGACAGCAGTTTTGAATTTCAGATTTTTTTTAAAACTGTGCAAAGCAGTCCCCTCAAAACAGTTTTGTTTGGTTGTCAAACTCTATAAATAAAGCAAAACATTTCACCTATATTTACCTATTTTTGACAGAGTGGATGTCAACTGGTGTCATCCTTTGACAGATCAGTCCGATTGAAATCACTCTGTCTGTGGCACCTGACTTTCTTTATAGTTATTTTTCAGGTTTTTATTTTGTGGAAAGCAGCTTGAAGCTGAAAGTAGTACAATCTTCATGCATGCCCTTTTTTCTTAATGTATAGAATGATCATATTGTATACTGTGGATACGAACAGAACTCAGCCCCATAAGTTATCAACATAATGGTGAAAAAATACAGAGACCATTACAGCTGGTAGAAATAGAAACGCTTCTGGTGTGGGGAAACATTGTATTCATCTATAAAAAGTACAATCTGAGATTGTATCGTATAAAGGGGAAATAATAGATCTGTTGACAGCTTGATAATCATCTCCCCAGTCCTCAAATTCCCTGACATTTACCCTCCCACCTATTGTATGCTCTTCTGATGCTCCAGTCCTCCAGCTAGACATAACCACCTCTCTTAAAACACAGTGCTGATTTCAAAGGTGTTAAGCATCTCAGGGCAGCTTCCCACACACAATATTTTAATTACTTCAGGCTTTTAATTTTTGCAGACAAACAGAACACACAATTCCCTAAAGTTTGCTAAATGGGTGACTTTGCAGGATTCCATCCTCAGACCTTCCAGCACAAAGCACAGATCCCATGGATGCCTATACACCGTTTTGTTGTTTAATCAAATTTAACAGTCACTGCTTTCTGTCCTTTAATCGTATACCTTCTGTATGGGGCTGTTTTCATCTGCTTAGGTGTCAGAAAGAGAGGATTGTTGATTAATCTGTCATGTTGCTGAGGTGAAAGAACAGTGAATCTAGGTGAAAGCCTAAACATTTGACCCTTTTGGTCGTCATTAGGGCTGCAACTAACGATTATTTTGATAATCGATTAATCTGTCGATTATTTTCTCGATTAATCGATTATTAATCGATTAGTGTTTTGGTCCGTAAAACGTCAGAAAATGGTGAAAAATGTTGATACATTTTCCAAAGCCCATGTTGACGTCCTCAAATGTATCGTTAAGTCCAAAACAAACAGATATTTCAGTTTACTGTCATAAGAAGATTAAAGAAACTAGAAAATATTCACATTTGAGAAGCTGAAATCAGAGAATTTGGAATTTTTTTATTAAAACTTACTCAAAACGATTAATCGATTATCAAAATAGTTGGCGATTATTTTAGTAATCGATTAATAATCGATTCGTCGATTAATCGTTGCAGCTCTAGTCGTCATAAACCAAGGGCGTTTCTAGGTTTCCAAAACATCCGGGGCTTAGCCCAAGAGGGAATAGGGTAGTGCGCACAATTTGTTTGTATACTTTATTGCGCATGCACAATTTTTTTCATAATGCTTTACCTAAATAAACAACATAGGCACGTAATTATAGCTTTAAATAGCTACCTGACTGCTGCTTATCCCCAAACATCTAAGGTTCCATTCAAGTTATTGCATAGTAAAATAAATACAAGTGAGACAGATCTTACATTACCCATATCAGGGGTGTCAAACTCATTTTCACAAAGGGCCACTCTACGATATGATAATCACACTAAGGGCCGGCATGGAGTTTACTGACATGCCTTCTTTTCAATCCAAAAGGTAAAAACAACATACCTATGAATATATTGTATACAACCTGTGTACAGGGTCAAAGGCTGGTTTCATTTCAACATTTAGGGGGACAAATTATAGGTGCTCCCCAGAGATTTTTCAGTGTCAAACACTTAATTTCCTGCATCCTGGTGGAATTTTATTCATCTATCTGTGCATCTTCTACATCAATTTATAATGGAAATATTTTTTTTTTCTCTGAAGGAAAAGACAACATTCAGGTTCCTAAAGAAACACATATAATGGAATATAATACAGTAAGGCTCTCAGGCATTTTTTCAAAACTTTCTGCACATTCAAATCATATCACATGTTTTGGGTATTTATTTTTTAGGAATCATGACTCAGCACCAGTATTAACTATTTATGACACTTTACATTGGTAATGAAATGACAGCCACCATTGGAAATAAAAAGGGTGGGCAGCTAGCTAATGTTAGCTAGTCAGCTAAATTGTAACTTGGAAACAAATCATTTTAGCTTTCATCCTTAGACACTTGACACAATCAATCATCAATAATGCTATTTAGCCTCATAGATTGGCCTATTTACAGCCCACAGAAAACTGACATATTTTCTTCAATGCAAGTTCATCAATTCATGACTTAAAATCTTGAGCAGTGGAACTTTCAACAGAAATTCCTAGCAGTAAGCTACGCCAGTGTCCTAACCAATGGGAGCATGTGCGACGTGCAGATATGGCACAGGTTCTGCATGCAGCAAAAAAAAAAGATTTGGGGCTAATCAAATTAGATCCGGGGCTTTAGCCCCGAATAAAACAGCCTAGTGACGCCACTGTCATAAACTGTACTTTATATGTTTGTTTGGTTATATGTGTATGTGCAATCATCTTATTGTGTATCATTATAGATCCTCATGTTGTTTGTATATATTACATCAGCGTCTGACCTAACAATCAAACAGGCTTTGAGGAGCATCCTTGAAACCAATTGGCAATTGAACGGTTTCTCACCCTTAACCTTTAAATAGATTAGATAATGTCAAACATGTTAATGGAAACCATTAACAGTCAGTACATCTTACGGGCCAACAAAGTGACATTGCTTAAAGCTGTCTGCGTCAGTGTGCATTATCTGACAACCTTTCAAGCTAGGGTCAAATGTGAGTAAGACAATGGTCGGCTTTGAACATGAGTCTTTCTTAGGATACGTTTTTTGATGGTCGTTGATTGACACTCACTCAAACAACAACATTTTAAAATAAGAGCAATATAAAAAGACAATAGAGAGCAAGAGAAAGGAAGCATGTGAATGGATACTCAGGAAACATGCTTTATTGATAGTTTGAAGAGACGGAGGTGACATGGGACAGAGAGGGGAGTGACATGCAGAGAATGACCGCAGGCGGGAATCGAACCGGGCCTCCTGGGCCCGGCCCGGGGCCGGGGGACGCCCTACCAACTGAGCTAAGGGCGCCCCCATTATACATCATTTTGATGCAGTGTGCTAGTATATAGTTCAAAGAAAGAGAAACAATTTCTTTAAATGGACCGGAGAAGATATAACAGTGGACCATATAGTGATAGAAACAGATCAAATGGTGGGGGATAATGAGACGGATAAAAGAGGAATACTTCTAAAAAAAGTTTTTATCATAAAAATGAACAATACATTTGGAATTTCCTGTACCATAATGAGAACATACACACAGCTACGCCACACTTCAACAGATATGTACACCGGTGTTCCATATAGCAATCTAATGCCTTCTGCATTTACAGTAGGTGACGCTTCATGAGCCTGAAGTCTGAGACAGGTGAAGCCTGTTGTCCAAATCCCTCTCCTGTTTTCTGCTTGGCTGGACTGTAATTTGCTGGGCTTTGGAGAGCAGGACACGCTGGCCTGCACACAGGAAAACAGCCCTGATGTCCACTTAGTCCCTGTATGTGGGCAAGCGATAAAGGACACACAAACACACACACACACACACACACACACACACACACACACACACACACACACACACACACACACACTACATCAACAGCAGCACCTACCACCACATACTCCCCCACCAAACACACCTTAAGCCACTATAATAGCTCTTACCTTTAAGAAATACAGTATGGTCACAATACTTTCATGCCACAGAGTCCCACGCCATTGCACAGCACTGATAATGGCTGTGGTCTATAATTTGTTTTTCAGCATGCATGCTTGTTAGCAATGTTTGCTGCAGCCTCATGCAATCCTGCCAGAGACACAGTAAACACTATGTCAATTTATCATCCGTTGAAGACGAAGAACAAGTACTATGGAATAAATAACTAAATACATTGTCACCTCATGACTTGATATTGTGGAAAGACTTGAGGCAGTGGTGAATAAGGACATCTTCAGTAACTAGCTTATAGTCCCTGAAGGCGACCATAACTTCTCCGAATGGGAGAGGTAGACAAGGAGCATTGCAATCTAGAACTTTCACCACTAGATGACACCATCGAGCAAACTCTGAATGACAATAAGAAACTTCCTTTAAAACTTTTCCCGGAGCAGTTCAGAGAGACTTTTCTCAACATGTTAGCATTTTTTTTCCTGTGTTTAGACCCTCCTTCAGGTCAGGATTGTCCATTCATTCAACCTTTATTTTAACTCAAAGGTTCAACTCCGAGAGTTGTTCCACTATTCTGCTTTCCTTCCTGAAACCACCTTATACCCCTGCATACCTCCTGCTGTGCCCCTTGTCCCAGCTAACCTGATTAAACAGTGAGTACCCTGTTGCTCTGCTCCAGGCATTACCACCGCTAATTCAGCCTGTCCGCTGCCTGCTGAGGCATATGGCACAACCCCTAATGCACTCTGCCTCACTACCAGGGCAGCTCCACTTTCATCTGTCGAGACTGGACACAGAAACACTCTCCTTGTTATCTACTAAAATGGTTGACATTTACCATAGAGACGGGAAATGGACTGAAATAGGTCACAAGATTATTAGAATATGCCCCGGGAGGAGTACAAAAGATAATACAGTAAGAAAAACAGACCAATTAATTGCTGAGAATGATAAGCAATCTACATATTACAACATGTCCATTACTAACACACTGCTGTGTCAGCTGAAGGTCATGTGTTTAAGTTAGCAGGATCTTATGTTGTTGGATACCAAGTCCTGTCCAATTGGCACATCTGCTCAGGCTACAACCTAAAATCAAATAGAATAGAACAAAATATGAAGAAAATAATTACATGAAAGGAATATATCAGCAAAATATATGCACTGTGGATTTAATATATATCAAATACATTTAAACAATGGATGTAGATTAAAAAAAAATATATTTGGCACACCTTGTTTTTCAGAAGCTTCTTGCTCCAAGTATAAAACTATAACATGTATGATCTGAAATGACTGATATGATATTAATAAAATACTAACTGTGATAGTGAGACTCCTGATGTGACGTGATCAGCTAATTCTACTGGAGAAGAAGTATCTCTCTGTAGAGTTGAACTGCAAAAACACTCACAATTGTACAGTGGAGTTACATAGGGGAGCTCCTTCCCTCACAAATGAACTCTAGTCAAGTTAGTACACAGATCAGATAACAGAAAAGTAAAAATTATATCAAGATACTCACATTTTGAAACGGTCAGCTGCTTGAAACGAGGTGCTGCTACCTCAATGTTTTATATACTGCTCTTTGCTGAAAAAAAAGAGAGGAGAGCTATACAATTAAATAACAGTCTCATCAGACTTGATTCAATAACATAGCTAAATTGAATCCGTTTGTTGTGCCCACCCAATGTCAGAACTCAATCACTTTAACTGCTAAGCCCAAATTATTTTTGGCATTTATATTCATATTTCTGACTTTCACAAAATGCCATTTTGAAGGAAAGCAGCTTGACATCATTAGCAGTCTGAGATTAAGATTGGCAAAACACAGAGGTGGAGGCTACTGTGAAGAAATGATTAGCATTTTGATGATTTCAATAACAGATGAGCCGGGACAAAATAAGTGTCTAGTCCTGAAATGGGCTTGAGACATGTTTGAGTTGTTACTGATTTTTTACATTAAGTCATTATTGCATTGATCAAAACTTAAAAATGATCTCAAGGCTCAAATAGTTTATCAAAACTTTTGACAATCATATCATGTGCACTGCGGCCTACAGTATACAAATATAATAGAGTATGTGAAATGACCACACTGCACTAAATGTGAAATTGTGATATGTATTTTGTTCATCACCCTGTAGAAGCTTAGTAGATACTAGCCATATCATCGTTTCCAACAGGAGTTGTATTCAAAGAGACAAATAAGGTACATTTACAGTGATTGCACATGCTACCCAATTGATAAAAAAATTCAGTCCTCCTGTGTGCACCATATCAAAGCCTTCTTTATGGACAAATATAAAACGGTACAAAAGAAGACGGGGTAGAGAGTGGCAGAAAGGTAAGCCTCGTTTTCCACCTTCCCTCAAAAGAGTACCTTCAGAGTCAGACAAAAGGAGATTGAATTATACCTCAGAAGGGAGTGGGTGGGGGGCTATTTTGTACCATGATACACTAGGGAGAGCTTTTGTCACTCTTTCAACACCTTTTAAAAGCAGGATTATTCTTTATCTTGCCGGACGGCCAGCTGAATGAAAGATCTTTTCTATCATTTTCTATCTTCTGTACTTTTAACTCTCCCACTCTTTTTCCCCTTCCATCTTTTGTTAAATCTTGGTCCCTCCAAAGACCATCTATTTATATCTTCTTTGACATTCCAAGGGCTTCTTTTCATTTGGTCTAATGAGCAACATTTCACATCAGTGACTCTGGGATAAGAGTCAGCAATAGGAAATCCAAACATAACACATTTCAGCAGTTCTTTTTGCTGAAGACCGAATAGCAATTTATTGAGACATTTGTGCCGATAATGACTGGAAATGAAGGTTCAAATGATTAACACTGTTTTTTTTTAATCAAACTGCACCTCTAAGGCATACTGTACACATTGTCATATGTCATAAAGTCATAAAGATGAAGGTCTGGTTGCCAAAACATGGATTTGACAAAAAGCTGTGCTAATATGAATTGGACTCTTTCATGAAATGGCAACCAGCCAGTAAAAAACATCAACATGTATTATTTCTATACAATCATCCCAAGGGTTGGTGAGATATTTCAGTCTTGACTAGTGGGGTGGACATACATGACGACTTTACCATCCTTAGAGGGAGATGCTGCTAGCATAGCTAAATGTTTTGGCGAGGCAATTAGTCTTGTAATTCTGTGTAACTTTACAGTTTTGGTTATGATGACATATGTTTTTGTCTGCAAAATAATTACGCTTCAAAATAAAACTCTCAGGCAATCCCATTTGGTCTTTTCATGTCTCTCAAGGAGCCAAACTGACATAAAACCCAGCTGTTCCTCGTTCTTGACAGCCTGCTTCCATGGTTTCATGTCATTGGTATAACATTTCTGTTTTGAAAAGTAGATTCAGCAGATGTGTACAGGACCTGTGGATTAACATCCTTGTGTCCCAGCGGGTGTTTCTAAGGAAAACTGATGCCTTGAGGTGCAAGCTTTGATGAGTATAGAGGAAAAAGTTAAATTGTTTAGGGAAAGTGAAGAAAAACCATCCCTTATTGTTATCACACTTTTCTCAAATATACCTCTATAGGTGTATAAAAAAGAAGAAAGGAAACAAAATAAATAATAATCAAGCAGTTTATCTTGGTGACTGAAACGCAATGAAAATAGATTATACTTAAGAAACTTCCCATTTCGTAAACTGTACTTCATGATCCCTGTTTAAATTCTAACGATCGGTGGCACTGCCAATGTCATAGTCTCCACACACCATCATGCAGCTGTCAATATTTACTGTTGAGACATGTCTTTGCTGCCTCTGCCTCACCCATGAGCTTATGTTTGTAGATATTCCTTACTGAGTGATCTGACTTTGCTGAAGCTGCAGTGAAGTAGACTTCACAGTGATCAGATTATGCCCCCCTTGATGTGTCCAAGGGAGCAGCAGCAGCAAGCTGAAGGGAAAGCTCTCCCTCCTGGGGCTCATCTGAACTGTGTTAGGGCAGGACTAAGGGTATGCAGGGCAGAGAGCAATCTACCGATAAAGGTTGAGCCACAGGAGTGGCTGGGAGATGCGGGGTACTATTCACCCTGGCTCTACTGCAGAGCAGTTTCACTGGGATCTTAAGAAAACTGCAGGCATGCAGAGCCCATTTCAGTTCCCAAACCCAGTTAAGGGAGGACTTCTTGAATTGCTCGGGGGGAGCTGAATGCTGAGTGAATGTGAAATGAGGTGATGGCAGTGAAAGGCAACAAAGACGATTCCATATGCATGACTCTGCCCCTTTCACCACTTCCCTTTTCACTCTTCCTATTATTTTCTGCATTTAAGGCTGTGATAGAGCCGCCCCAGCTCAGCTACCTTTCCCTCTACTACCGCCGCAAAAAGTCCAGCAGCCAATTGACTGAGGCCTAAGCTCAAACCTCCGCCTTCGGTATATCTGTCCCTGGTAATCAGCCCAGCTTCTCATCTGGGCACAAAGGCTTTTCAAGAATCAAAGGTATAGGGAGTATCCTTGGAGACATAGGAGAGGAGACAAAAATAAAGGAGCACAATGGTTGGTTCTACTTTACATTTAAATGAAGCGAACCATGGGCATTCAAAACAAATTGTTACTCTTACACTTAACTGTAGAATGTTTGTTGTCAAAATCACGTTTTGTCAAACTCAATTAATGTATCCTCACGATCATCTATTTGTAAGTACTGTGTGTGCGCTGAAAAAAATCCAGTGTTAATACACAGCATAGGTAGGCCTACTGTTGTTGCTAGCTGCGTGGACCCCCTCTGTTTAAGTATAATTTGGTTACATATCTGTTAACAGAGCTTATGAAGGCATTGTATTAACACCAGATTGTTTTTAGCACACACATAGTATGGACAGGTAGTAGATTGGGTGGACATATTCACTCAATATCAGATCCAAAACATCTTCATAGTGTCCTGTGTCATTGCCTGTCTGCTTTTGTCTACCTGCCTGCTTACTAGTTTCTGCCTGTATAGATGTATATAGTACCTATCTACCAGTACTTGCCAATAAGCCACCATTATATTAAAACACTGACAGCTAACCTGGTAAAAGTTCTAATCAGATATAAACATTACTAGATTCAAACCATAGTAAAGTAACAAGGACTGAGCTTGAGAGCCTGTTTGACAAAACTGTCCCTAGCGCCTGGTTGTGTGTTACTGGATGTTGCAGTACTCTCTGCCAGATGGCACATCAGCTTGTTGCTAGGGTAATTGAGGTCTTTGATCATCCTTTTGGCCATCTTCCTTTACCGCTGGGTGTAGAGGTCCTCCATTAATGGCAACTCTGTCCTGGTGATGTGCTGTGCAGTTTTCACCAACCTCTATATAGCCTTACAGTTGAGTCTCCTCAGTTTGTTAAGAAAGAGGAGGAGCCTCTGTCACACTGTCCTGGTAATGGTATTGTTTTGGTGAGTCCACACCAATACATACTCATGGAGCTGCTGACTCCACTGGGGTCCCATAAATGCTGGGGCCTGATTTTCTTCACGTCACTTAGATCAGCTCATTTGGTTTGATGGACGTTGAGATGGAAGTTGTTTTAAAGGGACCAGGTGTCAGAAGTATGACAACTTCTCTTCACACCGTCTCAGAGATGCTGATGATGAGTTGTGGCATCAGAAAACTTGCCACGCAGTGTTGTGTAACAAGGTGTACAGGAGAGAGCTGATTAAGTGGTGGTAGAGTTGCCACTACAGGCCATTTTGTCTGTTAAACTCACATGTCTCCGTAAAAAACATCTCTCCCCTGCAGTTTCTCTTTCCTCTTGCAACTGCTGATCAGGAATCCAGACACAAAGGTTGGCGCTGAGCCCTAGATCTTACAGCTTGATGACTAGCTCGGAGGGCACAAAGGTATTGCTGAACTTAAGTCAATGAACAGCATTTTTAAATATGTCGTCTGTGGATTTGCCCTGTATGCAAATTGAAGTGGGTCAGCACGGGAGGAGGTGAGGCTTTTTCTAACCACCCAGAGAACTTGACATCCCCGTACATCTCCGACAATCATAGCAGTGTCAGCACCTAAAAGAAAGTACATTATATATACTAGGTTTTGTAGCAACACCAATGGAAGATAATAAGGTAGAATCCATCTCAAATAAAGTATCCATGGTGTATTCATGTTCAAAAATAAAAATAAAAACAGCTCTTGAATAACGAATAAGTGCAGCCTTTATTTAGAACACAAGTTGGCCTTGAAGCAAAGTGTGACCTATCCACCACAGGGAAGTGTCAAGGTCACAGTGTGATAATGATCTCAGCTCAAAGATTGCCCTATTCAAGCGTCTCCAACAAAGTCTCAAGGCAAAACGCAAAGTGAGAGGAAGAAGAAACTTCAGGGGAGAGATGTGTTACTGAGACCTGTAATGTTAACAGACAAGATGCTGGAGGTTAGGGCCAGGTCATCAAATAAACAGATAGTTTATCATCTCTCCTGTGACGGACTGTCGCTGACCTAGAATGAGCAGGCCCCATCTTCTACAATTCTCCTTGCCTTCAATAAGCAATAAAGTAGTATAAGTATAGCCTTCTCATTTTCAAACAGGCAAGAGATGAGTTATATAAGGAATACAAATCTTAACTTCCCCCACTGATCTACCACACAGACACGGATACTGTGTCATCATATGTTGGTGCTTGAATATATTGGGTCATTGTCTTCATGCAGAAAGAGTCAATACATTTGATATAAGGCATTGTGTACATCCAAATAACCAAGAATATATCGGTTCTCATATTCAGTTTGAATGTCCCCATTGGTTTACTTTTACATTGAGGTCCTTAGGAGTTGGCAGTTCCCTATAGGGAAACGTGACTGATGATGGCCGCCTGTACAGTATGTGCAGTGACACCTATACATGCTCTATGCAATGAGGCTGATGGGGTCTCACAATACCTAATTCCACATATCCCCACATTCTACTAGGCAGTGCCTGCCTCTAAACTAAAAAAAAATGTGATCTTGCACTCGTTTTAATGTCTGTTGTGTGTTCCTTATACAGAAATCTCTAAAGATAAGAGGAATGGTTCATAGGTGAGAATTTGCACAAGCATCCAACCAATGAAGATGAGCCAGGATTCCTAACACAATAGTACCCCAAAAAATACAATTGAGAAGATAGTCACAGTAGTAGTAATCCTAAGATAACTTCAAAGTGAGAAATGGTATGCTGCTAACAAAGTCTATTAGATGAATATTCCCATTATTGCAAGGACGGCTGTTGAATCAGACTTAATTCTTCAAATAAAGCCCAACGTTTTGCCTTTGAGGCGAGGTAAAATATATGTATAATAAGCATTTATCACCATTATATACTTAATATACCTCATATCCTTCAGGTGGAATTTCAGCCTTGCTATATGGCTTTGTCAAAACAAAACACACTGAGTTACTGTTAGTAGAATCACAATGTTTTTGTTTCTTGAATATATGGCTAGTTAAGGGAAAGAAGTGCAGCCAGAATGTAGATTTATACAATAAATAATAACTCAATTGCACATCACATACACATATGTTATACAGTGATACTAAAAAGAGAGTAAACCCTTTGGAATAACCTGCATGTATTATTTAATCATCCATAGTATACATAGGGTTACAGGCAGCAATAATGATAGGCAGTAGCTTATTAAGGTTGCACTTTTTAGAAAAGCTGTGCCATTATCATTTATGATTTCTGAAAACTTCCCAAAACTGCCTCACCATCATTCACACATTGTTGTTTTTTAATTGCACGTTGCTTCTACATCTCCCTTGTGATTTTCATCATAGTACAATACCTTTCATCAACACTGCACTCCAAACTCAAGCCACTTTACTTCACACACTAATGTATTACTAATGAATACAAAGTCATTTTGTTACTAGAATTATTTCATCAAACTACCCAAGTGTTTGAATAATTGAAACTGAGTCAGGCCTTCTTGGAAGCAGGTGAATTTACTTGCAAACAGCATACAAGGGTCAAACAACAATGTACCTGGCTTGATACATGGTTGAATACATCGAATGAACAGTGTACAGAGATTATATGCAAGAGAAGTTGGTGTGTAGGCGTATACACTCGGTTTGTGTGTCCAGCCCGTTTTGCTGGCGAAAGCAGAAATGTTTTTAATTAGGTAGATATTCCCAGAAATTCATCTCAGCTGGTGTTATCCTTCATACAATGTCTGATAACAGAATATGGGGAGTGAAACTACTGTGCACATGAATGCATCATACCTCTGTCTTCAAGGCTAAACAACAAACTTGTAGCAAAACACTTTGGAGTTCTTTAAGTTTGGGGACAAAGTTCAACAGGCAGAAAGCATGTATTGTGCATTAAAATATTATACAATCATAAAGCAAACTAAATTCTGTTAACATTCCACCCTTTTTATAATATTTAATGCAACTTTTTGCAACACTTCAAAGCAAAAGGGCAAAGCATATGAGTAAATATATTTCAGTCAAGCAGAATAATATCAAGTACATCAACATCACAGTTGTGAAAATGCAAGTTTGTGTACTGGTGCAACAGTCTATGTACAGTTTCAGAGAGGACAGTTTTTGTAGAAGCCAGGGAACAGGAACCTAGGTCGTCTTGATGGTCAACAAGTCCTTTTGTGGCATTCTGACGCAAAGTGTCCTTCATATCACAGTCACTGGGGGAATGGTTATGTAGGATATTACCATAACCGATTCAGATTGTTCCTCAGTGTCCAATTGTCCTTATTGAAGAATGGTCAGCTTCGTCTTCTCCTTGCATCTGAAACAGAATGAATTTGAGCAGTAACATGTTCTCAAAAGAAATGCTCATCATTCTGCCAGGGTTGTTTCTAAAATATCATCCTATCCATTTTGCTTGCTCTAGATGTCACAATTAACGCACAACAACATTTTAGGATAGGTTTGATTTCATTCTTCCACATGGTTGTCTGTGTTTGGGCAGCATTCAAGCACACACAGGCAGTCAGTGAGACAGGCCCTCCCTTTTCTGCATGGGACTGAATCACACACACACCACATTCCTGAGAAGCTCTCTACTTCTCCAAATCTGACATGGTGTTATAGTTTGTTCTTCAAATAACAAAAGTTAACATGTAGGTTAAGTATAGGTGTCTTTACAGTTAACCAGTTTTTGAATCAATTTATATCAACAATACACATTATGATCATATTTTCAGCATAAAAATCCCCTTTAACTTGTAATTCAAATCAAAAGCATTGAACAAGTCTTTTCAGTGAACATTTTCATAAAAAGAACACAAAAGGACGCTTTTTTTAAGTTTATGCTGGAACTTCAAATGATTGACTGCACCTTTAATCTTTAAGGTTTACTATGGGGCTGGAATTGGCAAGATATTCAGCTCTAAACTTTAAAGCTTTTAGCAATTTAGTCAGAACTCTGGTCATCTTTAGGAGACAAGCATTTTATAACCTATCATAACAGCATAACAATTGTATGCACACTTACAAAACCTTCTATCTCCCTTCCCCTACATACTTTTTCTTTCTTTATAACAATAAACAATCAGTTCCAAACAATCTTTTTCCTCTTACACTTTCAACAACATTCTCTTATTCATCTCCTGGGCCACCACCTTTCTCTTTACTGTTCTCGATGGGGGCTTGGATCAAATGTAAAGTCAGATATTTGATCATATGTAAGAGGGGCAGTTGCTTACAAGTAATTTAATTTTTTTTTAAATGTAAAATCTAATCAATTTAACAGGACGAACACCCCTATTCCCTCCAATTGATTAACAAAATTCACCAATTTAAAACTAGAACACCCTATGTGATGTATTCTAAACAAAACAAAACAAAATCAGCTGTTAATATTCACCTGATTTCAAGAAAGCCTCGACTCGCTCAGTTTTGGCTCTGGATTCCGTCACCCCTCCTCCGTCCAAGTAGAGTCTGCAGACAGCCTCTTTTGTAGCTCTGTTTACTGGAGGTCTTTTGTCGAGAGATCTTGGACTCCCCCGTTCACGGTGCAGGCTCTTCTTGTCCAGAGAAGAAGATGTTGGATCCGGCTCGAAGGACCATTTGTTACTAGAATTATTTCATCAAACTACCCAAGTGTTTGAATAATTGAAACTGAGTCAGGCCTTCTTGGAAGCAGGTGAATTTACTTGCAAACAGCATACAAGGGTCAAACAACAATGTACCTGGCTTGATACATGGTTGAATACATCGAATGAACAGTGTACAGAGATTATATGCAAGAGAAGTTGGTGTGTAGGCGTATACACTCGGTTTGTGTGTCCAGCCCGTTTTGCTGGCGAAAGCAGAAATGTTTTTAATTTGGTAGATATTCCCAGAAATTCATCTCAGCTGGTGTTATCCTTCATACAATGTCTGATAACAGAATATGGGGAGTGAAACTACTGTGCACATGAATGCATCATACCTCTGTCTTCAAGGCTAAACAACAAACTTGTAGCAAAACACTTTGGAGTTCTTTAAGTTTGGGGACAAAGCTCAACAGGCAGAAAGCATGTATTGTGCATTAAAATATTATACAATCATAAAGCAAACTAAATTCTGTTAACACATTTCAACTTTTAAGTATCTATGCACTGCATATTTGAAGACAGGTTTGATCATGTACCATTTATTGATTTGGAACTAATATATGTTTGCGTGTTGTCCTGTGCAGCTCAAAGAAAGTCATGCAAACCAAATTGAAGCTGATGTCTTTGTTTGAAAGATCATACCATGTTTTGGTATGTGTTTGATTATGAGTCCCCTTTGTCTGCCAAACAGGTGATTGCTGTGTTGTTGGTGTGTTCCCCATTCAACTGATCTGATGCTAAGCACTTCAAAGCTAATGCTATCAATACATATGCGTGTGAATAGGACACTAATTATCTTGCCAGGCAGATCCTTGTACACTTGTGTCAGTCGTATAGGTTAATATGTCTCTTGGTGTATGTGAGACTTTGTGGGTGAGTGTTTCGGGGGATTGGATGAAAATGCATGTTGGGTTGAGAAGAGCATTAGTTCAGAGCCAGCAGTTCTGCACTCCAGAGACATAGGGGGGAAATGGTCCCTCTCATGAAATGCCTTTCATGGTATAGTCTTTAAGCAGTGAGAGAGAGAAGGGAGGAGATGATAGATGAAACCATTATGCTCCTTCCACCTACAACACTTAGTTCAGCTGCATGTGTGCCATTACTGCCATTACACTATATGTTCCAGGCTCCACGGCGATGGACAGATAGGAGGACAATGAGAGAGGAAGACAGAGGAGGGAGATAGAGGGAGAGGACTGGGATGACCCATGTGATAGAGAGGTTGCATGATGTCATGCATTACTGATAGGAAGAGGAAGGGTTTGTAATGTGATGCTACAGATAAAGGAGGAACCTCTCTCTCTCACTCTCTCACTCACTCTCTTTCTCTGATGGATCTCTCCAGCCCTGCCCCAGTGCAAGTACAGGAAGTGAAGTGATCTCTTAAGCCACAGATTTGAGATTGAAATGGAGGTAATGTCATTACATACAGTAGCTTTCCAGGATACAGATCGCTGACTTCATAGGGTGCAAGGCCTCATCTGCAGATAGGATTTCTAGTAGCATCCATGTTTAGATGCAATCAAACATAGTCCCACCCTGTATCTCTCTACACAATCTCAATTGCTACTCAATGTAACAATTCCACCCTGTGACAATCATGCAAATGTACTCTATGTAACGCCCAATATACTGTATGTTAAAAAGTTAAAAGCACTATTTAACTGCAAGAGGTCATCTTGCACACTTATTTTGCTAAAAGAATGCATTGTGAACACTAGGTTTTGCCATTTCTTCCAGCTATGAGTCTCAAGCTTCTCAACAAGATACAGGAGTGGAAAAGAGACTGGACATTTTTTTCAACACAATACCTTAGTTACTATTGGTATACATAACAGCTGAACGAAACATTGCAGTTAGTATGATTCAGTTGATACTGACAGCATCTGTATAATTCATTTACATTGTGACATTCAGTACCAAGTAAAACTTTTAGCCATGCTAGCGTATTGGCTGTGTGTGTCGGTTTGTTGGTTGGTTCCACCACTTTGTACCAGACTGAAATATCTCAACAACTATAGATTGCTATTAAAATGTTGTACATACATTCATACAAGGTAGTTAGCATGCTAAATTAGCATTATGCTCAAAGTACAGCTCTGGCTAAATTTTGTCTTACAGAGCCACTAGCAATCTTGTGTATCAGTTGCTTATCCAAACTTTCTATTACACTTTTCCAATTCTCAAATTAGTATGATTATCACATCAATTCATATGGTTCTGCAGAGCAATTGATTTGACCAGCAAAAGGCCATCACTTATTATAAATGTATCTCTCCTAAAATGAAATAAAGCCATTTATCAGCTTCCATAACATTCCTACTTAACATAGCTTCATCCAATTCAGTCTTAGATAAATGATAGTTGTGCGTTTGCACCTGCAAGCTACATTTGACATCTAGTTTGCACAAAAAAAATTAATAAAAATAATGTTATTGTTATTATCTTTCAAATGCACCTGTTATTAACAGTTTTGGCACAATTTGTGACAGTATTTAGAATGACCATTTGGCCTTCATGCTCCATGGTAACAGTCCATCCATGAAGGCTCTTATTGCATTGGGTTGGACATACAACTTTTTTGATGAAGCAGATAAAGAGGTGGGCTGACTAAACAGGACAGGGTTGTCCCACTCTGGATACAAAAAAATGCCTCTTTGCTGAATTGATATTTTGCATATTTCAACTGCACTCTGTAAAGCTGACATGGTCCCCAAGGTGTTCTGGGGCGGATGATTAGCAAATACTGCATAGTGGGGAGACGCTGAATGCATAAATATGTGATGGAGTATCCCTCGGTGGAGGAACAGACAAGATGAAGGAGGTAGAGCGGAGGAGGAGATGAGTCATCGTTAGAGGCTCAACTCAAAGGTGTTATCAGTTCATCCGGAAGTTCCCGCGCAACTAAAAATCCAGACAGTCTTACATGTGCAAGGACAGGACAAGAATAGTAAGTTAACTGAAAAGTAAGAAACATCGCTAGAAAATGAACAAACCAAACACATTTTTCACCAGATAATCACAAATACACTAATTACTGCTTAAAGCTGCAGTTGAGAGTTTTTTTACTGTAATATTTGGCAAAACTGTCATAATAGCCATTCAGCTATGTAGGTGAAGTGGTCTGAAAATATTGTTTTATCACTTTGCTCCCCCTTGCCTCTGTGTGCTGCCCCCCAAAATTGCCACCGCTCATGTTCATTTTGACCAATCAGAGCGAGGTCAGATTCTCCCGTTCTTATTGGCTGTGGGACCTTGGCAACGACGTTGATGCGTCAGTTGCGTGAGCGTTCACGACCCTAGCAGTCTGACACTAGCCTACTGTTTGGTACTAGGGTACTACGGCGGACAGCGAGTAGCAATGTCTTCACAAACGAACCCTCAATTTACCATTCCCAGAATACCAACAACTAACACCGCTAAGACAGCAAAAAAACGAGGAAAGACGAATGTTGAAAAGTTAACTGCTGAAAGGGAGACGGAGAGAGCTCGAAAAAAAGTACACCGGCCATGTCTTCTTGCCCTATCACGTCAAGACCTCTCCGACCGCGACCTCGTCCCCTTCCTCTGCCCCTAGGCTGCCTGCCGCTAGCAGCAGGACGTCCGGTGGCCCTATATAGCCCTCGTCCTGTGCTCAGTGTTGCCAACTCAAAGCGATTTTGTCGCTATATTTAGTGACTTTTCAGCCCCCCTGTTGACTTTTTTTTTCAAAACAGCGACAAGCGACAAATCTAACTTTTTTTTCTGGTGTTATTGGTGACTTTTTTCGCCAAAGCAAGTATCACCTCTTCTCAACGAGCAGCGGGAGCACTGACACGCAGCCCGCTCCTCGCGCAGCAGCCCCGAGCAGCCTCTCCCAGCTGCGGTCAGAGCAGGAGCTTAGATAGTAGGAGATACACACACACCTCTCCGCTCTGTTACAATTAGTTTGCTATCTTGCCTGGCTGTTACAGCTACTTTTGTTAGGCCTACCAGCACACTTACAATGATTTTAAGCTAACATACATGGTATGTCTGTGATTAAAATGTATGCTCAATATGTACGTTTGTAGTTATCATTACTAATGTTTAATCACCTCTGAATCGGACATGGTGTTTGTCTCCTGTCAATGTAACTGAATTCACATGAACGTGCATAGCTGTCGTTCGGAGGGAGGAACTACAGCAGGTAGAGCGTTGGGAAAACAGCCGTTGGGATCCCAACGGCTGAAACTCTCAACTGCAGCTTTAAGGGGATGTTTGAGGTTGAGTGATATAATAATGACATCATTATTCATCCATCTTACAACTAATGTTGGATATTCAGTAAATTCCAGTGAGCCCATTTTGAAATATGTCTGTTGTTCCAAAGACTGGAGAGGTGTTTTTGGATGCTGGAAACAGAACAGCCAACACAATTTGAACCAGCCACCTGCAGTTTTGTAAGGATCGAATAATAATAACCCACTTCACAATTCAATCTTCATTTTGAAAAGGAAAAACTATTTTCTTGTCATCCACACAGCTGGAAGTTTCGACCACAGACATCGATGGAAACCTCTTTGAAGGGCCAGCCATACTAGTGATCACAGTCATCGACCAAAATGACAACCGGCCAATCTTTAAAGAGACACGTTACACTGGAGAGGTGCTCGAGGGATCTCCTACAGGTAGGTGGCATTGTCACATTGAAGGACACTGGAATGAACTGGGCTGCGGTTGGAAACAATATCACACACTGCGATTGGTACACTTAAGATGTTCTCTGATCTTAGGCTAAGTGTGGTTGTGTTTTTTAAGATCAACTTGAAGGAGCAGCACTGGACTTAACGTAAAGTTTAGTATAAAGGACATTAAAAAAGACATTTGGCAAAGGCCAACTCTGTTTGTTGTTGTCCTGAACTGGGTGGTTTGTGTGTGCTGTCGTGAGGATGTCAAAAGCACAGTGAACATCACTTCATAATTCAATCACAAACCTCTTTAATGAGAATTCTGAACTCATGTAGTTCTCAATTCATGCAGTTTTACATTATCCCCTCAACATCTTAATTTGCAGATGTACTTGAGCAGATCACCTAACCAATTATACAGTATGTTGAAGCAGTATTATAATTTCCATTTTCATTGGTACCTTTATTTTAATGGAAATTTTAGGGCTGATAAACAGCTTTCCTCCCATATTATTGTGAGGCTGCATATGCATTAGAGTCAATTCATCTGTAAGTATTCAATGTAACAAATTAGTAATGATTTGTCTATGAATGTTGTATTCATTGAGCTTAATCTCATTGTAATGTTTTCTACTCAGCGATCTGCATTTTGAAGACACATGACAGTTTTCTTTAACAAGGGTTTGTAATTTTCATTTTATCAGAATAGTATTGTTGGGTCTTTTTCAGTCAAAGCAAAAACTGAACATTTCTGACTTTGGGATTTCCACACCGGTATTACAAAAGTATACTGTGATAGACACAATATACACTACTGACTGCCCCCTGCTTCCCTATATCCTTAGTGTTGCCATGAAGGGGATGGAAGCAAATCAGCAATATTATTTTACTCGGATTGTCTCAATTTTCTACTCACAAAGTCTTATGACATCAGAATAACTTTAGAAATGCTCACAGTGGCTGTAAATAACGGAATACAACACATACTGTATGTTAAAGGCAGTATACACAAGAGCACATTAGAAAAGACATGGGAATGTAACACTGTATAACACCCTATTTTTACCAGTTTCTCTTTCCTCTACCCCATGCTTGAACTGAAATACTGCACCACTGACACTTGGTGGAATAAATAACAAAAACAAAGATGATTGATGATGCCAGTATAATCTGATGTTGTTTACCATTTGTGTGGAGTTGCGCTATCATCTTATTATTGAACTTGAAAATATTACAATTCGACCGACAGGATTCTTGTATCTGAATCCAGTAGATACAGGTTCACCAGTGCCGATGGTGCATGCAATTCCTATCAATTACAACATTGCCATTTCAGCAGTCGGTAGTAATGTTATTTTAAAATCTATACATTTTGTTCTCGCTGCTGAAAATTATGACCTGTGCCTTTCCAAATGTGTAGCAGTGTAGAAGACCACAAAACTAAAAGAGCCACCTTGAGGCAAACTTTGTAACACGTTTTAATTCAAGTCTATAATTGGTCTAATCATTCAAGTTTACAAAATGACACCTTATACAACAGATACTTGTGGCATGTGCTTTTTCACATCCTACCTTAATGTTAATATTACATTTAAATATTGTTTTACATGTATTGGTCAATAAATCAATCCCTAAGTGAATTAACAACATTTTAGTCTGAACATATTTAACTTCTTGAATATTAAACAATTTGTCCACATGTACCCGGACATTTTGAAGAACACATTTCCACCCACCGTTTGCATAAAAAGGTCCTGCATACACAACGTTGTTTATATCTTTCATACAAAAACAGAGAACATAAAAAAAACGATAGAAAAACACTTATGTAAATATAGTATGCCAGGCCAGTAGATGGCAATAATGTGTCACATCAAACACCATAGAAGAACATTGTGAGCATGCTCAATGAGCGTCTTCATGAGTGAGGGTGGTGGATGTTCAGTAAATGTAAACAACCCTTGTGTCGACAAAAGGCCAACTTACACAGAAAAAGCTACGGTTATGAAAATACCAGTGTACTTGTTGACATGGCCCTTAGCGTAACACAACATATTCAGTGCATCTTATATCGGATTTGAAAGAAGTGGAGAGCAGAATACGATTTAAATGATTGTTTGTTCAGAGTTTTTTTGACAGTTATCTGATTCTAATGATCCATCTGTGGTGGTGACAGATTGTTACTTTGAGGTTTATGGACTAAATCGTAGAGTCTGCACAACCTTACCTCCCCTTTCCATCTCATGGTCAGGTGTTTCAAAATTAATCATAGAGAGGCAAGGCTGGCACATTTCTTTGTGAAGACTCTTCACCTCTGGCTTCTACTGAAAATCTTAACATAGGTGCTTTTGTCACTTTTTCACAGTAGCTTCTTTCTTCTTTTCTGAGCTGCTGTCATTGCTATCACTTTATTTTATTTTAAAGTGGTAGTTGTGTCCTCACTGGGGTGAAATACAGTATAAATAAATGCATTTTGAATGTACCCTGATTCTATTTTTATTTTGCTCACCTACATTGCCACTTCTTTACAAGCTGACGGTGTGTGTCCTGATTATGCAGTATAATAATTTTCATCATGATCCATGATTATATGTACAAACAGCTTTGGTTTGAAAGACTGTCATCCACTTTGCAATGGCCTCATATGACATTAAGCTTGGCTCAGAATTGTGGAGGTTCACGATCAAGTGCTGGTTGGCATTTATTTTTAAAAAGTTTTATACACCGGCCATTTCATCGGGAATTCCATGTCTGCACCTGCAATTGGTTTGAGTTAAGTCTTTATTTTGTCAGTTAAATTCACACATTGCAATGTAGGTGGCAATCGAAATTACATTTACGCTCACCCCTTCTCCATCTCTAACACAAACATGCATTACAGAGGGGGATCATCGCTCAGGGTCTACCGCAGCGGTCAGCACTCAGGCCCCTTTCCTCTATGCCATCCTACCACCCATTTAAGAGTGAGTTTTTTTTTGTAGACCTGCGCTGCCCATTTAAGACATGTGATTCAATTTGCCATTATTATTATTGCCAATTAATTCCACACTCGCTGAAATGTGTTCTTCTTAGTCTTACAAAGTTTCCCACTGTCATGTTCCACATGGCCATGATGAAAAGATTACTGAAAAACTCAGTTGCTCCACCCTGTGTGCTCCTGCTTTTCACCTTGAATTGTGTTCCATAAATCCGCTGAATAAAAGAGCCCCTTGGGTCTACCCGTCAAGTGTCTTCAGGGCAAACATGTTGCCGCATACAGATTACTACAAACAAAAATTAAAGGAGGTCCCAATCAGATGGTTAGAAGTACACAAAAAAAACATAAACTGTAGCACAGAAGGGCTGAATAAAAACCTATACACTGCAGATTCCTTTACACAATGTTTGTCCTGACATCATTAGCACACAAAGCGAACCAACGGATGGATCAGGAAACGGGCAGGCGGAGAAAAGACACACACACACACACACACACACACACACACACACACACACACACACACACACACACACACACACACACACACACACACACACACACACACACACACACTTTTGCGCACATTTACACACCCTCACACACTTCCAGACACCTTCCCATAGAGACATTCTGAGTGGTTGTCAACTTCATTCTGAACTGGTGTTATGAATTGCTAATGTAAACATTGCTCATGCATTGCTTCATATTAGGTAAGCAATTGTATTGCATTGTATTACTAGCTATACAGAGCAAGATAATAGATTGTTTGGATTCTACCATAATACTGCCATAATACAGCCAGTTTATGTAAAAGTTTAGTTTATGCAATGCTATAATGCAGACAACTTCCCATGAGACATTCTGAGTAGTTATCAACGTCATGCTGATTTTTTGTTAAGAATTGCTAAAGAAATTGCTCATGCTTTGGTATATATTAGGTAAGCAATTACATGTCATAACTAGCTAACTAACTACTAACTAAGATAATAGCACACTATCAATCTGAACATGGAATTGTAAAAGTTATAAAACACCAGCAGTACCAGTTAGAAAATAAGCCCACTGGGAGTGAATCAGGAGTATGAGAAAATCCCCACGGCAGGACAATCTATTATTGGTTTCAGCCCCAGTGAGGGCCAGAGCCCATGAAATACCTGAATCATCATAGTAGTTTTTAGCTTCCACTCTGTTTGGTAGGCAAGTTAAGTCTGACTTCTGCAAACTCAGCACCAACACATTTTTTAAAAAAAGAAGAAAAACAACGTATTCCACAATACTGGGTTACATCTGATATCATCCACCACCAGCCCATGTTGTGCTTCTTGCCGAGTTTCCTGTAAGCGGCTATTGCCTTAGTAGATTATGGCCTGGTTGAATAAACCAAACTCAGCAAAATAAAATTGACTGAAGTTAGATTTCATTTTCACTATCGATATGATCCAACAGCTCCTTGGAACTTTATCTGCCATGGATGCCAGATCTAATCAAGCTCAGAGATTTAAAAAAAATAAAGTATGTTTCTGAAGACTGTGTTTCTTTCATATGCCGTCAACTCTGTGTAATAAATAGTCCACTCAGCCTCCTTGTCAGTTCAGCCTCAATGATCTAGCAATGTGATCAATCATTCAAATTATATTTACCAACCTGTCAGTTTCCCAACTATTTTCTATAATTCAGCAAAAGTAGCAGTATTTTGAAATTGATTATTTGTTTGGGTAAAGATAGTCAGACATCTATCCATCATTTTTGTGTAACAATGTTCACGTTTTTTGTTGTTGTAGAAAGTCACGAGTCAGATTAAGCCTTTCTTGGTAGTCATAACAACATGGTACATTAGAAGGGATTTGTCATTCAATGGTGGGAATGCTACTTATAATAGGTATAGCAAATATAGATTAATTACACTGACACTTATTGTATTTGATTCAGCCTTTGATTATTGATTACCACACATTTTTGTATTTTGAAATAGCTTTGTGAAATGGTTGCTGAAAAATATAAGATTAACAAATCTATCTGTCTATCCATCTATCCATACATACATGGTTTGCTTGGTTGGCGACCTTAGTCAGTTACCAGCTGTGTGTCTCCTAAAATGGTGTTAGATGTCTTTGAAGTTAAGAGTAGCTTCTTCTTGGGTAGCATAGTAAGCAGCTGAACACATCAGTTTTCCCTGTTGTTTCACATAAACTTGTGTATTTCTCGCGGTCCCCTGCAGCAGAGACGTTGTAGTCATAAGCCTAAGGATTGACTGGTGATTTCACCATAATACGGACAGGGTTAGCTACACATACACATCCATGAATGGCGGTGGTTACTCATGTTTATTTCACAAAGTCCTGCTGCTGTTGAGTTTCAGAAGTGCTTGGGTATAAGGTAGCTTGTGTGGAAGCTACAGCACTACTGCATCATTTGGTCATGGAACAATAAGCCAATATAAGAAGTATGTGCAGTACCATCTTTCAATATTATAGTCACTGTCATGTGCAATATTGGGTTTGTATTAGGTTATTGCCGTCATGAATAGTTTTTAATTCATAACTATATTCAATTAGTATTTTCAACTTCAATATTATGTTTAAATACTATGAAGGAGATATTCATTTCACTGTCATGTGCAGTATATAGTTCTCTAAGTTCAATATGACCCGTAACCATGATCATTCATTTGGAGTAGTGTCCAAATAGTAAGTCCAATATACTGTATGTCATTCATTTTAGCACAGCTTAGCTCTTCACTTACTCCTGATGAACATATAATATAGCTATTTAGCTGCGAAATGCTCTAATATGTTCACCAGTTGCTGTTATTCGCTGAACAGGTAGTGTGATGTGGGTTTGTAGAGCTTTTTCTCTAAGAACAGCAGCCTGCGTCAGATGAAACGGCACTACGACAAGCAACACATTAATGTCGTGGACAAGACAGCTAAGCAATGAGCTGAGACTTGCTTTAAGGCTCCATACATTTCCAGAATTCTATGTGGGTTGGCGTAATCAGTGGGTGTGTAAGCTGCATCAAGGTGACATTGTTTTCTACCCCTATATCCATTTTATGGAACATAAAGCTTATCTTGAAGAAGCAATGTTTCAAAAATATGGCCGCAATTCATAACTTGGCTTTGTTTCAAATTACGAAATAAATTGAGAGCATAATAATAAATCCTCAGAAGGCAAGCTTGCTAGAGACAGGTGGAACCCTGTGAGCCCGACCCAAATGAGTAAAAGTGCCTTATAAAAACTGCACTGAGAATTCAGCTAAATTAATTGTTCAACTTAAGAGTTGCCTAAAATCAAATCAAATCAGTTTTATTTGTATAGCCCAATATCACAAATAGACATTTGCCTCAGTGGGCTTTACATTCCATACAATATGACACCTTGAGTGTTATTGTGTTGTGTATGACACATCGTTTGATAACTTTGTTGAAAGATTAGATTACTAGAAGAGTTTAACTTTTTACTTGCATGGCCTAAATTACTGTGTGTAAACGTCATGTTTTTTGGGGGTATGTGTGTTAGTATATGAATGAAGTTATTGTGTGTGCATATGTTACTGTTTGTGTGTTTTCTTAAGTGAAGACGTACATGTGCTCTTCCACAATCTAGTGGTGTGTCTCACTGTGAGACTGGGTTTGAACTGTTGCAGCATGGTGTGTGTGTTACATAGTGGCAGCAGGGGAAGCTGTAGGGGAGAATGTCACAGTGCTCTGACATTTCTGTGTAAACTGATAACAAAGGCAGCCAAAGCCTGGGTCCCTTGGCAAGCTCTCCTTCCTCTGTATACTCCTCCACTCATCGTTTCTCCTCTATCCTTCTTTATCTCCCTCGTTCCTTTCCCTTCATGTGTTGCCTTCCCTTGGGCTTTGTGTACTTGCAATCCTACTCACTTTTTCCTCTTACACTCTCAGTCTTCCAACTACTGCTGATATTGATTTACATGCATTTTCCTCACTTCACGAGATATTATTTTATTCAATTATAACATTTTCAAAATACATTTGCAAACTGACATCATGGTCAATGTAGTGATAGCCAGCTGTTATTCTATATTTCTCTCATTAGCAAATAATTAATTTATATATCAGATATATAAAAACAAATTTTATTTAGATGAATCATTTTTGTTTTAGATAATCTAAAACAAAAATGATTCATCTAAATACAATTAGTTTTTTTCCCACCACGTCTGTAATTATTTCCAGTAAGCAATTAAATATTTAGATGAATATAGTGCATATTATTTTTAAATTTTTAAGACTGTACTTTTTTAAGTACTAAGTGCTGTATATCTGTACTGTATGAGATCATACTCAGAATAAAGTAGTTAGTTCGCCCATTTTCACACTAATAAAATGGCACCGCAGAATAGGTCTTCACTGTGTTTAGGACAAATTGTCGATTCAATGTTAAGTACAACTGAAGCATAGCTGGCATTTGCTGAACATAATCTCAGTACGTATCAATTAAATATTGGATGAAAACTGATGTAAAATGGTTATTGGAAATAAGTAGTCATTTGTAGTAATTTAATCATTTGGTTAGATACATGCAAAATCACTATTGTGGTCATATGAGAATTTCAGTTGTTTCACTTGAGGGCAGAGGACACTATCTTATACTTAATCAAGGCAACCATGTATTCCTCATCTCTGCTCAGAATATATGGTTATTTTACTTTTATAGGGTTAGGGGTAACTGTTTACACAACACCATATATCTCTTTTCAGAGGGCACTTAGTTTCACTATTCCATTCGTATTGAGAGTCACTTGGGAGTCATTGTGGCAACATCCACAAAAGAGTAACATCGGTGAAAGTCATGCATATCATCAATGGGTTTGCAGAGAGAATATCCTTTGATCTACATTTTAGGGATAGTATTGTGTGTTGCTGGAAAATTGCTTTTAAAAGACTGTCATCTTTATTTTTGTTGTGATTGATGTTTATGTTGTTTATGTTTCCTTTGCCTACGCCGTACAGAGAAGTGAAACCTAGCAACTTGGCGATGCATCTTGTGTAATTGGACATGATGGGGTATAAATGAAGATATTACTCATAGCCGAGTCTCTGTTTGTGTTCCAGACTAATTTGTGTTTATATCAGAGGTAATTAAGGCCTGAGTTCCTGCTGTGACGTGAGAGAGGGATGGATCTGGTCCGCTGTGCTCTGCTCTCTGCGCGCACACACACACACACACACACACACACACACACACACACACACACACACACACACACACACACACACACACACACACACACACACACACACACGCTAAAAACAAAGTAAAAACAGCTCAGAAGCTCCAAGCTGCATGGTTAAAACCTTCTATCACATCATATGTTATTTTTATATTATGATGTTCTTGAAGTTCAATAGGCAATTTACACAGCAGACTTGCCACAAGATAAAAAGCAGAAGTGTAATTAGTAACTTGAATGATAAAGCTGAGCTAGATTGGGGGTCTTGATATCGTGCATGCTGGCTCATTGACATGGTTTACCGGGCCACTTAAAAGGAACAGTGCCATAATTATTGTTATTAGTTACACATGGACAAAACAGGCTCACATTATTAAACCACCTGGTGCGAACAGGCCAGATGCACATAAAATAAACCTCAGTCATTAATGACACACTATATGGCAATTACTGTATATTGTTACTGGCACACTTTCTCAATGCTCAGTCACATCCACCTGCCGTCAACTTAAACCCTTTATGCCATCGTGAAAATAGGACCTATAGGCGTACATATTGTGGCTAGACCTGCGTTGTTCTGACCACATGTCTAGAACTAGTCATCACCGTTTGCACCTGTACCCTGCATATAGTTACAGATTTGCAGTCATTAATATCCTCTGTCATGATGCCATGCCCAGAGAAACCTCCACAAAATAAAAGGTGCACATAACCAATAGTTAGGTACCTCTGATAAAGTTTTGGGGAAGGGTCATAGAAGAAGTTGAGGCAGAGGGTCAGTGGGCTGCCACCAGCAGTCACAGTGTGTACCGATAGCAAGAAAGAGATTGATTCAGGAGATAGATACTGACTCAGCTGAGAGATTACAGCAAAACTGGCAGGTAATTTGTAGCATTATGGTGGCCATTTGTCCAATCATGGTCTCTGCGTCTACCTTTCTCCCTCTCTCTATTCCTTTGTTAGCTTGGGAACAGGCTGTCCAACACCCCACCAGGTGACCTGCTGTCCCACAATGCCTCATTATCAGCTTGTCACACTGAGAAAGCCTGGCAAATTAATGTCCAAGTTATCTACGGAGACTGCTGTCCAATTAACTCTGGGCCCATTGTTGTGTTAGGATAAATTAGTTTTTTTTTTCTTCTTCCCGTTTCACTTATGGATGTGTATGTGTACATGATGCCATTTGGTTCATGAAGTAATAAGCCCACCCCGGTCCACTTTGGTTTTCCTTTTAATTGCTTGATGTTTAGTTTCAGTGTTGAAAATAAAATAAAATGTAGATGATACGGCAGCAACATTTTCCAAATAGAGATTTTACGCAGAATGATAAGCCATTGAAAGTCAGAAAAGGTTGCATTGTTACCACATTGACGCAACTTCACCTAAGTTCTTGTGGTCAGTGGATAGAAATGCAAGCTCCAATCCAGTGAGAAACTCTCTCATTTATATGCATCTGTACTCTTTTCCCCAGTAAGGCATCATTGATTTCCCCTAAGCCTTCTTAACTGAGCTATCTTCTTTTGAATTACTATAGGGAGCAATATGCATTGCACCACAGAGACGGAAAAAATTGCATTCTAAATGGCCTTTATTTTCTACAGTGATTTGATCTGAATATATGTGAATAAGACTATTTGAATACATTTCTGTAGTTTGGAGTGAATTGTGTTGCTCCCTTGTGGTTCCCTGCATCATTTCAAAACTAAATAGCATCAACATCCATCATTCTCTCTCTCTCTCAATTCAATTCAAAAAGCTTTATTGGCCTGACTATTATGGAAAACAGTGTTACCAAAGCATTACAGATATTACAAATAATAAGAAAATATAAATCTCTCTCTCTCTCTCTCTCTCTCTCTCTTCAATTCAAAATGGGCTTTATTGGCATGAAAGTAAAAAAAAAACAATATTGCCAAAGCAAAGCATCAAATACACTACAATAAGTCCAAATATTGAGACAGTACACAATATGAACAATATACACTCACCGGCCACTTTATTAGGTACAGCGGTTAATTTTCTTGTTAACACATATAACTAATCAGCCAATCACATGTCAGCAACTCAATGCATTTATGCATGTAGACCTGGACGGGTCTACATGTGAGGTTGAAACCGAGCAACAGCATGGGGAAGAAAGGGGTTCTAAGTGACTTTGAACATGGCAATGTTGAGGGTGCCAGGAGGGCTGGTATGAGTATTTCAGAATATACTGATCTACTGGGATTTTCACTCTAAATCATCTCTAGGGTTTACAGAGAATGGTCCGAAAAAGAAAAAAATATCCTGTGAGCGGCATTTGTGTGGACGTAAAATGCCTTGTTGAAGTCAGAGGTCAGTGGAGGATGGGCATACTGTCAGGATTGTACCAAAATGGCAGGCCAGAACCCAATAGCACGACAACAAACAGTTCAGGTATTGCAACAAAGTTTAATGAGGAATCAAACCAGGTGGTAGCGAGGCAACAAGTCCAAGAGGGGCAGGCAAAGGGATAATCCAGAATCCAAAAAGGCTGGGTCAAAACACGAATAGGCGGGCAGGTAAACAGGCAGGAATTCAGAATGGGCTGGAGAGCAATGTAACACAAAGACAATCTGGCAGGGAACTGAGGGAATGAACCGGTATATATACTGTGGGGCTAATAGCTGATGGGGAGCAGGTGAGTGTGGTTAGGCCAGGTGGAAGTAATCAGCAGGGAGTGCAGAGCAGGGGGGAGTGGCCGGGTCTGAAATGACAAGAGAGTTAATATGGGAACAGACAAGTGACAAAAAACTAAATTGTGGCTGAAGTAGTGACACATACTGGTTCGAGATGATAGAAAGGCAACAGTAACTCAAATAACCACTCGTTACAACCAGGGTATGCAGAATACCATCTCTGAACGCATAACACGACCAACCTTGAAGCAGATGGGCTACAGCAACTGAAGACCCCATCGGGTGCTACTCCTGTCTGCTAAAAACAGGACAAGGAGGCTACAATTCTAACAGGATCACCAATATTGGACAATAGAAGATTGAAAAATCATGCCTGGTCTGATGAGTCTCGATTTCAGATGTGACATTCAGATGGCAGGTTCAGAATTTGGCGTACACAACATGAAAGTATGGATCCATCCTGCCGTGCACCATCAACCATGCCATGTTCAAAGTCACCTAAACCCCCTTTCTGATGCTCGGTTTGACTTCAGTACATTGTCTTGACCATGCCTAAATGCATTAAATTGCTGCCATGTGATTGGCTGATTAGCTTTTTGTTTTTATAAGCCATTGAACAGGTGTACCTAATAAAGTTGCCGGTGAGTGTATATACATTATGAACGTTATATTAGTTATATACAGTGTGTGTGTGTGTGTGTGTGTGTGTGTGTGTGTGTGTGCGTGCGCGCGTGTGTGTGTGTGTGTGTGCTTGCGCCTTGATCACTCACTGCCCCTCTACTCGGGTTGTGGCATGTTAATACGTACTGGGCGGCAAGGTGTGCCCGGTGTCCTTCTCCGAGGAGTATTTTCAATTTGGAGAGGTCGTTCAGCTCTTAAAAACCTGGTCCTAAAGAGCTGAACTTGTTCAAATACATTTTACTCGTATCATTTTATTTTGTACATTTCTCTCTCTCCATCTCTCTCTCTCTCTCTCTCTCTCTCTCTCTCTCTCTCTCTCTCTCTCTCTCAGCCCTGTGTGCCATTCATTTTCTCCCTGTCACATACAGTATGTGTATGTGTAGATGAGAATGTATTCCTATTTTCAGAGAGAGAGAGAAAGAGAGAGACACTCACCCAAGTGCAGAGTGTTGAGCCCCGAAAAACTGTAGCTGTATGAAAGTGTATAGAGAAATTGGGAATGTTGAGGTGTGACAATGGCTCAGACTCTCGGCATCCCTGGTGGCCGTTCCAGTACTTGAGCGCTTGCTAATCTATTAAAGAGTTTTCTATTCTCCTTTGCCCCCTACACCGAGTCCCACATCAACTCAGGCTTGATTATCTGTCCCTTGCTCTCCGGTTTCGGGAAGGACCCGGGCTCCTCTCATCCACACGCACACTCTCAAAACCCCCTCAGGAGTCCCACCAGACAAACCAATCTCTCCCCATCGCTCCATTTCCCACCCCCCCCCCCTGACAAGAGAAGACAGCTGTAGGCCCCTTTCAAATCCCCCCATTGGACTCCAGGTCCTCCAATTTAGATTATCTTCCCTCTGCTGTTTCACAAGAATGATCCCAGCCATCGTAGCACACTTCACTGTTGAAAATCGACTCCTCAAAAGTCAACTCTTTAGAAATACTTTTTCTGGTGTAGAAATAGATTTACAAAAAGGAACTATCTGAGCAGACATAATGAATTGTGAGATGTGCAGTGTGCTGGTTGTTGTGTGGCAGTACATACCACTTTACAAGTTCACATGTGTCCATATTATAAATAAGTATAAATAATACTTGCATGTTTAAATGTGTAGTACGTACAAATGTTTTGGTCACTGTATGTTCCTCTTGTTCATACCGATCCTCATGAAATCCATTAAGAAGTCCCACCATGGGGGACACAATCCACAGTACTTACTCCGTGTAAAAATGCATTATATGGGACTTGAGTCAGAGTGTAGTTGCTTAACCTAAAATAGATACACTTACTGTATATAAGCCAGAGATTTATCCAAGCATCAGTGTATCCAGTTTATTTATGAGCCCTCATAGATCAGAGTATACCAATGATCAGATTTTTCCTCCATAGTTAAATGTGCCCTTACCACAAAGCTGAAACTGATCCTAGGTAAGTGCTCCAAACAGTTTGACTAATAGCATAACCAGATAGCCTAGGCCATGAAAATGGAGTCTCTCACTCCCTACCATTACCGCATATCTCTATTTGGTATAATGTCTTTCTCATATTTCACCACACGTTTGGCAATTATTGCAAATGGAAAACAAAAGAACACTCTATTTGTAGCTTGTTTACTCCAAGGATATCTCAAAAGGTAGAGGAAAAACCAGGACTTGAGGTTCTGTCTTTTGAGTGAATGTAGAAAATGTCGAAAGGATTCCAATGAATCTCATAATTACATATATGATATCACCCTGTCTGACCGAAATGAGACAGTTGTGTTTGATCTAGAAGAGACGCTGTCTGACAAGACATCCTCACAAATGGCTTCATTATCGATGTTGTTTCTTCTTCCTTAAGCAGTATGGCATTGCAATGCTATCATTAAGACACTGATCTAGACACAGTGTATTGATGGGACTTTGATTGGAATAGACAACCTCCTCCATCTGTCACTTGCCTTTCCCTCTTCATTCCAATTTACTGCTAGCGTCCCACAGTGTGTTTGAGTGAAGCTGTTCTGTACACTGTCACAGAGAATCTCCTCTGATTACTCCCGCTCTCCCTTCCTTTCCCATCTGTATGCTATAGTGCAGTCCAGTCTTTTTTTTTCCTCCTTTTTCTTCAGATGAAGGCAAGCAGTCCACCGCTCGGCTTGTGGGCTTTTCACACAGAGAAAAAACTGTTCAGTTGAAAAGCAAAAAATAAATAAAAATAAACCTTTGATTGAGTATTGATCTGAGATTGTCACACAAGCAAGAGATGACAAAGTTCACACATGTGAACATGGCAGCGGCCCTGCTGTGCATTTTCTGCTGTAATCAACCCTGGAGGGGCCAAAGAGATGTATCCATCAGTCAGGAATTACACAAGTCTTGTCATCACTGTGGTGAGCTTCAATCATATGGTCACCAATCTTGTCAAAACACACGCACACGGTGAGGGTATAGCAACAGTAATGGAATTGTCAAATCCTCGATATCGTAGCGCATGCCATACATCACCTTTAGGCAGAGGAATTTGTATTTCATATGACATTTTGAGTAATGAAAAAGTGGGCAGGAATCAATAGCAATGGGACATTGTGAAAGACATGTTCAGAGAGAAGCTCACACAGCAGTAACTACCTGTTATAAAGAGGGAGGGATGGCGGTATTGATAAGAGATTTGAGATGGGTGTTAGCCACATGAAGTGATGGCGAGATGGATTTGGGTGTGTGACTTTTTCTTCTCTTTGTTTAGTCTCATTTTCTCTCTTTTGACAGCTTGAAAAATGGTTTTGCTATGAAAATAAAACATATAACACTTGATAAAATATAGAACGCTGTCAAGAGACATATTTCCCTGAAGCCTTATAAAAATTGCTTTCTTTCTGCATTCATTTATCAAGAAATGCACCGGTTTCTTTGGTCCCATGAGGAAAAGACTGTGCTGTATTTATGTTCTAGAGTAGACACAGAACAGAGAACCTTCTAATTGCCCTCATGAATGCTTTTATGGATTTCAGCACAAGAGGTAATTTCGGCATCTGAATCGAGTCCCGGAAGACCTGAAAGAGTAATTGGTTGAAACAGCAAACGTCAGTGAGCCCAGCATATTTTATGTATGATTATTGACAGGTTAAAATCATAGGCAGTTTTCTTTCTTGATATTTTGTAGTACAACATAATGGATGTTATGAAACACATAAATCATATCTAATCTTCGATTCAGACATTTTAATTCAAAATCTGTTCTCCCACCATGCTTTCTTATTACATTATATATTCATATTGAAAATCAGTATAACCAATTCAGATGCTATATTATTGGTGCTTGGAACAACTGTATATATATATACAGAAAGTACTTGTATAAACCATTCCCTGTTCGTGTTTACATACCCTCTTGACTAAACATTTCAAACCATATTTCCCCAAATATAAGATTTGCTTGTTTTGGTTGCTATTAGAACATTTGCTTTGCCCAGCTGAGCTAGTCACTAAACATGTGTCATTAAACATGACATTGACCACAACTTAGATATAAGCCAATTAGTATTGCTCTAGGGATGGAAAGCTTGCCCTGCCAGTCCATCTGTTGGTTTTACCATTTTGGTCGATACTGAAAATATCTCAACAACAATTAGATGGATAGCAATACATGTTCGTACAGACATTAATGGTCCCAGATAACCAATTATGCTGATAAAGATGATCCCTTGACTGTGTTATCCTCAAATATTAAAGGTCTCATATTATACACTTTTCTGTCAATATTATATGGTCTTAGAGGTCCCTAATACGTTTTTCTTTAGTTGTTTGCTGAAAAAACGTTCAGATAATGTATTGTAGTATGCCTCTATACCCTGATTTTCAGCTAATCTCACAATGGCCTATTTTTGAAACCGAGCTGCAGCTCCCCTCGTTTTATATACAATCTATCAGCTCCCCCGCCCCTGTCCGGAAGCGAAGCCATTGGCGTCTGCCCATAGGTCCATAGCTTGCCGTGCCTACTGTTACCACGGTTAGGTTTACCCTGAGAAGAACCATGTCTAGTGCTAGTAACGCAGGAGCTCAGCCGCACTTTGAACAGTTTGACATGACCGATCCTTGTCTACATGAAAGACTATGTTCATACAAATACACTGACAGCCACAAGCTAATGGAAACGGCATGTTCACAATATTAAGCCAGCAAAAGATGGAGGCTACTGCGAAGCTACTCGGGGGCTAACGGTTAAAAATAACACTAAAATCAGTGAAAAACTTCTAAGTTAGACTTCGACTCTATTACCTTCCTATGCTTTGTCTTGCTAAAAACGAGGCATAGTCAGACTGCTGTGGAGCTTGTTATGAGCAAAAGCTGGATGCTTGTCCCAAAGCTAATAGCTATACACCAGTCAGGCAACAATACCAATAAAACAATTGTTTTAGTTTCACCGTTTGAAAAAAAGCACAAGAAGCTTCCTATCCGTTGTGTTATTAAAACGAGGCATTAATAGACTGCTGTGGTTAAGATAAATTAGTGGATTATGAGCAAAATCATTCTGTGTTGGTGTATGCTACACTCAGCATGCTTTGCTGTACTACAGGCATCTTGTCGCTTAGCGGGGAAAACAAGATGGAGGTTAAGGAATATTTTTCCAGAGGATCTCGGGGCCGTGGACCAATAAGGAATAGCGGGTGGGGTTATCATAGACTACTGCACGGTGGAAGTTTCTGGTTATTAATGTGGGGGGGAAGCATGGACATATAAAGAAAATATGGGGAAGTGGTTTCTTCTCGCTGTAACGACATATCGGGAAGAATTCTGAACGGAGTACATTGGGGGGAGGGGTGGGGGTTTCAGAAAGGGGGAGAGTGAGAAAAGGAGAGAGTTTTCTTTTTTTTATACGTTGGCAGTCTCTAGGTACACCGTGGACCCATGTTTATGTTCAAAAACATCGAAAAAGTACATTTTGCATAATATGGGACCTTTAAGTATTGTAAAAATGGTGTACTTACATTCATGGTTGCAAGCCATTGTTTCTAATGCCTTTTCTCCTTGCACCACCATGGGATTCAGATGTGTGGTTTTAAGAGAATCGTATAAGCAACTATTCGACAAGACTAAGAACTACAGTTTTTGCATTGATGTGAAATTGACTTAAGACATGAACGTTTCCATCATGATTCATTGCATCTGCTTTGGTGTTCCATCAACTTTGGATCTGTTGCTATCATGAGGAAATAGTTGCAGAAGAAGATGTAACAACTCTAAGCCGGTCTCACACAACTGTTTTATCTTTTTTTTTGTCTTTTCGTGTCACTCTTCTATATCTCTTCCCGGGAGGCCGATCTTCGTGAATGTGTCTTTGATTTATTTGATTACATATCCTGCTCACACAGCTTGTCTTCCTGAAAGGCTCAGTACTATATACTTATTGTCCTTCTTAATTGTTTTAACAATATATGTAACAAGACATTTGCCCTGTGTCTTGTTTTTGTGATATGTTTGTCTGTCATAAACTTGCAGTAGTGATTTGGGGAAATTGGTTTTAACCACTTGTTGGTGTCTTGGGGTTATGTCTTGTATTATTAGTCTTCATCACAATGAATTGGCACATTGTGCAATGCATTGTCATATTTCTAGATATAATGATAAAACATAGGGATAATTATATAACTCTACAGACCTTATTCACCCTGCTGGCACACCCTATTTCTGCCTTTTAATAATGTGTCTTACTGCTGAACTATGTATTCTGTACAATTTTACCCGAGGCCTTGCAGCAAGAACGGGATAGTGCAGCGCAAAATCAAAATGTCAGCAACTTTAGACTTGGAATTTACTTATTATGCTGACACAGAAACGACTTCAAGAGATATCTATCAAATTTGCTTGAGAAAAGTTGAAGAGAGGGAAGCAAATACATAGATAGCATGGTACAATACAGAGCAACACAAAGTAACAAAGTTCAAGGGATAGAGCTGTGAATTTACTAAATCAAAATGATTGGAAATTGCTGAACTGAGTTTCTGCACTAAAGTTATTCCATAACTGTAACTGATGGTTTTGGTTTTAAATAGTTGTACATGTATGTTGCCTTTAAGATCACTGCACACACGATTACTTTACAGAAAAAGTCGGGAAAACCGTAATCAGCTGTGAACGTGCGAGATGACTATTTGAAGCACTATTCAGTGTCGGACCTCCCCAGTCTAGCAGCTAAGTAAAGTGAACTGCTATAGTTTACAAACCATAGCAAATATATTGTTGTGTTGTATGTACTATGAATGCATGTGTGCATATTTTTGTCCTATGATGTCTAGAAAACTATGTGTCTTTCCTGGTTTGCAGTCCAGTGCCACTACTCAGTGTTGACTAGCCCCTTCAGAGAAGTGGATTACACCGAGTTGCCTCATTTGCTTTCATCTCAACACGGAGGAACAATGACTTCAAACCTGTAATTTCGATATAAATGCCGTTTCAGATCATGTCTTATAGGTCTATTCTTTAGAATGGCATTGTTGTCATAGTTATGTATAAGCCCCCATCCTCACATTTGCACCCACTATGAATGCAATATATATATATACAGTATAAGGATGTAAACAATCGGAAATGTCTGAAAGCTCACAGGTTGAGGAGCTGGCGCTGTATTTTTGATGGACCCACAGATTCGGTAGGCCATGGCTGATATATTTTTGAGTGACATTTTATCTCTGCAATCTCGTTGATCTTAATGAGATTCCTGTCCTTCATTGGTATGTGTGTGTGCATACGTGTATGTGCATGTCTGCACCGGCTGCGATTAAGTGGAAAAAAGAGCGCCTATCAAACAATTTGTTTCTGACAGAGATGGCTCACAGCCCAGAGGAGGCGGGAGCTTATGACACTTGCAAGATTGTCTTACTAATACCTCCTTCTGGTCAATTATTCAAGTCAGGCAGGTGGAAACTAGTTTGGAAAAGAACATAGTAATTTGATCATTACTCGAGATTATTAACAAGCACTGTACTTCTGGAAAAGCTGACAAAATCATTGAAACACTTTTAATGAACAAAGCCAAATCCATACCATAGTTTTACTGTTAAAAACAATATGAGTAGTTCAAAGTGCTATAACACATCCTTGTTTTTCAAATTGCAGTTTTTGCAATTGCAAAACAGTCTTTAAATTCACAAGGTCTTGTGTGTTTCAGTAGACGCGCTGTGAATGCCCTCAATAAATACACATTAATGCCTAGTTTATATCGCAAACACAGCTAAATTAATGTGAATTTGTACTGACCATGTATTAAGCATGCACTTTGGGCTTGCCTCTTATTGCATCAGTTGTGAAAGCAAGAACACAAAAGAGGTGTTTCATATACAGTGGCTTGCAAAAGTATTCATACCCCCTGAAATTTTACACATTTTGTCATGTTACAACCACATACGTACATTTATTTTATTGGGATTTTACACCAACACAAAGTGGCGCATCATTGTGAAGTGGAATGAAAATGAAACTTGGATTTATTTATTTTTTATAAATAAAAAACTGAAAAGTTTGGCTTGCAAAAGTTTTCAGCCCCCCTGAGTCAATGCTTTGTAGAACCATCGCTGCCATTACAGCTGCAAATCTATTGGAGTATTTCTTTATCAGCTTTGCACATCTACAGACTGATACATTTTGTCCATTCTTCTTTGCAAAATAGCTCAAGGTTCAGATTCAGCATCAGATTAGATGGAGAGCGTCTGTCAACAGCAATTTTCAAGTCTTTCTCAATATTCTCAATTGTTTTTAGGTCTGGACTTTGACTGGGCCATTCTAACACATGACTATGCTTTGATTTAAAACCATTTCATAGTAGATCTGGTTGTATGTTTAGGGTAGTTTTCCTTCTGGAAGGTGAACTTCCTGTATTTGGCTCAATATACACTCAACTAAAATATAAACGCAACACCTTTGTTTTTGCTCCCATTTTTCATGAGATGGACTTAAAGATCTAAAATTAATTCCAGATACACAATTGTACCATTTCTCTCAAACATTGTTCACAAATCTGTCTAAATGTGTGATAGTGAGCACTTCTGCTTTGCTGAGATAATCCATCCCACCTCACAGGTGTGCCACATCAAGATGCTGATCTGACATCATGATTAGTGCACAGGTGTGCCTTAGACTGTCCACAATAAAAGGCCACCCTGAAATGTGCAGTTTTGTCTCACAGCAAAATGCCACAGATGCCACAAGCATTGAGGGAGCGTGCAATTGGCATGATGACAGCAGGAATGTCAACCAGATCTGTTGCTCGTGCATTGAATGTTCATTTCTCCACCATAAGCCGTCTCCAGCAACTTCGCACAGCCATTGAAGAGGAGTGGACCAACATTCCACAGGCCACAATTGACAATCTGATAAACTCTATGCGAAGAAGATGTGTTGCACTGCATGAGGCAAATGGTGGTCACACCAGATACTGACTGGTTCTGAGTCCCCAGACCCAAAAAAATTCACATTTCAGAGTGGCCTTTTATTGTGGACAGTCTAAGGTACACCTGTGCACTAATCATGATGTCAGATCAGCATCTTGATGTGGCACACCTGTGAGGTGGGGTGGATTATCTCAGCAAAGCAGAAGTGCTCACTATCACACATTTAGACAGATTTGTGAACAATGTTTGAGAGAAATGGTACAATTGTGTATCTGGAATGAATTTTAGATCTTTAAGTCCATCTCATGAAAAATGGGAGCAAAAACAAAAGTGTTGCGTTTATATTTTTGTTGAGTGTATCTTCCCATCAACTCTAACCAGCTTCCCTGTACCTGCTGAAGAAAAGCACAACAACAGCATGATGCTGCCACCACCATGTTTCACGGTGGTGATGGTGTGTATAGGGTGGTGTGTAGTGTTAGTTTCCGCCACACATTGCATTTTGCATTCAGGCCAAAAACTTCACGTTTGGTCTCATCTGACCATGCATGGCTTTTGGCAAGGGTTGGAGGAAGGTGCTCTGGTCAGAAGAGACCAAAATTTAAGTTGTTGGCCTTAATGCAAAATGCAATGTGTGGTGGAAAACTAACACTGCACATCACCCTATACACACCATTCCCACCATGAAACATAGTGGTGGCAGCATCATGCTATGGGGATGCTTTTTTTCAGCAGGTACAGGGAAGCTGGTTAGAGTTGATGGGAAGATGGATGGAGCTAAATACAGGGCATAAAACATGTTAGAGTCTGCAAAAGACTTGAGACTGGGTGTAGGTTCACCTTCCAGAAGGACAGCTACCCTAAACATACAGCCAGATGTACAATGGCATGGTTTAAATCAAAGCATAGGCATGTGTTAGAATGGCTCAGTCAAAGTCCAGACCTAAAAACAATTGAGAATATTGAGAAAGACTTGAAAATTGTTGTTGACGGACGCTCTCCATCCAATCTGATGCTGAATCTGTAGTTCGAGCTATTTTGCAAAGAAGAATGGGCAATAAATATCAGTCTGTAGATGTGCAAAGCTGGTAGAGAAATACTCCAATAGATTTGCAGATAGGTGGTTCTGCAAAGCATTGACTCAGGGGGGATGAATACTTTTGCACGTCACACTTTTCAGTTTTGATTCATAATTTTTCATTTTTAATTTTTAAACCACATTTCATTTTCATTCCACTTCGCAATGATGCGCCAATCCCAATAAAATGAATGTGCGTATGTGGTTGTAACGTGACAAAATGTAGAACATTTCAAGGGGTATGAATACTTTTGCAAGCCACTGTAGGTCTTTTTCATCAAAATCATCTCTTATAAATGCCACTGAAGATCATACAGCCGCCCCTTCATATAAAATCTTTTTACAGTTTCTGTTACTATTTAAGGGACATGAAGTTTTTCAAAAGATAGGGGAGAACGGGGGAATCTGAGGCATCGGGTAATGTGAGCCACCCCCTGTATCTAGGCAACGGAAAACATTTGTGGTCATGTGCGATGTATGTTTTCAAGACCCTCTCATTTCCCCATGGCCCTGAAAGAGAGGACCTCATGGTGCTGTGGTAAGCATGTTTTTTTCACCAAAATAGGAATTTTGCATGTAAAAGTAAATTTTCTTGCTTTCAACTTAATCAACTGTTGTTCCAAAGCAAATGTATTCACGTAGAAAAACTTATATCATACGTGTTGATGAACTACCAACATATAAAAACCATGTGATGATATTAGCTAAAGATTAGACTGAAATGCCAAGAGAGGTAGTTATTTCTCAAATTGTGGTGGTGGGGGAAAGTGAGCCACTGTCTCACTTTCCCCCACCATGAGGCACAAGTTAAGTTTAGTCTTAAACATATTTTAAAGTAATATTACATAACATATGTTTTATTTAATGTCATACACATTGTAGAAAAGCCATCATGCCAAGGAAATACACCAGGAAGACGACCTGGGGCAACCACACGGAAAGAGCACCTTCTCATCTTTCCCTGTAACCTTCAGGGCTGGAATGTAGAGTAGGCCTAGTTGTAGAGTATGACAGGTTGATGTTATAATCCAGTTGGGTCTTCTCCTGTGTTCTGAGTCCCAGGCTGTTCTCGCTGGTTCTGATGTTCCTATGCTTTGACCCCCAGACACTAGCTGGCTCTAAGGGTCCTGTGTTCTGACCCCCAGACTGTGTTCTAATCTAACTGGTTCTATCTTTCATTTGAATCTTATTAAAACCTTTTGAATTATAATATGTTGTATTTGATGTTGTACAGAGTTACTTTCAAGTGTTTAGAAAATGTGCTTTGCTTAATTGACCAAACCCCATGATTCTTTTACTACAGTAGTCCGACATTAGTTCTGGAATGTGTGGCTAGCCTTCAGGATTCTAACTGTTACAATATGGGTTGTTATGGTAGTTTCAGAGTGGAAAAAGTAAGTGGATCAGTTTACCCCACAGCTGGGGTAAAGTGAGCCACATGACAACTTTTTTTAAAACAATCATATTTTCACTGCCCTTTGTCTTGAAAAAATTCTGCTAATGCCCATTTCTAGGAAACATCCTGAATTAATAGGAAATGTGTAAATTTGAGTGATAAATCATTTTAGCTCGCTTAGAGGGGAGCAAATGTAAAAAGTGGCTCAGATTACCCCGTTCTCCCCTATATGTTTTTTTGAATATGGCATAGACACTGATTAGAGAACTATAGGTGATACCAGTTTAATTAAACTTATTTTGATAAACTAAATTATATACAAAATAATGGATAATGGAGATGGAGTTAAACATGCCTGATATTCCATAAAAAAGTCAATGTTGTAAAGCACTATTGATAAACATGACATGGATAAAACGGAAACAAAGCAACCAGATTCTAGTGTTTGAGTACATTTTGCATTTCCCTAGACACCAGACCCCTGTCTACCAATGGGATTGCGTCAGTGCAGTGAAGCTATTTCAAATATTGGCTTGTCAAACCAAATGAGGAGAACATAGAAAACATGTTCTGCTAAACGACCCAACCAGTAGTTTTTCCAAAGAGGTGTCGATAGAGTAAATAAAAAAAAATAATAGAAAAATGGCCGACCATTGTGTTATCTAGCAATGTGTGTCGGGGCAAGGACTATGCATACTGTAAATGATGGATTCTCAAGGCAGATAGTTTACAAGGCAAATATATATTATATAATTTCTAATCAGTTTAGTCTATGGGCATTAATACTCCTTATTTGACCTCTCAGTCAAACTGCTGTGTCTGTCTTTTTCCAGTTTGTCTATTTTATTTGTTGTGTGAAGGGCCATGTCTAAGACTGGACTTCCCATGTGCACATCGAAACTTTGATGTCCAGTAACACACAAGGACCCCTGCTCATGGCTACAGTCATGGATTACAGTGGGGAAATGTGCACAATCCCATTTGTTGCAACAAATACCCCCAATCTCTCTGTAGGCTCTGTGGCTTTGCAGCCTCCATCACCCATCACTATCAGCCTGAGCCTCTCCAGCCCCAATGTCCATCCATGTGACTCTCACAGAGCTGCTAGTTATGCTCTCCAGGCAGCATATGTCTCTGTCCTCGACTGTTAAATCTTCTCAGCAGTATGTTATGCTTCACACAGCTCAGGTGTGTGAACTGACTGTGCAAATGTAATGATAGACATAGCATTGCCGATATTGGCTGCTTAGTTGCTAGTCTTGCTGCCAAGCAACTGACCAGACACAAAAGAAGCAGCTCTGATCGTACCTGGAAATTGCTACATGCCAAAACAAGATAACATTTTACCATTAACTTGTATGTGAATACATAAAGTAAATATTGGCATCCTTGACATTTCCTATCAAAATTACAGACTTTATCATAACCTACCTTTTCATGGTTGTTGTGGATTCACCTTCTATTCAATCTTGTACATTGTCAGGCAAGGTAAAGACCAGGATGTTCCAAACATCTCTATGTCTGTAGTTTGCTGATCATAGGCCTATATTTGTCTTATTTGATCCTTAATGCAAAACAAGTTGTGTTTGAGATCTTGCCTTCTTCTTAAATGTAAATTGATTCTATCATGTTTCAAACACTTTAAAGGCTAGTTTTTTAATTGCACTGTTTTCTGTGAAGCAATGGGATGGATGTTCCACGCTAATTCTTCTTTGTTATACAGTAGTTAGGTGGTCGTACCTCATGCCCAATATATTTGTGTCTAATGTTGAACTCAATGCGACATAGCTTTTGTTTTATGTTCTACAAAGCTTGCTTACTGTTTCTCTATTTAGACTTTTGAACAGGCATTTTCTTTCTTATAACCTGTTATATCATCACCCGGTCACTGTCTGAGCATTGTCCTCCAACATCCTGTACTTTAGCGAGCTCAGTATATACTGTATAGCAGTCATGACCCTTCAAGTCAAGGACAAACAAGTGGAAGTGGAGGATCAGCTGTCGGTTACAGATGCAGATGCAGGCTAAAAGTAAGCACTCAGTTCCAAGGACACACTACTCACAGAAGAGAGTGTGACTTGAATAATGTACTGTACTTCAATATTTTAACTTTGTAATAAGTCATCGAGTCATCCATTGTGTCTCTTTTAACGTTTACTGTTAATTAAATACATTTCTAATGTACTATAAAAGTTTGGGTTTTTAAAAAGTTATTTTGTTTATAGATTGCTCCCCTCTAACATTTGTCCTTTATTTTGAATCTCTGCTGATTGTGGAAAACTCTTTTCAAGTTTATCACTGTCTCTCGATACATATATCCAAGATACAAGTATGTTTTCATTACGATACATATCAAGTGGTCAGTTTCATGTTATGTATCTTACTATCTTAGTAGAACTTAATGATCACATCAGACATGTTTTGCCCCAAACAAACAGTGCACTAAGAGTAAAACACATTAGAGAAAGACCCATGCTTCTTACACTCGTTTTCTCTTATCTGTACAATACATACAGTACTATTGAACCTGGTATTAGCCTTATCTCACTGCTTCGCTGTTGGTTTCCTCTGACACCTTTGCCTTATCATCTGCTATAGAGTCCCGAGCGTCTTATATAGTGTGGTGTTACAACTGATATTTATGTATTGTGGACATTCCTAATCAGTGTCAGTCAGTTTCTTTTGGGATCTGTGACTTGTCCTTAAGACCCACCATGAGGTTGACAGTTGTGATTTTGAGTAAAATGTGTCAACAACTCTTGGGGTAGATTGCCATTCAATGTGGTTCAGACATTATAGGTTTTATTTCGATATGTTAACACGGTCATAATAGAATTCTTTAAACACAGCATGTAAGCACTGTCACTGTGTTCATGTTAGCATAGAGCGCAAAGTATAACTGTGTCTCAAAACTTGTTATACAGTAGTTGTGAAAAGGATTTTACTAAATAAATAGCCAGTTTAATATAAATTTTTAACTTCCACTACTTTTTTCTAGGCAGTGTATTTTACACATCCCAAACCTAGGAGGGAAATGGAGTTACAGCTTTTTAGCGGTTATTAACGGGCATAAACCCAATTAAATTTTGCATCAAAGGCAACTCGGCTGGCAATTAAGGATGGAAACTTCTGCTTCATCAGTACAAAATCAGCTTTTTTTTTCAAATGTTCTTCCATTTTATTTTATTTTGAAAAAAATCATAGCTGATGGTCGGTGCACGTCTAAAGTATTTACTCTGCAGAATGAGTCTTAAAAATGGACCAACCTATCACTTTAAGAAACAGCAAAGCCTCTTGTAAACTTATAGCTGTGTTGCTCTGACTCATTCCAAGCCTTGAGTCCTCCGCTCTGCTGTACAGTGGCTAGCTGCTGTGCACTGATTGCCTCCTTTTCCTGGGTGAGATCAGATGAATGCCCACTAATAGGTTTTCAGTTTTATTCACTGAGCCCCTAGTAGAGAATTAGAGGGATTTTCCGGGGGTAATTAATTGAAGTGTCCTTTTAAAGGGGAAGTATCTTTTGTCTTGATTTAGTGAGTGGAGTCATTAGCTGAAACCTCAATGGATCAAGGAGCAGAGAGATTATGGATTGTTGAATGAGACATTCCCAGCTGAGTGACTTGGGTCGCTATGACAATTACATAGGAGGTTATAATCCCTGAAGTCAAAAGACTGCATGTAACGTTATTGTTTATCTTACATAGAGAGTGGAAATGTGCATTTATATGAGTATATCATTCATCTTCTACGGCCATATCCTATCTTTCAACGTTATGACTTGCCTGCATTATATTTGTTTGATGTTGAGGGAGACAAGGCACCACACAAAGGTCAAATACAAAATTGACCCATCAAATGTAGTTATTTTGCTTAACTTACTTATGTGTATGTCTGTGTATGACTCCATATTGTATTGATTGGTACCAAGTGATTTTACCCCTACGTCTCCTCGAAAAGGCTAGCTGTACTGAACTCTCCTTGAAGTTACAATCCCTGTTCAGATTCAGGTTGCCCTTCAAGCTGGGAGCCAGCAGTGTCCTCATACTGCCACAGACCAGTGGCTCCTATACTCACAGCTCAGTGCTCAATCAATCTGTTTTTCTACTCACACACACACACACACACACGCACGCACACACACACACACACACACACACCATCATCCCATGACTATGTTTGTGAAGGACATAGATATTACATATAGAGAATAAAACATTGACAGAAGAAACTTGAAAGGTTATGCCACACTTAGTCCTGCACATCTGTTCAACCACTGCACAGACAGCATTTATTAGCTCATTAAAATTCTCATTGAATTCTTAACATTGAAAATACCCCCACCCCCCCACACACACACACACACATACACACAGAGGCACAGTCTACTGTATTTATTGCCATGTATTGCCATTGCCATGCTTGATAGAAACAGATGAATATGCAGCATGCATTATGTTTATTGAGCCAAGCCTCTAGTCAGAAGCGTCAAAGGAAAATGTAAACTGTGTGTGTCTCCTCAGGTTGCATTTTTATCGAAAACTCTTTCACATGCTTGAACTTCATTATCTCAATTACTTATTCTTTTATGTTGTTTAGATGTTCTGGTTAAGGGCTTTGATAATTCAATGTAATTCAACCGTTCAAGCTACACAGCCTGCATAGCAGCGGTGTGTATGCTTCACCCTGGGTAGCACAGGTGAAAAAGATACTGGATGACTGCGGGTTGTCATACATTTGGATAAATCAGAAGTACAACATTAACTGGCTGAAAAGAACTGTTGAGCAGAGGTTGCAAGATCAATTCATTCAGAAATGGCAGAGCGAGCTTACAAGCATGACTTCCTGTGACACATACATTGAATTTAAACAAGAGTTTAAATTAGAAAAATATTTGCTATATGAAAACCAAAAGTCCAGGCAGGCTATATGCAATTTGAGAACAAATAACACCAGAATACCTAAAGTCACTGGAAGGTACAAAGGGCTGGAACGAAGTGAAAGATCTTGCAACCTCTGTGATTCCAACTGTGTTGGTGATGAGTATCATGTATTTTTTGAGTGTAAAAATGTAAATGTAGTGTACTTTAGAGATAAATACCTGCCAAAATATTATGTTTATTTTCCATCTCACATAAAATTGATTTTGCTTTTGAGTTAAAAAAAACCAGGGGTTATTGTTAAAACAGGCGCCTTTCTGAGACATGTATTGCCATTGTTTAAGTAATGTTTTTGTTTGTTTTTGTTTTCTTGCCGTACACCATTGTTTTGTTTTGTAATGATTTAATTTGAACTGTGTGCTCCATGCCATGTGCTATGGCCGTGAGCCTTAATAATAAATGAAATGAAATGAAATAAAATGTTGCAGGATCAAATTACTTTTATAGTTAACGGTTTAAAAAAGGAAAACTCAAGATCATTCCACTAATGTATCAACAAATGGTTGATCAATCTGGCTAGTAGGCTTAATGAGCGGACAGTTGTGTCAACTGATAGACATTGAAGGATATCATACAAATGAAGTACACATTGCACAATTTGAAGAACACCTTCTTATCGGGATCACATTCCCTCAACAGCCACACTCTAGGGCCAATTCTAAACTGATCCCTATACACACTAGGGATGTCACGATATCAAAAATCTTATAGTTGATACCAATATCAGTAAAATTCCAGGATTCTGTAGACCCAATTTGATAACGCAGTAAAAACGAAACAAAAACAAAACAAATAATACCATGCACTTCAAGATACACACTGTTTTTACAAACCTATTGATTTAAAAGACAAAACCATTGCCCTATCCAATTCCCTTGCTTTGAGTTTTTGTCGTATTTTCTGTGCCTCTGAAAAGCCCTTTGTTCATGTTGTTATCCCGTGCGGGTACGGGGGCACACACCACCCCTGTAGATGTTCTTTTTCTTCCGTTTGCATTTAACAGCTGACTAAAACCCTTGTATTATGCCCCTGTCAGTTCCGGAAGAATTGCATCCCCTGTACTCATGATACCTATAGTTCTGTAGAAAAACAAGTACCGTCACATTTTGCTTAAATGTTGGTGTTGACAAATATTGGTAGTAGCGTTTCTTGCGACATCCCCAACTACATACTCCCACTCTTTGACCAAGTGTCACACACTAATCTGCTGCGGAGGGTCACTTAGTATGGGGGAGGAACACTGTGCAGTTTCTGGCACGCCCTCGACTTTCTCTCGGACGGGAATGGGAACATAGGTCAGTCAGTCTGGCGTCCTGTCCTGTTTGGACTGCAGCCGGTTGAAGTGACCTGTGTTGATCCATGAACTACTGGAGGATGAAGGGTCAGATCCACCAGAAGGAGCAAAGAACTAAGGGCTCATTATAGCACTGATTTAGCAGCTGCTTATTCAGTTACAGAAACATCTCAAAAGCCTCATGCCTTCATTCCTATCTCCTTGTTTCTTTCTTATTAACTTATAGGAAGCCTGCACAACAAGCCTGTGAGACAATAAAATAAACTCCTTTTTGGCCCACATTTATTTTTTGTTAAAATGTTTTGGTTTATCATCCTTTATTATCTCCCTGCCCAAAGTCCGTCATATCAAGTAAAGCCAAGTGTTTTACCTTGTTCTGTTAGTGTGCACAAAAATAGTCCATCAAATATCTGTTTGAGGTATGACAACTTGTCAATTATCCATCAGAAATAACCACACGAAAATAACCGCACAGAGCATTTATAAGTGAGTGTGTTGAGTTTGCTCCATCCTGGACATATTTGATTGCCACACTTGCGTGAAGTGGAGGTTGTGATCCTCTACTGAAGCTTACTTGGTGATTGAGGGCTTTATTTCGCACTAACACTCAAGGCTTACAGCTTTGGAACGGTACTTAATGTGGCGGACCCTCCGCGCGAACGGAGGGTCAGTAGATATGGTGAGGGTGTAGGAGCCGGATTGGATTTATTTCTTCCATGTCTGATCATCCCATTGTTATGTAACCTGTTACTAATGTACCTGCCTGTCAACAGTAACAGCGTGTCTCTGTATCTACTATTACTGGTACCTGTGCATGCCTGGCATTCTGCCCATCTACTGGAACCCATAACGAGTTGTCATTATTTTCTAAATGATCACTCAAAAACAACAAATAACATGAAGTTTTTTTTAACAGCCTCTGTGCTCATTTATAAAGTGTATTCAAGTGTCTGAATGTTTTACCGGAGAAAAGTACACCATTCTTAAATATATCACCAAATTAAGTGTGTGTATATGATCATGTTGGGGAACGCTATTTCACATGTCCCATTTAATATCTCCTGCATGTGTTTACTTTGGTTGCAATATCTGTGAAGGTCATAGCATAGCCTGATTTACTGTATTTCCATATTCATCAAAGCATTAAGTGACCACTCGTGACCTATCCCGAAGCATCTTTATGTTTTCTAAATGCATTTATTCCACTTTTTTTCATTTTTAATTTGCCTCCCATCTATATGGTCCAGTAAACGGGATGCTGATAAGTGGTACACTTAATTGCATGGTATGATCCAGGGCTAAGTGGCTATTTAAATTTCAAGATGATAAATTACCAAGGGAAGTGTGAAAATGCATTCCATAAAAAGCACAGAGGTGTGGCTCAAGAGGGAGTGGGGGTGGAAGTATATAAAATAATCTACCTTATTGAATTTTGCTAAGCTCTGTGAAACCGTGCCTCACTTTCTGCACGTCTACCATTGTCTTGCGCTTTTGTGTAATCTGTCTCTTAATAGTTGGCGTACTTACTGCATAAAATCCTGTGTGAGAGGTTGCGATCTTTCACTCAAATAGCTCCCCAGGGTCTTGCATTTTAATGAGTTGCCTTGAGCCTTCAGTCCATATTCCAAGTCTTGTTAAGATGGAAGTCTCACTTTAGGATTCAACCTTGGCTTAGAAACTCATCCCTAATGCCAAGTGTGGAAAAAAGGCAGGGAGAGAAACAGAGGTGCAATGCTAAAATAAGACACGCATTACTTTGTTTTGTCAGGTACTCTGAAATAGCTTACGTGAATGTGTAGTGTGCTCCTTAGGACAGTGCATATTGGATAACAGGCAAGACAATGGACAAATGGGTAGAATATATGTGCAAATGTCTTGTTCCTTGTACTGCCCCCTCTTTTTCCAGTTCTTGTTATCCAACCCGCTCCTTACTTGGAAGATTGTCTCATGTCATTCTCTGTGGATATCGCCTTTGTTGACTTTTGGATCTGTCTTTGGACCTTTTTCTATGGGAGCCTCAGATGGATAAGCATGCTGCGCAGCATCAGACAGGTTCTGCTGTCTAATTATACATGCACTGGGAGGATTAATTAAGTTTAAGAAAACAAGATTAATATTCTGTGCCTTCTCAGATCAATTACTTATTTTTTTTTAAATGATAAAGGGCCGGGGTAGCTCTGGCAGAACATTCAGAGTGTGAACATTTGGACATGTCTGGTGGTGTCACAGGCAAAGCGTAATTTCATGTTGCTTTAATGATGATGGGATCATGTGGTGTGGCCACTTCAATACACCCCAGGTTTTTATTTGCTGATTAATGTTCCAAATCTGTACTATACAAAGCTTAGTGCTGGGCTTTGATCAAGCCCCAACCTCAGATTTTGACCAGCATCCAATAAGGAAGTGACCACAACTGTAGTAACCCGGAAGTGCCACTGGGGGGTGGTACCAAGACCGAGCAGTTTTTCTTTGACTCACTTGTTAGACAGGCCGTTTTCAAATTCTTATTAAACCTATTTACAGCCTGGTCCACAAAACCATTTTAGTCTGTATGTTTAGGTCATATCTCCATGACAACACTGAGGGGGGTGATTATTTTTTTTTGGACCACGCTAGTTTTTATTTTATCGGAGGTTAACATGTATTGGCACGATCTCTTGAGTGACAGCTCTCCGCCCGTTGTCCCTCGCTTTGCCTCGGAGGCATACGTCAGCTATCTCCCTCCCCCCGACGTGAGGCGGAGTAAAAATCTCACAAAATGGCAATGCGCACAAACCAGGATTATTGGATGCCGTGTGAATAACTGAGGTCAGCCCAGATGCTACATCCATATTATTTACTATCTATGGCTTTGATGCATTTGGGAAATATCATATAGCATTAAACCACTATACCACTATCCCCCTTTTTGTTTTCTTCATCAGTGTCTGGCTTCCTCTAATGTTCCATATCCTCTTTGGACAGCTGTCCAACCTGTTTACTCCCTGTTCCTTTAGCCGTCATCTTTTTTGTTTCTCTTAATTTTTTTCATCCCTTTCTTCTTTGTATATTTTTTCCTCCTTGCTACTGCAAACAACAGTTATTTGGCTCTTTTGTTTTCTGATAACTAATTAGGTTCTTTTAACGCACAATAATTAATATGTGTCCGTTATGGGGCTCACCATAGATAGAGCAGTGTCCATGGGACTCATGATCAAAACAATAACCGTAAATAGAGTTTGATGACGTCATAGATCATCAGAACAGCGTTGGATTTTCAGGAAGTAGACAGATCCCAGTCAATGACAGGCCAGCGGGTGAAACGGTGCGTTTGAAATGCATACACATATCCTCGTCTTCTTTCACACTGTTTCTGTCTTATTTTCTTAGTTGCAAACTTTTTCTTCCTCATCTAGTTGACTCTCCTCTGCTCTGCCCCTTGGGGTCATGAGAGGAGGTGAATCAGCTGGTCATTATGCTCTGTGAACTGTCTGCCTGCCTCAGAGCCTGACATTTGGCTCCAAAATGGGACTTGTAGCATTCATTATGCCATCGGGAGAGTGGGGGATATAGAAATATGCAAATACATACATACTGTACAGAGTAAAATCCCAAATTAAATAGTTGTGTAGCATGTGCATGTGAACACAAATGGAGGTAGTATCTGAGAGAAACAAATAGACTAGAACGAGAACATAATAAAGATGTATGCAATACAGGGACCCAGACAAGCTTAAGGCCCTCATAGTGTAATATGTAGTATTCTCTTTTATTGTTTTTCTATACACAAGGTTTGTGAAAGAGCTTGCTGGTTTAATTATTGGAGGGTGAATATTCTGCTGTGTTTCTCTGTCTGCACAGTTTTCCTATTAAAGTTCATGCAGACATGCAGCTCAGGTGGTATGATTGACACTAAATTGCCCAAAAGCATTTTCCTTCTAAACAGTGCTACCTGCAGTACCATGCCACTCTAAATTTAAACAAGCTGCTTAACAGAATAACTGACTAATGAATGATTATTATTTTGCCTAAAGAGGTGAAAATGTTATTACTGGAGGCTTAACTCGGAGCTAGTTGAAAATTCAGCACAACACATGAAGAGCAAATGGCACGTGTGGCCTTTGGCAGCACATTCAACATGTCTGTAAATAAGCACACAACCAAGTACCAACACAATTTTAATGCACTTTTATAAGGATTTAAAGCAGTGTTAATCATTATTAAAACCAACTTAATCGACATTGAGAATGGTACATGGACACAGAGATGTTAATGAGAGCATAAACTATTTATGTAGGCCTAGGTCAAATATGTATTTGAATTAATTTGAATAATAGTTGCCCAGAGGTGCTGGTGTTGTCAGTGCAGTTTCTGATTAATTGGGAGGTATGTCAAGTTCAATCTTTAGTTCACAGATATAGCTATTAGCCGTTTGTGTATACCATTCTTTTTATTTTACCAAATATGAATACAAGATTAAGATCTCTCAGTAGTTGTGGAATTCATTCTGATGCCCTTCTCATCTCTCTTTTCTTTTTCCCATCAAATGAATTAATACAATTCATTTATTTTTTCAATTATCGAGTTAAGATAATTGCATTAGCCAGCTTTGATTGTCATTGTTTAGACTGGAATTGTTTGTCAGGTTCCTCTGTTCATTAGCTTGTGAGTTATTTATATTCTCATTAGCAAATGTTTAATTGGTATGCTGTAATGAAAGCTCCGATGGATGGCCCACTATTCTCTCTCTAAATCACTGTCTGTAAATGTGGATGAGCACAACGACTAGCACAAGTTTTATATATTCATCATACAGCTTAAGAATGTCCACAGATAGTTTCAGGGGAATAAACTATTTATTAGGGTATACAAAATAAAATAAATATGTTTTAAATTTGAAAAAATAAAGGGTAACACTTTATAATAACTATCCGTTGTAACTCGTTAATAGATCATTAGTAAACTCTTAATTAATGATTATTAATGATTTGTTAAGTGTTTGTTAGCAGTTTGTTAAGGATTTATAACAATGGTAGATAGTTAATATCTTAATAATTGAATCAGTTCATCTGGGAGGTAATCTGAGATTAACTGATCACGTCACGTTCAAGACCATGGCATGCACAGTGTGTATTGAGTTTATTTAAAAATATTTGAAAATGGGGCTGCCCTCAGTTGCCCATGCACTGTGTATAGTCTATAGCCTATTTCAGCCTCGTCGGTATCTCGGATTTCCTCCCAGATGAACTGATTCAATAGTTATTATAAAGTGTTACCAAATAAAGATAGGTAAGATGACTTCACCCTTCAATCCATGCACTACATGCATTTTGCATATCACTATCTTGTAAAGTGCCGAAAGTTAACATTTTGTTCTTGTGTCTTCATGGATTACATTGGCTTGTTTCCAGCATAACTTGTGTATGATCCAGCTTTTGGCAATGGTCCAGCTGTGACCTGGGCAGACCCTGCATGGCTGAGAACAGGGATGGAGAAAGTGCATTGTGGAGGAGGCAGGAAAAGGGCAGCTGGGCTGTATTTCACTTTATTCACATGACTTGTCAGCTCAGGGCTCATTTTTCTCCTATTTAGTTTTGGCGCAGCAGAGCTCAACATCAGTTTTCCACATCCATGGCTTCAGAGGCTTATTGCATGTAAATGAATGTATTTAGAAAAAGTACAACAAGCTAACTGGTGAGAGGTTGCATCACCTCCTATGTAGAATAAACATCCCTATCAACATTCATGTTGAAAATCAAAAGTGATTTCGACAACCAGCGTTATCCAGAATCACTGACTCCACCTTTAATTCTGACCCATTCTCCATCTTCGTATAAAGGCTGCCAGTCTTGAGTAGTGTGGGTACCTACAGTGTAATTATAAGCAGTGATATCCTATATTGTTACTTACAATGTTTTGATAATTGGCTTTCCTTTGATGACATAAGGCTATTTTTTGTGTTTGCAGTTAGTAAAACTAGTATGACTAGTAAAACACCATTCCCCATATTGACAGCATTCCCACAGGTTTAGTCTTTTTCACTGTATGTTAATCACGTTGCCAGATATTCCCTTTGACACCAGAGAATGAGCCACTTTGTTAGAACCTTGAGGAGCCCCCTCTGAGGATGTTTTTGATACAGTTATGTAAGACAGTCCAGATGGCAGATGGTGTTCCAGACAGATAAGGTATAGGCAGGAATTAATAAGCTGGCAAACAGCAGTGCATACACTGATAGTGCCTGAAGAGATGACATCTTTCAAAGCTGTACAATGCACTGCAGAAATATAACAGAGATGTGTTTGGACAAGTAAGGAACAGGCTGCAAGTGAACAAGTGAAATACTAGACCCTTTCTGACTCACACATACACAGTAACGCCCCAGACTGACAGGGATCATCTATCTTTCACACTGCAATTAGTTCTTCAGAAAAAGTGATCATGCCACGTTGTCACATAAGCTCAATGTAAACTGATGCAACCCTGCTACAATGTCTGTCCAGGCAAAAGGGACTGTTGGAATTCAGGAAAATAAAAGTCTTGACATATTTGAAAAAGAAGACGCAAGAAGTGTAGCACGCAAGTAAGCAGCCACTTTCAAGTTAAGGCAAGAGAACCATCTTAACAGAATGAGATCTTGTGATTCACCATTTTGAACTATTTAAAAAAAGGACACCAGACAGTGTGGACAGGTAAGAGTTAGATAGGACGGTAGGAGAGGCACAGAAGCACATTATGCTGCTGTAACTGTCCTCTTGAACAGTTGTTTCACTGCAATGAAAACTGCATCAAAGTTTATTTGCTTGTATGAGGAAACATTGTGTAGGTACTCTCTTTTAATCAATTGCATATCCATGTTAACCTCTGGGATCAGGCCTTGTTTTGGTTTCACCTCTGCTGTTTGTTCAAAAGATTTCAGAAGGACATTGGCCATTAAACCAGTGGTTTGCAACCTAAGTTTAAACCTCTGTATTAGAGACCGAAAGGGGGGAAATTATCTAATACTTACAAAAACAAGAGTTCATCATCATCTGGTGACCCCTTATATTCAGCATACAAGCCTCCAAGGTTCTGTGACCCAACAATTAGGAACCCACCTACCAGGCTTTTATTCATTCTCTCACTGGTGATTCTATTTTGTTGGACACTTTTGAAAAAAAAGGAGACAAAAAGAAATTTTTTTGCTAGAGCTACTTCAAATGAAAGTAGGCACACACAATAGTTCCCAATCGAGCCCACTCAGTTTGCCCACTTCAAACCAGTGAGAAAAGCAAGGACAAAAACACAACTGTAGAGAAATATATTTCATTAGAACTCATTCAAACTGCTTGGACAAATATGCTGCTACATAAATGACATTGTTGACGGTATTGTCAAACTATTACTGAAGATGGACCGATCAACTTAGATATAAGAGACTATCCCTTGTGCAGCAGTGGTCAGTGTAGGGGCTATTTATGTACAGTATCTCTTTTTTTAAATCCGCTTTCTCATGAACACCAGCGGTGGCAGTTTATACTCAGTTTTACATCTGCCATTCTTTTTTTTTCTTTTAAACTTTAAGTAGTTCTCTGCCTATCCCCCCTCATTTCAATTCCCTTGTGAATTTCAATTTAACATTTGCATGTACACTTATTTCTGCATCCACCCCTTCACTCCATGCTGCGTGTTATGAATACAGTATGTGCTTGCGACCCATTCTCATGTATCTTAACAGTATTGCTGTTGGATAAAACGATCCGTGTTTGAACTTCCTTTGATCTCATTCACACCTGAGAATAGATTGGGTCAGCTTCTCCGTCTGTTTCAGTCTTGTGAGTCTAAAATTAATAGAAATCCCATTTCGGGATTTGGAAATCCACCGTACATGTTGAATAATTGAAAATGGAATTCCATCAAACATTAATGAACTCATGTCAATCTTGTGCAGATACACTGGGACACAAACAGTAGGTGCTCACACACACACACACACACACACACACACACACACACACACACACACACACACACACACACACACACACACACACACACACACACACACACACACACACACACACACACACACACAAGGCTCAAACACATGCTGCCATCACATTTACCCTTTTATTTATATATAGTCTATGTTCTCTATGCTTCGTCTTGGCTCCTCACACTGTGTCAGTTCCCCGGTGGCACCCACCACAGATCCACCGTCCCCCCCAACTGATTTCCCTCGCTATTTGAGAAAAAAATATAGGAGTTAGCTGGAGGCAACAGCATCCGCGTCGCACCACCAGTACTGTTTGAAGAAGTCAATCCACAACATGTTTATCCGTATTTGCTTTTCTATTCCTGTGCCAATCTCTGTGTCTTTTCATGTGTGAATTGGTGGTGATGTTTACCTCATAGCCTCGCTCTCCTTGCTCTTCTTCCCTTGTTTTTCTTTTTGAGTGAGCACCACGCATACGGTATAGTACAACTCGTTATACTGTGCGTTGATAGATATGCTACACATACAGTACTGTTAACAGACTCTCTCCGCCACCTCCATCTTTATTGTATCACTTTTCTCTTCATCCAGTATGGGCGCTCGTGTTAGTAGTAGCACAGCAGATGCGTCCAATTGATAGCGAGGTAATTGCAAACCCTGCGTATTCACATCCCAACCCACCGTATAACGCTCCAATGCAGTTTAGATTGATTGAGACTTGGCTTCCATCAGAAGATGGAGCTTGATAGGAGAGGGCAATGAGTATTTGCCGAGACCGCCCACACGATATCATGTTATGATTTAACACAACAGATGTCGGTGTTGAGTTATACCCGGGCCCCATTGTCCCCATTACAGATGTTTATCGTTTATAGTTGACTGATGCTAATGCCGTGTTGTATTGCACGGGCTGACAAATGCGTATTGGTTACATGATGCTGATTTGTGAGTGAAATGATGGTATCTGATGAAGACAGTTAGGGAGGATTGAGAGGGTCAGCTTGACACAGATATCACATAAAACATGTAATATGATTGTGTTGCGTTCAAGAGACCTCGGTTTGCCCAGTGAAGTGGAATGAGAAGATAATTCACTGAGATCTGTTCGAGATAACCAATTTAGTCATCGTTTTAAACAGCCTAATTTTCTGCCCGATTGGTGTGTCCGTGTGCAAATCTGCTAGTGTGTGACCGTGTGTGTTTGTGGGCACTGTCTCTTGACAGTGTTGCTTTGGAGGTGTGAAGTGGAACAGAGGATAGGTAATGAAGGAGATGGGACTGTGTAATTATTCTGCAGAGGAGGGATTACTGGTTTACTTTAAACATTAATGCTTCACCTTGAAGTGCAAATGCCAAGGGGATAAAGCCCACACCTCTCTGCCCCCCATTACCTCCGACTGGACTAGAGACATTTGCTATCGAAGCTACTATTATTCAATGCAGATTTTTACACAATTCCCATTAGCCTTTTTGGGCCTTATTTAAACAGTTTTGCTAATGCAATGGGGCATCACACCGCCGAGTATTAAGGCCATCATGAAAAGAGTTTGATGTGCATGAGCCATGCTTCGAAGTGTTGCCTGGGAGAATGTTTTGTTCAGTATGTGGGTCAATTAACAATTCCAAGGACTTTAGTAGGTGAAATTATTTTAGAAAATAAAATAGTCAGCTTTATGTATTGTAACCCAGGCAGGACTATCATAAAATAGAATTTTTTTTTCCTGCTCCCATGTTGTTGAAAACTGAAAGCATGAGAATAATCACATCATGATCCCCAGTGATTTGTTGTGTAATTTTTTGAATTAGAGTGTATTTCTGTGACCAAATCTACTGATTACATTTCGCAACTCTTTACAGTAAAACAATTACACCCTACCATTTGAATACACCATTTCAAATTGCATCATTTCAAACACAAAATCATCAGGTCAGATTCAGATCAGAGTAAACACCCATGTCCCACCCACACACACAGACACACTAGTCTTTTCAGATTGTCACACATCTGTCTAAGAATGTGTCAAACTTAGAACTTATACAAATTGAATTGCTATTCGCCTGATTCTATTTATACCAGACCAGTGTCTGACTGCAAGCTGCAACAAGAAAATGAAGCAGCAGATGGAGATACAGTTGATAGACTCTCCTGCCTGCAATGGAGAAATAGAAAACCCTAATCAGAAGACACAAAACCTTACATTTTCTGTGTGTGTGTGTGTGTGTGTGTGTGTGTGTGTGTTTATGCACGCATGGAAGCACATATCCCTGCAGTTGCATTGTGTACATTTCTGTATGGTTTTGGATTGAGTGTGTGTGTGCCATTTGCCTCTGTGTGAGTGTTTCTCATCACAGAGAGAGAGATTGAGGGTTGAGGGTGTGTCAAAGATTGCTGCCTATTTCAGCTCAGCTGCGGCGACAAGGATTTCCATTTTTGTTCCCATTACCAAACAAAATGCACCATGTTGTTAGTGCTGACACGAGGGAGAAAACACATTAAAATGAAAGGCTAACTTTTTAATCGGCTGTCTGGGCACCAGCAGTTTGAAATTGTGCTTTTCATACACCTGCTGACATGATTGCTCTAATTTGGGATTAATCAATTCATATTGTAATACATAAGAAAAGAAAAAGTTGCTCACACTTGGATTGGCTGGCTAAACTGTGTTAGCACAAACATGTATTCCATTAATTATGTCTCTCTCTAACTTTGCAAGCTTAAAACATGCTGTAACCTTTAAGATGCAAAACTTTTGAAAGCGTCAGCTGAAATGTCAACATATGCATAAGTGTTACAGGAGTTGATAGGGTTTATAGTTTCCACATGTTTCGCCTGTTCAATTTCTGAGATATATTTCCCTCATGGTTTGGTTGCACAATGAAAAAAAAAACATTAAGCTATTGAATTAGGCCCAATCTCTTATGGTGTCAACTCATTGATCCCCTAATGTGTTTTCTAAAATTGTGTTGTATTACTGTACTGTATATACTACATTATATTCATGTCAGCACCATTCAGCTCCTCCTCTCACAGAATCTACATGAGACGTATGTTTGAGTTTACTCAACTCGACTCTGTCCTTCACTGTCTTTTTCTCCAGGAACCACAGTGATGTCAATGACGGCGTTTGACGCGGACGACCCCGCCACGGATAATGCAGCGCTGCGCTACAACATTGTCAGACAGTCGCCAGACAAGCCGTCCTCCAACATGTTCTACATCGATGAAGAAAGAGGCGACATTGTCACCCACATCTCCCCTTCGTTACTCGACAGAGAGGTGAGTTGACTTGGTTAATGTGTGTGTGTGTGTGTGTGTGTGTGTGTGTGTGTGTGTGTGTGTGTGTGTGTGAAAGAGGCGACATTGTCACCCACATCTCCCCTTCGTTACTCGACAGAGAGGTGAGTTGACTTGGTTAATGTGTGTGTGTGTGTGTGTGTGTGTGTGTGTGTGTGTGTGTGTGTGTGTGTGTGTGTGTGTGTGTGTGTGTGTGTGTGTGTGTGTGTGTGTGTGTGTGTGTGTGTGTGTGTGTGTGTGTGTGTGTGTGTGTGTGTGTGTGTGTGTGTGTGTGTGCGCGCTTCTGCGTTGTAACACATCCACCAACAGGGGACAACTGAGCCAACAGTGGACATATTGCAGGTCCCCTCTTGGTCATACTTTAAATCATGTCAAAAACGTGTCTAAAAGAGGGGAAGAGAGTCCATGAGGGGACCTGAAGTGTGTGGTGTATCACTCTGCACTAAGTGATGGTCTTTTCCAAAATGGAACAGACTGCGAGTTGATGCTGGGCATGGTTCTTGTCACATGCCTCATACTTGTCTCTGCCATTTCTCAAATGCAGCCACTCTTTCTCAACATGTCACGAATGCTGCCAGTAAATAGAGTGAGTTTGAACGTTTGAACAAGCGCAGGTTGCCATCTACATGTGTTTGTGTGTATTTGTGTGTGTGTGTGTGTGTGTGTTTTTGTGAGAATAAGCGCTAGTGCATTCTAGTGAGCAGACGCAGAAGCCCGATGAGTGTCCATTTCCATTTCCTCATCTAAACGGAGCGAGACAACGGGATGATTGCTTTTTCAGCGGGGTGACGAATGCCAGAACATCCATTTGGTTCGCTGGTGGAAGAGGAATATTAGCTGTTGTCAGACACTTAGCGCATAGTTTAATTGAGGTGATACACACTCATCCGCAGGCCTCTGGTGGTGTCCAACAAGCCCGGTTGCAAAAACCTCCCATCCGGAACTGTTGGAACCACGGCAGCTTACCGCCACTGATGAACCGCTCCCTAAGCTACAGTAAACTGTTTAATAGAGGCGTAATTGATTAAAAGTACGGTGAAATGAGATGTAATGAATTCAGAGAGCAGTGTTGTTGAAGCTGGTTTTGTGAGGTGGTTGAGAGAATGAATGATTCGAGAGATGTATGTTGTTGGTCTTTGTGAGACTTTTTTGGAGCATATCACTCGCTGGATATTTCAAAGGATAACGCTCCACTAACAGAACACAATCTATAGCAGGACTCTTCTCTTCTACCCGTTCGCATGCAGCCAAGATTTATTCACCACCCCTAAAAGGCTGGTGTTGGAATATGCAGTGGAACGCCTTTGAAGAAGGGCACGCAGCCAAATTGTCAGCCCTGTTTGTGGGGCTAATAAATCTCAGAAAAAAGCAGATTGTTCCTATCAGTTTATTCTCCATAGACGATAAACTCTTGAAGTTATCAGTGCGTCCTTCAAATTCACCAACACCTGCTGAGACCCAAGTCAGGTGTCTCTTAAAGGTGAAGTAAGCGGTTTATTTATGTTAATATAAGTGTTAAATCGCTCTATATTCATACAGTGATCACTTACATAGTGTGCACGTTTCATAAAGCCGATCTCTCAGTCACCCGCTGTGCATGTAATCGGCAAATACACTTTTCGGTGATCCCGAAACTGATATCCAATCACAAGAGAGAACGCTACAAACCGGCACCCGTTTCACTGCCGGTGCACACGCAGAGCGACAGATGGGTGAATGTTTATGTGCATACAATGGCGGAGCAGGTAAAAATCCTTCCCAATGTCTATTTTGATGGTTTTTATCATGTTTTATCACACTTGCTTATCTGAGATGATGCTAGATAACTCGCTGTTTGAAGACCGCAGTGCATTAATGTGGTGACGTGGGGACGAGGGAGGGGACTGCTAACTGCAGTCAGTGACAGGAAGTTAGCTAAACTGACCATTCCGCTTACTGAACCTTTATGTTAGTAGAATCACATTGAAGTAATGTTTGATTGTTTCACTTGGACTGTTGACATACTTGATGCAACAGGTTGGTCCGGACACACTATGTGTTGTTCATTTTCTTTGGGAGTTGTCTGGATAGGGCTGAATAGACACCTGATCCTGTCACATTTGCGTATGCCTTAATGCACAAACATGGAAATACATTTGTGAGGTCAACATTTGTATAAGGTCTAAGTGTAATAATTGTCACTTGAATCATCGCTGGTTGGGTCTGACTGAAAATGTAAAAAATAATCTGAGGGAGGGTGTCAAAAGGAAATGAGCTTACAAAAAAAGATAATAACTCTGGTTTGGTACATTGATTTTGATACTTTTTGAACTTGTCCATTTCGAGTCTTACAGCTCAGTTGTTTACTGTTTTATGCATGTTGATTTTCCAGTATATATTTATTCTTTTTTATCAGCGTAAAAAGGCCTTCTTCACATAATCTTTTTTCTTCTGATTGGTCAACTCCATACATCTGTTTATCTGTTTTCATTATATTTCTGGTAACGGTTCTGCGATGCGCCTGTTTGAAGGATTTCTCAATGGAAATCCATGAAATGTGTTTTTTTTCCATCAAAGTAAGTGTAATCCAATATGATGATTTATTTCCTTCTACTTCTACTAAACAGCAAAATAGCTGTGACTAATCCGTGTCTGTGATGCTATCTCCCTCTGGTATTAATATGATCGGCGATGTGGCACCCTCAAAGCTGTATAAGCCTGAAGCGCCATGTATGATTGTTTTTTGGTCGTATCTACAACATACATATGTCCCCCCTCATCACCACACAGACATAGTTTATTAGCATTTATTTTTTTAAATATGTCTTCAGGGTTTTTTTAGCAATAGCCCAGAGCAGCATCTATGTAAAAAATAATAAAACATTCATTAAAAAAATTTGAGAGATGGGGGCTGAGATATTCTTCAAACGTGAATTCAGTCAGCAGAGCCAGATGGAAGTGCAGAAAGCATAGGTTCTTAAACTGTCCTCCTCTGGGTCTGGACAGATTTACACCCAACCACTTCAGAACACTCTCATACATATGGCCTCGGCATGACACCCGTCGATACCATCTGCCATCCGGATCACCGTATTTGAAGACAGCATGTCCAGCATATGTGTGAAGTGCATGTGTGAGTGTGACACAGAGCCTAAGAGAGTTTTCACACAGAAAGGAAGAAAAAGCGAGAGATGGCCTAACTTGGTCCCTCCGTTCTCCACATCCCTCAGAACATAATTCAGGTGGAGCTCTTAAAGTGCATTTGGATAGACACCCTCACCTGCCCCCGAAAGAGCGAGAGAGAGAGAGAGCGCGGCACAGCAATCTGGAGAAAATTGGACAATCAATTTTGTGACATTGAAATCAGTTTGATTTTCCCTCTAGTGCTTTCTCTGAGGTGGAAAATCCCGTCTTGATATGCACATTTATTCCACCGCTCTGTGTTTTTCTCCTCACTTTGCTTTAGACACGTCTTCCCCTCGGTGTTGTTTATTATTCTGACACGCGACACTGTCGGATCAAAGGCAGGCTGTAATTTTTTTATTTTTTATTTTTTTTAAAGATATATTTTGGGCATTGTTATGCTTTATTGATAGTGCAGAGAGACAGAGGTGAAATGGGGCAGAGTGGGGAGTGACATGCAGAGAACGACCGCTGGTGGGAATCAAACCCGGGTCTGCTGCCGGGCACGGCCCGGGAGGGGGACGCCTTACCAACTGAGCTAAAGGCGCCCCCAGGCTGTAATTTTTAACAGCTAATATTGCCGGGGGAGGGGATGAGGACTTTCTCATAAGTTTGAAAAGACCGAGGAGTGCTAATATCTTCGGCTGGAAAAGCACACGGATATCTCTCTTAATCCGTTAGAACACTGTCAGAGGAAATCAATATGCGTTACAGAAATGTCCGTCTCAACCTGTTTTTTCTTGGAAGGTGTAGAGGAGTGTTGATTTGGATCAAAAAGTCAATATTCTTCAAATAATCAAAGTTTGCCATGTCTTTTATCTTATAAAGTTGTGTCTGATTAGGTCAAACAGGGAATAGATTTGGCTGGTAATGAAATAGAAAAGGGCTGAAAAAAACCCTCACCAATATTAATAAGGGCGTTCCACCCTCTTTGGCCGATGTGAGGGTAAGCGTGAGGCAATTTGACAGAGGCAGCGTGCGAGGTTATCTTTCTGGAAGATGGGAGGGGAATTACGTTTTGTTCCTGTGTGTGATTTAGATGTGTACATCTCTGAGTGTGTTTGTGAGAATAACCGCTCTAAGATGAAATAAAAAAAAAATGAATTTGCAAGAGAAAAAAAAAACCTAGATCTTAGTCAGATAGGAAATACAATTATAGAGGTTCAAGACCTTGTCCTGCGGATCCTGCACAGTACTTATCAGTTGAACCCTGGTGTCCTCAGTCAACTTTTCAGAGGCTTCTAAGTAAAGTAGATGTGAATCAGAAAAAAAAAGTGAAGAGAGCTGGGAAGATGGAGGCAAGACTTCCTAGTCTACGAAATCACATGGCTCCTCTGAATACTGTCTAGGCTACCTGTGTGATACATTTGCAGTAAGATATAGAAGCTTGTAATAAGCATGAAACTGCAGATGAACACATGCTTCCAAAACATGATATGCAGTCTTTTCTTTCATATATTCAGATGTATACTGTCCTTTGAGACATGATGAACGCAACACACACACAGGCATACACACACAGGCACACACACACACACACACACACAGAGAAGATGTGTAAAGTGTGCCTTTAAGCTGAGCCTAGGAAGGGGTGTTTTTGATGTAACAACTCACATAGGACAAATGTGAGGGGATTGCTAAGGTTATTTGGTTAAACTTCATGCAGAATATATTGGAAGCTACTGTACAGTGAAAGAGTGGTCACATGTTCTAGACATGCACACAAACACATCTGCAGTCGAGGAGACACACTCACAAATGCACACATACACACACACACACACACAAACACAAACACCGATCATCGTGATCTATTTTAGTCTATGGACTGTCTGTGTGCATGCAGGCTGTAACCAGATAGGACAGACTGCTAATGGCAGTGTGACTTTCTGACTCTCTAATGTTCTCTGGACAATCTAGGAGCTGTCACTGCTAAGGATAGCCAATCGATGGAGTTGCTTGACCCCTCCATCCGCTCCCATGTTCTACAACAGTGTATTACATGGAGATAAAATGGATGCCACTGTATGTGTTTTGTGTGTGTGTGTGTGTGCGCGTGTGTGTGCGTGGATTTTCTTCTTTTTACATGTAGATAAAACTGCATGTTTCTTTTCTTGTTGTTTCTTTACCCCCTCTGTGTGTTGTGAGTGCTTGTTAAATCCAGTTTTCCTGTCACACAGGGAGCACATCTTAACACTCGATGCGGTAAATACAACAACATATTTATTTTTCCGTACCTCAAGGTGACTTTCTCGTAGAAAAGTGACGCTTAACAATCACCATTTCGAAAAAGCACCTGAATTTAATAGCAGCCCGACAAAAGCACCGTTCTTCTCAGTTGAATGGGGTATATTCAGCCTGTCAGACTGTATACATTAGAAATAATCTCTGTTGACAGGATGGGTTACATTGTTTGCAGAGCCACAGGCGTCATCTGTCAGCAAATGATCTTTGCTCGTGGCTTGTGTATATTAAGGACTTACTTTGCTGTCGCCCACACTGTAAATGTGTTGACTTTACATTATCGGCTCCTCTATGCTTAACTAGTACAAATCCAGAGTGACAGGTAGATGGATGGAAGTACATACAGTAGTTATACCAGATAGGGCTGTGCCGAATACCATTGATTTTACAGGCTTTGAATCATCGTAGGTTTTTCCGAGCAAGCATTCGAGTACTCGTTCCAAAATATTACAGCATCGAAAACAACATTAATACTCCCAATGTGCTCCCTGAAACCAAGCGTGTGGCATGAAACAGTTATCTGCTTAGTTTGTTGATGATTTAATAACTTTTGAACGGTAAGTACGTCGGAGTTCCTTACTTTTTCCCCGTGGAAGCGAACAGCTGTTTTTCAGTTCCAAATCAGCTGTCCTCAATGCCATCGTAACCCTGACAGGAGCCTTTCAATTCATCCCGTGACATGCATCTTTTCGGGAAACAGATCCAATATTGATAGTCTTTTGTGTACATATTATATCCATTATTAACTGGGTATTCCCATGATGCAGGCCTGTCACCGTTGATCAATATAGCAGCACATAACGTCACGTAGCCTACAACTGGTAATACATCGGTTGCGCTTTGAAAGGTTTGCGACAGACTAGCTCAAAGTTAAAATGATTTGATCATTTATTTTAAATAAGCGTTCAAATTTTCAAACAATTGCTGTATAACTTGTTTATCTAAATATTATACTTTTCTGACAAAATATATTCCAGTTTAAGATACTTTAGCAAAAGAAAACTGTTAAAAAAAATAAAAAATAAAATATTCCTAATTCTGAATTGAGCTTCAAATACTAACAAACGAATACTTGAATATTCTCATAATTCGGGCCAGCCCTTTTCTGACCGTGCCGGCTGACAAGAAAGCCTCCCCCCGTCTTATGGCTTATTGGGCTCGGTATAGCCGGATTGGCTACATGCATGTGTTGTGGCGAATGACAGCTGAATTTGTGACAGGTTTTTCTTCTCCAGAAAATTACTTATCTCCACTTTGCATGGTTTTCTTGCTAATTTTGATTTTGTATCTCACTTCTCTCATTCTTCCCATCACTCTATTTTTCAGCCTCTCCTCTCCCTTTCTCTGTCAACACTTCACCGTGGACATCCAATTAATTACTGGCGGGTCAGAGCATAGTGATTCTATTCAGAGCAGCACCATTCAACACGGGGGCCTTCTCAAACAGCCATTCAAATTACATCCTCGGCTGCCTTTCAGAGTTTGCCGCTCTTGCAAAAATGTTGTTTTCCAAAACATTTTCTGGGGCCACCACCTAATCTGATCCCGCAAACATAATTGAATGTCAGTCGCCACATAATGATGCTTCCCCTCTCTTCAATTAGCGTCTAGTTTCCCCCGTGTCACACGCGGCGAGACAAAGCAGACAGAGAAATATTTACTCCTCACCAGGTAGAGCCAGGAGAGAGTTATTATATTATGTCATTTATATGCAAATAACACAGCGCGGGGGGAACACATTGATAAAATTTCATTACAGCAGATCTGATGTGCACTTCAGTTTATAAACTCCCTTTCATTCCCCTATTATGATCTGGAGATTGGAATGGTTGCGAGTAGATGAGCAGGGTGGAGAGAGATGCCGGGCGAGTATGGGCAGAAGTATTTAGGCCCTGAGGGTGGATGAGGAGTAAAAAGGCACGGGCAGATAACCGGTTTTCAAAGTTTTTCAAGGTTTGAAAAGTCTGACATTGTTTTCCGTCATACCATTCTAAGGTATTAGCGCCCCAACATACAATTGTATTAATGTTAAGAAAATTCCTGCATCATAACTTCTACTAAAAGAGAAATATGTAGGAAGCGAGCATGTCTCTTAAAAAAAACCTTGCTGAGCTGCTCACTTAAAGGACTGCTTTTATTTTACATTTTGTCTAGGATAATTCAATTATTTATTGTATTATGTAATCATACAAGTGAATTAATATTCAGAATATTCTATATGTTGTTGATGTTATGTATTGTGTACAGCTGGAAAGGAAGAACAATGTGTTTATACTTGGGCTGTCAAAATTAACGCGTTAACGCAGGGTGATTAATTTCTGGAATTAACAGCGTTATTTTTTTTAACGCATTTAACGCATGCGCAGAATGATCCGCCCCGTACATCCCACCGGCTCTGTACTACAGTCATTTAACGTTGTGGGTGACCCAGGATCAGTAGCTGCGCGCAGCCAAACATAGCAGCATGTTAGCCTCTGCCGTGTTTTAAAGTTTTAAACTGCTAACGGTCACGTCTGTGTCGGGGGCATAGGTAGTATATAAAATCAACTGCCGCGGCTGGCAGTTGATGTCGGGAGCAACAGGAGGAGAAACATTGTCCGCTCTGTTCAGAGCCCGCGAGGACACAAACGTATGCAGTTTTCAGAGGTGTGTGTGATCAGACATCAACATAACGTCGGCTTCCTGGTACACATGAACAGTCCCCTAGGACGTGGTCGCGTCTACAAACGCACGCACGCACACACACACACACACACACACACAGACACACACACCGCGGACTGTAATCAAGTTGTATTTAAGAATGCACAACCTATAGGTTCACCTAATAAATGGCATTCTATAGCCTATCCTATATTTGCCCAAAGACATAGCAAAGAGACAGACCAATTGAATTATGGTTTGGTTTGAATTTATTTTCAGCATTAAAACCATAATTTGGATTTTCAATTAATAAACATAACATACTAATTTTAAATGTACATATCCACCTTCTGTCATTTATCTTTCCGTTCATACGACAATATACAGAGAAAATTCGAAAATTTCAGGCATATTTCGAATGGTAAAATTAATTGTGATTAATCCACAGAATCCTGTGATTAATCTGATTAAAAATTGTAATCATTTGACAGCCCTAGTTTATACCCAGACATTTCGAAATAACACATATGAGAGCTGTAATAACAATACCGTGGAATTGTTTATTTTACTGTCGGAATATCAGACCGGCCCATGCTTAGAATGCAGGCCCTGGATTGTCACTACAAGGGTGCAGTACAGCCAGTGAGGTGCTCTGACAAGAAGGACAAATGATCATAGAGAGACTGACGTGGCCGGTTCGATATATCTGCTAAGAGAATCAGCCTCCTGACTGCAGCTTAATTGAGAAGCTGGACTGTGGACTGTGGACTGTCCGTACTGGCGGCAGAGACATTGGCAAGATGGAGTAGCAATTTAAAGTGGCGGCGTCGTGATTTTATTCCGTGCAACAACAAAAGTAGCCCAGGCACTTTGTATTCCCAATCCAAGAGAGATGCTTTTTCAAACCTAACTGTAGCCACAAGCTTCACAAGTAATTTAAAGATACCAGAATGTATAGCCGCGAGAACCAGGAGAATCAAGCCCTACAGTATATAAATTAACTATACAGCCAGTGGAGACCACAAGTACTGTGAAATATATTCATGGGTCTTTTTGCCCTTTAGAGATAGTCGATAGAGAATAGTTGATGAAAACCCTGTGTGAAGTGGCTCAATCTGTGAAGTTTGACTATGCTTTGAGCCTCAGTCATGTGTGTCTGAATTGATAGTTTTGATGATAATTAACAAAATAGTCTTTTTCAAGATTGATTTTTGTTTCTGTTTTTAATTTAGCTAGTGTGTGTGTGTGTGTGTGCACGTGTCTGTGTGTGTGTGTGTGTGTGTTTGGGTACGTGGTTGTGTGTGTTTTTGTTGTCGGCCTCCAGTGCCTTCAGTATCTGACATATTAATCAATGTTCAAGTGTTTGAACATGTGCAGTTACTCAAACCTCATTAGAAATGCTTAGAATCACATCTACCCCCTCATGAATAGCACAGAAATGTTTACTTCTCAGCGATGGATTTGAGAACATTCTTTTAATATTGAACTCTTGAAGGTCAAATATCAATTTATTTCAACATAACATATTTTATAAGTGGATTGGAGTTTGTGTATGCTATGGTGTTGCTTGCATTTCTTTTATTTTTCTCTTCTTTCTTCCTCTGCATGTAATTTAAGACATATCTTGAGACTGTTGGCTGTGTGTGTATGACAATGAACATATCCAATGTAGGTGCGCTATGGCAAGTGCTGTGCTGTGGTTGATGTTTTCACTGACAGCTGCTGCTGTGACTGTGACATGTGCTACAGTAAACCATTAAGTTAAAGAGGACCTATGATACTTTTCGACTTTTATGACCTATAAACGTTGTTATAATGATTTATAGTCATGTTTAACCATACTAGAGTATCAAATAATTACGTACATGCATTTCGACGTATTCCCTGCTGACCGTCTGGGGTGGCTGTGCAGAGCACTAAAAACTATGGCAGCCGGTCGAGCCGAACTTGTTCAAATTTCCGGGTAGTTTCTGTCACACTCGTGTAGTTTCTGTCATGTTTCCATGTATGGTAATGCTGCTCAGGCAAGCTCCGGCTGCATGCCCCCACCTTCCTGAAAATTTCCCGCTGCTGGAAGGAAGGTAACCAATCACAACAGAGTGGGGTTTGCAGCAGGGGGGGAGAGGCGGAGAAGCTCAAAGCAGTGTGTAGAGAGAGACTGCTGTGCTCGCTAGGGTAAGAGGAAGAGTGTCCCGAAAATCTACATAGTTTTTTGTGATGTGATTCGTGTCAGGTTGCTCTATAGCAGTTTTTAACAAGAAATTAAGACCAGAAAAGTAGTATAATAGGATCTCTTTAAGTTTAAATTAGGGGTGTGCACGTGTAACAGTTTGGTAAATCATAACCGTTTAGGAAAAATCAATAAACTAAAAGCTTTTTTTTTTTTTTTTTTTTTTTAGTTTGGAAAGTTATAATTTTTTTGAAGGAGTGGTTGGCTATGTGAGCTATATGTAGGCTAGCTACTAAAGTAGATAACACAACACATTATTGTGTTTGGTTATGATATTTATTAACTGCTCCACCTTCAGTTTCACTTTCCTTTTCATCTCCGTCTCAAACTGCTGGTCCAATCAGCTGGACTGACCCGACAGCGGGAGTCAGTCTAATGATAGATGATTACTAGGTTAGTTATGATCACTTTGAAGTCAAAAAGCTAAATTATGAAATAAAGGCTTCTCTGCCTCTGTCTATCTGTCTGCCTCTCTCATATCAAACGGTTAAACGTGCACACGAAACATTTGCAGCCGTGTAACCCTTTAGATTTTTTTTAAACGTTCACACCCCTAGTTTAAATCATGGTTAAATAGGAGAACTATCCTCCCAGCAGATGTTGTTATCCCTAGTAATGAACCAAAGCTAATCAGAGCTTTGAGCTTTGAATATAAATGCACACTTCCACAACCATGCTTTTTAAATTAATTTGACTGTTTTAGACACTCCAACTCTGGTGATGGCGAAGGACTCGCAAACAAGTTGAACCTACTAACTCTGCTTGTATAGTGCAGCAAGAATAATGTACCCATTCTTAACAGGTGATACCTCCTCACACTTACTGTAGAGGTGATAAAACAAGCAGAAAAGAAGTCTAAGAAGCTAAGATAGTGAAACACTTGAGTACATTGCCAAGAGATCCCATTACTTTAGGAGTGTTAGTGCATCATGCAATGGGCCAGTAGCCAGTTCTAGCATCTGTAATCAATACAATGCAGTTGGTGCGAACCCAACCACCTCATGCTCGCTTGTTCCTTCCCTGAAATGAACAAGGTGGACATGGTTCACAGGCATTGACGGAGTACAGCACCCCCTCCTTTTCCCAATCCATCTCAATTCTTCCTCTCCTCCTCCTCCTCCTCCTCCTCCTCCTCCCCCTCCCCCCTCCCCTCTTCTCTATCATGCCTCTGTCCAGTTGCATTAGTGAGGAAATGAGATTCCCCCTAATTAATTAGATCTCTGAGTGCTAAATATGAAGATTACATCCCAATGAAGGTTAGAGGTGTCAATCACAGTTTTTTTTTGGACCAAGCATTCCTCAAGACAAATTGAGCCCCCTGGGCATTGTGGGTAAAAGTGCGCGTTGTTAATCTTATTTTTCTCCCCCTTTGCTTTAATTGAGTCTCACCGACAGTAGTCAATGAAAAGCCTGAGACCAGAGAGAACAACACGGTAGAAAATTAAATTCACCAGAAAGAGCAGACAAGAGATGCTCTGTAGGAGGAGACGGAGCGAGAGAAAATGGAAATGATAAGTATGAAGGTGAAAGTAGTGATGATTAAGACACTATACGAGGATGTAACAGCGCAAAGGAAAAAAGAGGGCAGGACAAATTTAATAATAGAGGTAAAACCAAGGAGGTGGGAGACACTCTGAGACAAATTATTCCTGATTGAAATAACGTGATTACTATTTGAACATCTTATTTTAACATTGTGATTATGACTTTACAAAATGTCTTGATGAACAGCTTAATAGAATACAATGCTTAATGGGTTTGGTCGACTGGTTTGAAGTCCAGACAGATTTCAATTCACTGCGTGTCTCTAACATGGCACCCAAAGTCAGTTGTTCTGTTTTATCTTTTTTTTTAATCTTTTTGACAGCCAAGTCAATCAAGTCCTCCATGGTTTGCATACTCACACGACTTTCTGCTGTGTGCTTAGAGTAACCTGCTTGGCATCCCGGAGTGCTGTAATGACTTTTACCAACATCCATTATTTATGTCCATGTGGCACAGGGGTAGAGATGCTTCAGCAACGCAATCTGTTCCGAGTCCAAAGTTTGAGAAGTTGACAGATGAAGGAAAAGTTTTGACTCTCAACCCTCTTACCTATCATTAATTTGTGATTAATGAATTAGGTCTGAAGTGATGAATTACAAATTTAAGTTGAGGTGCGAATACATACACGGAGATAGTAACATCATCTCCTTAAAGGGGCACACATTTATGATGAAAGTATGTGTTGTGTTAACGGTAAATCTAGTGTTTTTGGAAGGTTGCCCCATACTAGGGACTATAATATCTCAGCCTCTGTTGATTCAATTGTGCCCATTTCTGTTTATATCTGTCTCTTGTGAAACCCACAAGTTGACCGATGTATAATGCTAAATTATGGGAGAGCCCCTTTAAACTCCTATTCCAATCCCTATACCATATTACAAGTTTCTTCCTTGAGATCTAAAAGGTTGGCTTATATCATGAGGTCATGTTGGTTCAACTTTATCTGGCTGAATGTGGATGAATCAACCACTTAAAATAAAGACTTTGGGTTTCTGCTCCAACCCTTTGTATGTCATTTCACAGGCATAAATAGTCTGGTCTGTTTAATATTAGTAAAACATAAGGGTAACACTTTATAATAACTATCCGTTGTAACTCGTTAATAGATCATTAGTAAACTCTTAATTAATGATTATTAATGATTTGTTAAGTGTTTGTTAGCAGTTTGTTAAGGATTTATAACAATGGTAGATAGTTAATAGCTTAATAATTTAATCAGTTCATCTGGGACGAGGCTGAAATAGGCTATAGACTATACACAGTGCATGGGCAACTGAGGGCAGCCCCATTTTCAAATATTTTTAAATAAACTCAATACACACTGTGCATGCCATGGACTTGAACGTGACGTGATCAGTTAATCTCGGATTACCTCCCAGATGAACTGATTCAATTATTAAGATATTAACTATCTACCATTGTTATAAATCCTTAACAAACTGCTAACAAACACTTAACAAATCATTAATAATCATTAATTAAGAGTGTACTAATGATCTATTAACGAGTTACAACGGATAGTTATTATAAAGTGTTACCAACATAAGTACTTATGCTAAATAATATATAATAAAAAAGAATTAAAAAAAACATAGAAGAGCCCATCACAATAAGCCATAATAATAATCCTGTGTATGTGTTCTGCCCCACTAATTATCCTTAACTGGTACTTTTAAAGTTTATAAAATCATGAAGTTGTCTGAAAAAACAGCAAACAGTTTCAAATTATGCAAACGGAAGAAAAAAAAAACACAAGACCTTTTTAAAATGCAGAAGTAATCTACGAGAGTGGAGAGTTGTGACTTGTCACGTGTCCTAGGGAGGTATTGAAAGGGCAGCGGAGAGAGAAGGAGGGAGGAAAGGATGGGAGAGTGAGACCTGAGAATAGAGAGATGAAAGAGTGACAAGCAGAGAGTGAGGCTCTACACAGGTGGAGGGCAGAATAATTTGGATGAGACAACTGCTCACTGCCAAAAGGGAATGGCCTATGCAGAGTGTAAGCGAAGGCCCTGGGTAATGCCTGGCAGGTCCTTGTGACGCTACAGTGCCATTAGGCTTTCAGAGCACTTCAGCACTCTACCCATCCTCTTAATTGCTCTTTATTTTTTTCCTTCTGACTCAATCTCTCTATCCTTCACTCTACTGCTTCCCCTCACTCCTCTTTCATCCCCCTATTTTTTCCCATCGTCATTGACCTGAGGATAAAGAGTATTTGTCAACAGCTCTTACTCTCCAGTGAACCAGCCCCCCCCTACAACAGCCCTTCAGGCAGGAATTAATTTCACCCTGTCTCCATGAGAAAGGCCATTGATTGGAAAAGTTTGTTGTTGTGTGCTCAGTAGTCTACTTTTTTCTTTTTTTAATGTTCCTATTCCCCATACCGCTTTCTCTTTGCTGATGCAATTCAGCTTGGCTCATTGCCTCCGCTAACGCGGACACAGTGCTATCTAATCAGGGCCTATCTCTCGTTAGGTGACCATCTTTGAACAGCCCCAGCGTATAGATCCCTCCAAATAGCCAAACCACCCCCCCCCCCCCACACACACACACACACTCTTTCAGTACACATAGATCAGTTGTCTGCTGCTAGGACTTGTGTTTGATAGTTTTATTCTGCCGTACAAGAGAAAATGGGAAGAGGAAGTTGGCATCGGGACAAATTGCGGCATATGAGTGGAGGTCACACACAGAAACTCCCCTTGTGGAGCCCAGCCATGGGATTCTGTAAATTGGCTTTCATTTTGTTAAGCCCACTGACTGTCATATGGGGAGTTAAACATTTGGTCGTGTCACTTTATGTTTAATCTAGTTGAATCTATTTGTTGCCAGCCTGAGTCAGAGTTGGATTGGACACGTTCAAACTAGCATCATCTTCCCTGCTGTGTTCCTCTCTGTGTTTTCTGAAGCCTTACTCTCCCTAGATGTGAATACAAAGTAATCATTGGTTTATTTTTTTTCTATTTGCTATGTTTAAATGTTTGCTTGCAATGATCTCAGCAGAATCCCAGAGGAAGCCAAATATAATCAGGGAATAAGAGAATGACACAATAATTGTGTAATAGAATAACACAATAACTGTGTCAAACATAAAATGATTGCAAGAGACCAATATTTAGTAGGACTATATACCGTATGTTTATATTCCTGGAGTCTCAGCTGAATTGAGCCAGGAGCTAAGGAATTGTTAAGCATACAAAAACAGGTCATTGTTGCTTCACACTTTTATTTGTCACCAGGGCTGTAAACTAACTTTTTGGCTCACCTGCCAAGGGGACCGGTAGATGAAAGAATCTACCGGCCAAGTACATTTTTTACCGGCCAAATAATAAATTGCCTCTTTTTGTTGCATATATACATCCGTTTCAGTACTATTCATTGAGATAACAGTATTATATAGCAGTACATGCTTAGAAAAGAGGCCAAAGTAATATTTAGAAATACATTTTAATATTATATTAATTTAGTTTCATTCATTTCATTTCAAACATTGCACATTTAAAACTTTAACAGTGCAAAACTGTGACAAAGGAAACACTCATTTAGGGCTGCAACTAACGATTATTTTAATAATCGATTAATCGGTCGATTATTTTTTCGATTAATCGATGAATCGGATAAAAAAAAACAGTGCAGACTGCAGTGTCAAAACACCAGGTTATTGCTCCAATGTCCCGGAACAATTAAAAGTAATATTAAATGATAAAAAATTAATAATAAACCTAACTGGGATAACACAAAAAAAACATACAATGTATGATATACATTTATACAGTATAAGGGATGTCCATGGTAAACCAGTCGACCGATAAGATTTTTAACCAGTAAATACTAACGGTTAAAACAATTAAATCATCTTAATTTCTCTCAGATGACAGGAGATCATTAATTTTTATGGATAGTGATACCATTTGAGACTCCTTAACGATTCAAGTCTTTATTGATATCACTATTGATACTTTTCTATTATTTTGTTGAAATAGAACTTGTATTATTGCTTTAATTGCTGATCTGATCATAGCTCAAGATAGGACATTAAACAGGTCATAATTCCATCTTTACTATCTATTTTATATTGGTGGGAAAATCGCCAAAATCTAAAATGTCTTTTTTTTTGTGTTGCATTTGAACACATCAATCATATTACTGAGCCGGCCTGAACACATCACAGTTGACATGTTTGCTACTTTTTTAAAGCTAACTAGCTATATCCTTCCGATTTTAACATGGATTTAAAAACTGGATTACTATTTTTAACTGACGGGACTTTCTACACCGTTCGGTTGTGTGATTACTGCCGCTGCTTTGAATGACTGTTGATGATGCGCCGATGCCGACTCTCCGAGCCCGTCTGCACACAGTCTGCAGCAGCAGCAGCTGACAGAGTTTTTTGGACTAGACGGATACTGAGTTGAAGGAGTTTTTTTTAACCCAAATACAGCAAAGGTACAACACTTTTATATAGGCCTACAGTCCAGTGTTAGATATGACCAACCGCTTCACGTGCGGAAGGCTCGCTGTGGGTGTGCATGAACCTGTCGGCGGCTGGATGTAAACAGTGCCGCGCCTGCAAGTGATTTGTTAATCGCGCGACTCAACGAATCGATGACCAAATTCGTTGCCAACGCTTTTACTAATCGATTTTATCGATTCGTTGTTGCAGCCCTACACTCATTACTTATTACTCATCAGAACTAAAAATGGGACCAATCCGATCCAGTATCTATTTAGAGCTCCATTGCTGCGCTCGAACTGCTTTTGCTGCGCCAAAACTTTTAAAGAGCGGCGTTCTTCACATTCTATGGCGGTGACGCGCACGCTACGTTTCTTCGGGGGAACTTATTTTCTACAGCGGTGACGTCGGGGGAGCTACTTCAGTGTGACACACAACAAATCACCAGTTTAGCTTGACGTTTGCTACTGTCATAATTTATCAGTTTACAGCTACTGCAATGTTTTGTTCTATCATGCATAATTTATCGCAAGAGCACGACCATCGGGACAAACTTTTACCCGCCCCAGTGGCATGTATCCCTCCCAAATTAAGTCGCCAGGGGAATATTTTGGTCGCATTTGGCGAGTGGCGACCGCTAGTTTACAGCCCTGTTTGTCACGCATTAAACACACATTAAAATGCTCCACAAGCTTGTGGATCTAAACAACTTCAATCACCACAGAAACTTCCCCTGAAGTGTGTTCAGTGGAACAGAGTCAATACTTTTTCCCCTTAAAAACCTGGGGATTCTGGTTTGTATGGAAGCCATAGCCTTGCTGTCAGGGAGTGGTTATTGGTTCTAGAAGTGACCTGCATGGATGATGTTTGCCCTAATAAGTTATGTTCCCTCTGAGATGCAAAGATAAGAGCATCCCCCTGACTGAGCAAAAAAGAAACAAAGGTCACTTCCAATATAGCACAATCTAATCAATGAATCGGGTCAACCCCATGTAAAAGATTAAGACACATGTGTACACACACACACACACACACACACACACACACACACACACACACACACACACACACACACACACACACACACACACACACAGGCACACAAACACACTAACAGTGTACCCAAATGTTTTGATCTCAAAGCTTGGTATTGGCTATATACAATGCTTGTGATAATACAGTAAGATACCACTTTATTGTCTGTCTTCACAACAAGAAGGAATAGGGTTCATGCTGCCTCCCTAACTAAATTACATCTCTTCATGCCTTTATCAAGTGACCACCTGAAGAAGGACAGGGTTGTTTAACATTCTCTAACTTGCATGTCTGAAAACTAGGCCACTGTCAAAAAAAATGGGTATTTTTCCTCTGGGAATAATGTTCCTATCTGCCTTGGGGATTACATACATACAGTGTAGTTGTGAGAAGTTCTTATCTACCAGCTTCACATTCATCGCGGTAAGTTCACTACAATATGAAAATAGTTCCATTTGGCAAACAGAGTCAACATTTGTATTAGAAACAGGTGAGAGCATATGAATAATCCTAATGCACAGTACATTAAGTAGAGTGTAAAGGATACGCCAGTGAGTGCATCCGTCTCTGTGAAAAGTTGTACAAAGACGTTTGCATTGTCCCTTTCAATAAGTGATAAGAGCAATGTTTTTCTAAAGAACCCGCCGACTACTGTATTGGTCTGAGTAGGCCTACTGCTTGGTGGGTAGGTAGTGAGATGCTATGTGACAAAAACACTTCTGGCTTAGCCACTGATGTTCAAAATGTACATGTGAGCTACACTGCTCACACACGGGGTGTAAGGATGGAGGGAGAGGTGGTTCCATTCAAGGTTTCTGTTATTATGCCCGGAGCACTCTTTAATGATATGGCCTTTCCGGACTGTTGGAACACAGGGAACTCAAATACCTATAATACAAAGATTCCATTGTGGAGGGTTCCCACTTTACTCCCGTAGCCTGCGTCTTAACAACACCCCTTCTGCCACAGTACACATCGGAAGGAGGAAGCATAGACATGTATAGCTCGAAAATATTGTACATCTCTCGAAAGTATCAGGTCAATGACAATAAAACTGTCAGGGTTTTACTCAGGCATTAGGGCATTTCTGTCGGTTTCTTTCTTCTTCCTGGTGTGTTCCCTGTCTGTCTCACTGAAGCATAGGAGGAGAGGCTCAGGGGGAGTGTGTGTCTTCAACGATCAAACGCTGCAGTTTAATTTCGGTGTCAAGGATTATGGAGATTTGAACAGATCCTTTTCAAAAGCTTACATACTCTTTGTGGAGATGCGTTAGCCAAATTTGACTTTGATATAAAACCTCTCAAAGAGGGAAAAAAGAAACTTAGCACAGTTTTCTTTCATTTGAACTATATTATGCACATGTAGCTGCTGTGTGAGTCATTGTCAACCAAAAGTAGGTACAGTGTGTGCTATGCTGAGAGAAATGTGAAGGCAGTTGACTCCTCCCTGTGAAAGGATGTGGGTAGATGCCTCACTCCCAAAGCCTAGCTAACACTGACAGTTGAGACATGAACAAGACAACAAGCACTCTTCCCAGGCCTGGCAGCAAATTCATAATGCAGATAAGCTAAGAAGCCTGGTTTCTTGGGAAATAACCACGGCAAAGAAAGCTTTCATTGTCAGAGACATGTCGCTCAATAGACTGCACAGACAGAATAAGTACAACTGGAGTTGTTGACATCAGCAGTTACAATAGCGACGGAGAAACCTACAGAAATCCTTATCTCACTAAAATCTAAAATAGAGAGCGAAGTCATTATAAAGTTACTAATTACAACAAATGCAATCAATTGGAGTCATTGCCCAGAAGATTTCCATTGATCCTCATAGCACTGCGAGCGACTGTGCCAAACAATTTGGTTACTGTCTCCAGACACTTAATGGTCGAATTAAGCCTGCGGGTGGGATGCGGTGTTGGCTGCAGTCGCTCTAATTAAGAAACAGACCAACCTCATTGTGTGCAATGAACCTGAACTCATGAGAAAGTTCTTGTTTTTCATTTCCCTCTGCACTGTCGGGGGAATTGCTCATGCTTTAGATCTAGATGTCACCAAAAGTTGAGAAGGGAATGGGAATGCAGGATGTTATTGTGTCCGCAGCCCTTCTGGGCAAGAAGGAATACCAGTTAAAAGTGTCGGCATGAAATGAATGACTCAGGACAAAACAATGGACTCTAAGTGTGTGTGTAAGGGTATTTTTAATGGATATTGGTACAGCACTGGATGTTCTTTTTAGTGACTTAAGTGTGTCAGATTATTGGTAGGGGAGAACGGGGTAATTTGTCACACGGGTTGGTTGTCACAATCGTTATATCTCGGAACCAGAAGGCGCTGTATGTGAAATTTTGGTATGTAAATATCCAGAATTGGGATCAGAGGTCACCTACTTAGTCTTCCTTGGAGTTAGACTGCTGAATTTGAGGTGAGACGACTGTTTGTGTTTTTCATGTCAAATTGAAAATATTTAGCTCCTCACTATTTTTCTTCTAGGCTTTTACACAATCGGTTTATAACAAAACACTTGTTACCCATACAAAGTGTGAAGGGTAAACTATAGTTTAGATTGTGGTTAGCAAGCTAATTAGTTGTCAGATGGTTGTTGGCCTTGATGCTAGCAAGAAATTCAAGTTGGGGTTGGTCGTCACATTTTTTGGGGGGTTGGTTGTCACATGTTATCTCAAGGCTGCAGCCAGAAAAGGAACCCAATAACGAAATAAATTGTCAAGCTGTATCCTCACTGACACCCCAGAGAAGGAAGGAATAGAGCAGGAAAAGGCAGCTAGCATGCAAAAGAAAAAAGGGCAACAAAATCAAAACAACCCAGTGCATCCCAAACTAGACCAGCTGCCAAGGCTACAGTAAGTTATGTAGGCCTATTGGTCAACTTGACAATACAATTAAACTTTCAAATTTAGTTCTACTTTCTTGCCTTCTTTTTAAGATGATTTCCATTAAGATAACATTGTGACAAACAACCCCATAGTGTTTGACAACCGACCCCTTGATGGGGTTGGTTGTCACAATGTGTAAGGGTGTCTTTGATGATTAATTTCTTCTTTATTACAATAAGATAGAAAAAGTGAGGGGTACACATTTCAAGCCAACATCTTAAGCTTCAATTTAATGTAGGAATGACTATTGAAAGATGTTTAGGTGATAAGCAATTCTCACTAGAGTAAAAAGTGTGCCTACTTACCCCGTTCTCCCCTATACCATATATTTGCAGTGTATATTCACTGGGCTCATTTTACTGGAGCATTCCGTCACTGTTGGGCAGGAACCTTGTATCTCCAAAACAGGCCTTTTTTCGGGAAACAAAAAAACCCCACTGTATTTTTAAAACAAATAAACTTTGCGTTGTCCATTCATGAGCTCTTTTTAATTATCTTCATGTGTTAAAACTTTGTGAAACCGACACACAGACGTGAAGTGTGACCAATAGATTGAATTAATACTGATTTATGAAGAAAATTAAGATGTGAAGAGATACAAGGTTTCCGCCAGAGAGTGAAGAACAAATTCTTAATGGTGGAACTATTGTTATATATCTGTGATCATGAAAACAACTCCACCTTGTCTAGCTATAAGAAAAAACTGCTGCACTTTACCCCAAGATAATTCTGGACATCCCGTCAAATAAAAATGGAAAAAAAAGACTCATTCTGTTTGAGTGATATGTTATCATTTGTGGATGCTTAATGATGCAATCATTACAATTAGCAATATGAAGCAACACGATAGATGAGCTCCTGTGTACTGCATGCACTGAAATATGCATTTACATAGTAAAAGTACCCATCCTGCTGTGAAGCAGAAGTACCAACAACATGTAGACTGAAGTTAGGAAAGTAGAATGACAAAACAGTTTCATAATATCATTTCACTAGACAAAATGTCACTGTAACAAGACAGCCAAAACATATTTACCAAATGACAAATATAGTTCAACTTTCGAGAAAGAAATGTCTGAATATACAATGAATAAATAAATAAAATGGAAAGAAATCTATAATCCCAGCTGTCAATGATAAAATTCAAATTTATACAACCCCAAGTGTACCAAAGTAACAATCATTATTTACACTTGAGCGATGATCAATCAAACTAGTTTTCTACAATCTGCAGATCAGCCCATCAGTCTCTGCCTTGCATAATCCCGCTCTCCCAGGACTCCTCTCTGTCTTTGGCATGGTGGTACCCCACAGCTGCAGGCTGCTCAGCATTCCATGGTGCAGTGTATAAAACACTGGTACCTATTCTAACAGACATGTAGATGCTCATGTAACGTGATTCAGATGAGAGCAAACCCTAAAACATAGAAAACCGTATCACTTTTTGACTGTCCTCTTTCCATGGTTTAGCTTTAGCCAATTAACAAGGCTCCCTCTTGCTTATTCTTGAGGATTATTACAGCTCTCCACCTACAGGGTTAAAAATCCGGAGGCTGGAGCTATTTTAGGGCGGTGTGATTCTGAATATTGATGAGTCAGATTGCCAGCGGTTGGTGAGAATCAATCCAGTTGAAAAATGGGAGTGTCTGCGCTGCTGTGGCTGTGGCCCAAGTCATTGTGCTGCCTCTCAGGCCGACGTGAGACGCCTTCCTAAATACATATCCGCTCTGCATCTGTATTCCCTGCCTGGCACCCAGCAGATGCTGATGGGACCCTCAGAGTTTGGGCAGATTTACATATTGGTGAATCCAAACAGGTGCATGTGAAATAAAGTATGGCAGGTCAACAGCTTGTTGTAGACAATGCTGCGCTTGGAGGGACAACTATCAAGGAAAATGGACTACCCACCTTCTGTGTGCGTGTGCGTGTGTGTGTATGTGTTCGACATTGGTATAAGCCTGAAACCAAACCATTGTAGGCAACATAAGATTGATTGATGTCAGACCTGGCGATGGCTATGTGTGTGTGTGTCACACAAGTACTACACATTTGACATGCTGAAACCAGAAAAATAAGCCCATATGTTGGCCCAGACAAGAACAATGGTATCTGCCTCAGATAGTTGATGTTGTGTATGTGCTTTACTATGCATGCCAAGCAGGGTTTGTACTAAATTGACATGTTTGTGTGTGTGTGTGTGTGTGTGTGTGTGTGCCTGTGTGTGTGTGTCTGAAAGAAAGTAGCTGTTTCATTAGACTCTCAGAAGGCGTCCTGGTCCCATACAGCTGGGCCAGGAAAGGCTCAGTGCAAACACTATAGCATACAAATTGAGCTTCATGTTAACCGTTGCCACTAAGATTTGAAACAACTAGGTTGCAATGCACTGCACAGAACATAAATGTCAATCATGACCTATTTATATTTGAATCATTATTAATATATTGAACTTTTATTATTTGAATCTCCTGGCGTGTGTACTCCTTTTCTTAGTGGCACATTTCAAAAGTACAATTCTATGATTGCAAATACAATGGCCTTTTATTGTACAATATGCTTCGGACATTTTCCGACAGCTGTAGGTACTAAGCTGACATAATTCCACATTGACCGCATATCTGAGATAATGACAGCTTATATCTCTGTGTTTCATTCATTAGGATGACTTCCTATGTTTCCACTGACTCACTCCATAAATTTGCATGCGTTTATGAGAGGAAATAGAGCAGAATGAAACACCCGCATTAGTATGCAAGAGCCTCATTAAAAATGCTCTCATCAAGTATACTTTTTTATTTGGATTCCGTTTGCAGTGGTACAACTCGCTGGTTATCAACTGTGGTGACATTTTCCAGCAATTAAAAACAAGCTGTCCCTGTTTAGGCAAGAGCTGCAGACAGACCATTCAATTTGCTCCCAAGTGCCACTGTGACAACATATCACTCCCATGAGAGATACGGACAGTCATATGAAGACAGTTGTGACAAATGATGTTTACAATGTGGAATGGTTAATTATTTCCATCTGTTTTTCTTTTTTCTGAAAACGGTTGGCACGACACTGCTAGTTTCATACGCAATGTCTTCAAATGAACCGTGACATTGTCTATTGTTACTAAAATACAGTAGATGAGAGTCCAGTACATGGAAATGATTTAAACATTTTAAAGCTCCCATATTATACACTTTTCGGTTCTATTATACACCATATTATATGGTCTTAGTGGTCCCTAATACGTTTTTCTTCAATTGTTTGCTGAAAAAACTTTCAGATAATTTATTGTACTATGCTGATGTTCAGCTAATCTCACAATGGCCTATTTTTTTTAAAAGAGCTGCAGCTCCCCTCATAAATATACAATCTTTGAGCTCCCCCCGCCCCCTGTCCGGAAGCGAAGCCAGATACGCCTCGCCCTCTGTCTGTTTGTAAACAATGATGACGTATAGCCTGTTAGCACAGTTAGGTTAGCCTACCTATGAGAAGAACCAAGTCTGGTGCTAGTAACGCACTTTGAACTGTTTGACATGACCTATCCTTGTCTACATGAAATACTATGTTCATACAGATGCACTGACAGCCACACGCTAATGGAAACGGCATGTTCACAATAAAAATGCTGCAAAAGATGGTGGCTACTGCGATGCTAGCTCGGGAGCTAGCTGCTAACAATACCACTAAAAACAGTGAAAAAATTATCTTCAAAGTCAGACTTCTTCAGGATACCTTCCAATCCTTTGTCCTGTTAAAAACGAGGCATTTCCAGACTGGTGTGGGAAATATAAATATGTTTTTATGAGCAAAAGCTGAATGCTTGTCCCAAAGCTAATAGCTATACACCAGTCAGGCAAAAATACCAATAAAAACATTTATTTCAGTTTCACAGTTTGAAAAAAAGCACAAGTAGCTTCCTATCCGTTGTGTTATTAAAAACGAGGCTGCTGTGGTTAAGATAAATTAGTGGATTATGCAACATTCATCATGTTTTGCCATACTACATGCATCTTGTCGCTTAGCAACAAGCAAACAACATGGGGGTGAAGGAATATTTTTCGAGAGGATCTCGGGGCCGTGGACCAATAAGAAATAGGGGGGTGGACTGCACAGTGGAAGCTTCTGGCTTTCCAGTTTTTGACGTCAGAAACGGGGAGAATTCTGACTGGAGTATATTGGGTGGAGAGGTGGAGGGTTTCAGAAAAGGGGAGAGTGAGAAAAGGAGAGAGCTTTCTTTTGTTTGATACTTTGGCAGTCTGTAGGCACACCGTAGACCCATAATTATGTTCAAAAACATCGGAAAAGTGCATTTGCACAATATGGGAGCTTTAAGGAATGCCCCTGGAAACAGCTTCAGAAAGGCAAAAAATGTAATGTTATTATGTCAAGAAACGTATGGATTAAATAGTTTCTACAAAATGATATCAGGACCTTTTTGCTCTTGAAGGGAAGTGCTACCTTAAGGAAAAGATATACTGAGAATAGGAGAGTGTAAGGAAAAATTATGGAGCCAGACAGCCAGCAATCAAAAGCACTGCGTTGCTCTGTGTATACTGCCCTGCGTTTACATACCTGTGTCGGTCTGTATTTATATGCACTTTTATTCTGCATGTACTCTTTTCGTTTTCCACTAAAATAAAAACCTCCTTGGAGAGATGTGGTAAAACATGCTTCAGTCAAAAGACAGATTTCAGTTCTCAGTATGTGGTCCTGCCACTCCAACCCCTTCTTCTCTAATGAAAGAGTGCTTCAGTTGTCAACAGAAGAAAACAAAAACAAATGGTGTACTCCCTAGATGCTGGGCCAAACATTGAAAGCCTCTTTTTTATGATTCAAGTTCTATATAATTACCACAAATGGTATATTCATTATGTCCATGGTGGTGCAATTCTGACTTGTGGTTTCCAATTGCTTGTCCAGTCCATTAGTGGCATCACAGACCTGTACTCTGTTCCAACAGCAAATTGGAACATTGAAAGCATACCTACCTGGGATGCGACCTGACACAAAGGTTGCGTTCCGAATCACATACTTTCTACTATATAATATGTAGAAAAAAGATTTAGGATGTCCCGATTCTTGTGGCCAGATTTAGGATGGTTAGAAGTACCCGGATGTCCTACTTCATGCGGCCAAGATTGTTGGTGTTGAAAAGTGCATCCTATTTTGGCGATTCTGACCCAGAATCCAGTGCGCACGTGAAGTGACGTAACATCGACGAAGCCTCCATATGAAAACAAACGGGGATGCGACGGATATAAAAGCAAGAGGCAAGATCAAGGCGCAATGTTATGATGAAATAAGAGAGTAAAGTATGTCCCAATAGTATGCCTACTGCATCCTTACTAGATTCTTGTTATCGTCGGATGTAGTATGTAGAATAGAAAAAAGAAAGAGTATGCGATTCGGAACGCAACCACAGTCTTGCGGCTTTCATGTCTCAACACACAGTTGTTTCATTTTTCAACAGGTTCAGTTCTCTTTCACACCTATCGTTTCCTCTGGTCTGATTCAGTTGGTAAAGTGAACCAAAATGCAGCGGCATAAGCGACGTGAGAACCATATCTTCGCTCATTGGTCAGATGTGTCTGAGGCGGGTCGCAATAACTTACCCGGTTTGTATTCTCCTTGGGTGGAATGGATAGCTATCTGATCACAAATGTGCTATACGTAAATAGTAACCCAAGAAGCATTGAAGACTCATTGCATTAAAATTGCTCAAATCACGTCTTGCGTTGGTTTAACTTTCTACGCAACAGATCAAATACAAATCCCCCCAGCTGCTGTAGCATTTATCCGATCCCTGATCAGAGAATTGGTCTGTATGGGTGAATGAGTGGCATGAGATTAAAGCTTGAAGACCTAAAAACCTTTTTCTTGCTCATAGTTCAGAAATGTGTTTTTTGAGTTTATTGATATTTGTTGGCATATGCTACCTAAACTCCTGTTATTGTAACCACACTGCTAAAGCGCAGAGGTTATTTTTCTTCTGGTGTTTGTGTTAATCACCAAAAAGCTTTGGGTGCATTAACACAGATCCTGATTTACATGTAGCCCCAGGAAAACAAAGACGGATTGCAATCCGATTGGTGCTCAACACAGAAGCATATTTATGTTGCTAAGTGTAATTGAAAGTGTAATTCATTTGAATTTCTGTCAGCATTTCTGTTTACACTATAACTCCAACCTCGTTCACTGTTTCAAATGCAGCAGCACCTTCAGTTCCTTTCAGTGCTTCAACTACAGCAATCACACGGTGAAAAAAAGGATTATACAATATAAATGATCAACATTTCAAGAAAGTAAAACCTGAGACGGATGTGTTTCTTAATTTAACCAAGTCTATAATCACTTTTGGTAGTTGTATCCTTGTTTTTGTTTTTTTAAACTTTCGGACAGATTGCTAGACGTCTAGGTTTGACTTAATAAACTCTGAGAAAGACAGGAGCAACACATTGTATTTTTGTATATACAGCTTGATTGTTTGTGTATCAATCATATTTGTTATTTCTCATAACATTCAGTATATATTTGTTATGTACCAGATATTTTTCAAACAGCCCCTGGCATATGGTCATGAACCTTTAATGAGTGGGCTGTCTTTGATATGCATTGACAGTGTAATTGATTCTGAGATCTGTAAGCAAAGGCCTGCACATGTTAAGTAGTAAGAACTACTGAGGTATTCCAGAGGGTGCCTGAGATGGCCATCAGAGGCGTGCTTCATGGTTTGGTCCACATTTTTTGAATTTTTTTTAGTTTCTTGAAGTCAATATAATCATCTGCCACCTTAACTTCTTGAAATGCAAAATCAGATTGTCTTCCACAGGAAGGTGTTGGTAACAAGAATACCAATTGGATTGGGTGTCAGTCCGATATAACCTATCAAACAGAGCGTGCATTGAGTAAATTATCTCAGCGGCTTAATCCAAATATTGGTTTCTGACAATTGTGATAGGAATATTTCCATTTGATGCAGACTGTCAGTACACTGATAGTGTCAGCATGGCAGCAACAGTCTCATCAGTAAAGTCGTACTGAAACCTTTTGGAACTTGAGATGTCTGAGTTAGGATATGTGTTTCTTGGTGTTACTTAAACAATCATTGTATATCATCGTTCAATTAAATTGTTAATTATTTTATAAGTATACATTAATAAATAAACATATACTACATACATTGTATGTATATACACAGTATATTGCAGCTCTAGAAAAAAATCATCACATCATAGTTAGTTGACAGTGATGCCCTGCTTTTTCTATATACTATACCTCCATTCAGCTTGTCTTCCAGACACTTAACACAGTTAGGGATTACAAAACACATTGTGAAAGACAAGATTTCTGTTTATCTTTAAGTATAGTATCATTAAAAAGTGTGTAGATGTGAGTATGGTCAGGGTTTACTATTCTTGTGTAAAGATCGCTACATTATAAATCCGTGACATTCATTGTAACCGTTTCATTGATTGGAGTGGATTCATTCATTTTATGCATTGATTCCTTCATTGTATATCCCTCCTCTGACATAGCACTAAATACCCTTGAGAAGGCAAAAAGCGCATCGGAATATACGGCCTTTGATCAAGCTTTATATAGTTATATGTTTTCCAAGAATATTAATAAAGCAGATTTGTCTACATTGCCATGTCAAGTCAATAGTCCCCAATGCTACCGTCTTTCTTATTATCGATATCCTCTTTCTGTTTTGGTTCTAAAGTTTCTCACTGATAGTCATTTTGATTTTGATTTGATTTTTGATTTGATTTAGTTTATTTCAGACATCCACATACAAAACAAAATGAAAAGCATGGAAATACAATAAATATGCCTGAAAAGGAGCAGGAAGAAGTATATACTTATTTAATCCTACCCCTTTCCTTAAAAAAAAATTAAAAATCAAAATATTTATTAAATAAAAAAATAAAAAAATAAAAATAAAAAAAAAAGTCACATACTGTTAAAGGCAAACTGTACACAACTACCAGAGACTGCCTCTCCATAGTGGAATGTCACCATGATGTAATCAGTAAAGAACGAAGGACATACAAACATTTTAAGGATTTGAGCAAACAACTGTTGTCATTCCCTTTTGTGCACTTGAGACAAATCCACATCAGCAGCTTCCTGTGTCGGTCCTCATTAAGTGTGTGTGTGTGTGTGCGCGCGCATGTGCGTGCATGAGTGTGTGTGTGTGTGTGTGTGTGTGTTTGCCTATGCATTTGCCTCAATCTTTGCCTGAAGGACTTCTAATGGGCTTACTTAAATCATTTCTGTGCATTAGGTTGTGCATGCAATTCCCTGCATGCCAGCCAAGGAAGCTAGATGTCTTATAACACTAGACCCATGAGAAGTTAATGTTTTGATACACAAACTGTTGGAGCCTATTTAGATAATATTATTCTTTTTGATTGCTTCTGATTGATTATGGTAAAATAATAATTATTTACACTATTTATTTATTATTGTTTTTCTGTAGCCACAGTCAGGGCCCTCCTCCTTGTCAGGTGACCCTCCTCCCGTGATTTGGGAGTGAGGACAGCTGGTGCTGGAAGTGATTTTCTTTTGTCTGTGGAAGGAGTGAGGAGTGATATAGTTTTTTGACCGCTAAATTACAGTTTATATTGTTTATCTGTTTGAAGTCAACCCGGAGATGAGATCGTTTTTGTTTCTGTAAATAAATCGTTATACTTTTGATTGAAACTATCCCTCCGCGAGTGCTTTTTATTTAGTGAGTCTTAGACCTCCTCCTCACGCACTGCTCTAATGTTTTTGACCATCACCTTTTTTGGAACACAAGAGTAGCCATAACAAGTCAAAAAACTTCACTGAAGACTCCAAGGAGAATGGAGAGTGAGAGTCGGTGGCGGAGAAACGGCGGATCCAAGCGACCCCCCGCCGACAGAAGAGGAAGCCGTGAGTAAAATCAGCTGATCGGCTTTATGAATGAATGCGCCGTTGCGTTACAAAGAAACAATTGAACACTGTGGGATGCAAAGTTGTGTACTGTGGATGTGGACTGCAATAATACGGGGATGTCGGAAGGATGTTTAAGGATAAACTAAACGGAAATTAAAGAGATTTGTGATGATGTCTGATGCACCTGAGACCGCAGCTGTGTCTGAGGAGTTGATATCGCGCTTAATTGCTTCGCGCAGAGGCAGATTGGGAGCGTGTACGAGGAAAATAAATGAAATAAAGGCTTTGATGACTGATGTTGGAAATGTTGATAAAGTCAATGACACATTTGAAGCGTTTAAAGGAGCTGTGGATGAATTTGTAAATACTCATAAATCTGTGCAAGAACTCTTGTCGGTGGATGAAAAGGAAACTGACTATTGTGACTGGTATGAACCCAGAATGATGAACCTGAATTATTTCGCAAGAGAGGTTGATTTATGGAAAAGAGAAATTGCACAGTCAAGAGTTGGACCACTGGACAGCATATCAAATGTGTCACGCAAATCAAAGTCTTCGTCTTCCATTTCCTCAGTCTCCTCAGAGTTAAAAAGGGCAAAGGCGGATCAGGCTGCTGCAATGGCACGAGCTGCTGCACTGAAAGAAAAGCTCGCTTTGCAACTGGAGGAAACAAAACTGAAATCAAAGATGGAGCAAATGGAGTTGGATGCAGACCTCGCAGCATCGGCTGCTAAAATAAAAATCCTTCAAAGTGACGAGGTGGAGCAGGAGCCACTGGGTGATGGCATGAATGAGTATTATGGCTCTCACCATGATGAACTAGAAACAAGGGAGAGCAATGTGGAATTCATGCGATTAGGTGCCATACCCAAAACTCCACTTCACCAAACCATCTTAAGCCATCCCAGACCTCCCCCTATGAGTTTCCCAAGACCTCCCCCTATGAGACACATACCAGAAAATAAACCTCAAATAAAGAATGTAACTCAAACATGCAAAACTGGAACTGCAAATCATAATCACACCATAACCCATACTGCACAAGATTACTCAGACAGAGGTGTTAATGCTGCCCATGATAACTTGGATGTCGTTATTCGAAGACAAAAGGACATAGCAGAACTGATTGTCTCACAGCAAAACCTGTCTAAATTACCTGTGAGAGAGATTTCTGTGTTTGATGGTAACCCATTGGCATATCAGACTTTTATCCATGCATTTGAACACTGGATTGAGGACAAAACTAAAAATAATCGGGATAGACTCTACTATCTCGAGCAGTTTACCTCTGGTTTGCCTAGAGATTTGGTTCGTAGCTGTTTGCACATGGATGGAGGCAGGGGCTATAGTGAAGCAAGACGCCTTTTAAAAGAGCACTTTGGGGATGAAGTAAAGATTTCTGGAGCTTACCTGGAGAAAGCCTTGAACTGGACAGCGATTAAAGCTGAGGATGGGAAAATGCTGCAGGCATATGCAATGTATTTGAGAGGATGCTGTAATGTAATGCAAGATTTACAGTATTTACAGGAACTTGAGGTCCCATCAAACCTAAGGCTAATAGCATCCAAGCTACCCTACAAGCTCCGAGAAAGATGGCGAACCACAGCTTATGAGACACAACAGAGAACTGACAGGAGAGTCAGATTCCAGCACCTTGTGGATTTTGTGGAAAAACATGCTAAGATGCTTTTGGATCCATTGTTTGGTGACATTCAAGACCAAATCACAATGAAAGGATCTATCCCAAGGGGCAAACATGAACTAAAACCAATAAGAGGCAAAAACAGCAGCTTCGCTACTTCAGTAGCAGTGAATACAGAGAAAGCAGGATGCACTGTAAAGCAATCAGCTGTTGCACAAACACCTCCTCAAACCACACCCAGTCCTATCGTCCCTTCCTGTGGATTCTGCCATGGGAAACATGCTCTGATTGACTGCTCACGATTCAAAACACAGTCACATGACAACAAGGTTGAATTCTTAAGAAGCCATGGACATTGCTTTGGTTGCCTACTAAAAGGTCATATAAGCAAAAATTGTAAGAGAAGATTAATGTGTCAAGTGTGTCAAATGAAACATCCTACTGTACTCCATATTTATAATGCAAGAGGCCCCAAACAGGAAAATCGAACAAAGGCCACTGCCGAGGCAGAAGAAACCCCTATAAGCAGCGCTCTTGTTTCAGCAGGTGATGCAACTGGGGCCGGGAGGGACTGCGCACTTGCGATTCTTCCAGTCAGAGTTAAGGTGGCAAATGGGAGCAGGTACATTCAGACCTATGCTTTCCTCGATCCCGGCAGCACGGCAACGTTTTGCACAGAAAACCTAATGAACCAGCTAAATGTAAAAGGACGCAAAACAGAGATACTTTTGCGAACAATGGGACAGGAGAAGCCTGCAGGGACCTATGAGGTCAGAGGACTGGAGGTGGGGAACTTGGAGGGCTGCACATATCTGGACCTGCCGAAAGTTTACACACAAGGCAAAATCCCTGTCTCAAAAGAAAACATAATCACTCAAGCTGATTTGAAGAGATGGCCCTATCTCAATGGTATCCAGTTAAAGGAAATTGAGGCAGACATTGAACTCCTCATTGGAACTGATGTTCCTCGAGCAATGGAGCCGTGGAACATAATAAACAGTCATGAAAACGGACCATATGCAGTCCAGACCTTACTGGGATGGGTGGTAACTGGACCACTCAGTGTTGATAGTGCTGCAGAATATGCTGGGCCCATTGCTGTGTCAAGTAACAGAATCTCTGTTGTTGAGTTGAAGGATCTACTCGTCAGACAATATAACCAGGATTTCTCTGAGAACATGTACGATGAGAAAAATGAGATGTCAGTTGAGGATAAACGTTTTATGGAGATTGCTTCCAGCTCAGCATTTCTTAAAGATGGCCACTATCATCTACCACTGCCCTTCCGGGATAAAGCCAAGGTCATGCCTGATAACTATCACACGGTAAAGGAACGCACACTGCACCTTATGAAAAAATTCAAGAAGAATAAGATGTATGCTGAAGAATACACCTCTTTTATGGAGGACATTCTCAAAAAAGGTTATGCAGAAAAGGTTCCACCTCAGCAGCTTCACAGAGAGGATGGACGGTTGTGGTACATCCCACATCACGGTGTCTACCACAAACGAAAACTCAAACTGAGGGTGGTGTTTGACTGTACATCCTCATTTCAGGGAAAATCTCTGAACAAGGAGCTCCTCCAAGGTCCAGACTTAACAAACACCCTCATTGGAGTGCTATTGAGATTTCGCCAAGAACAAATAGCAGTTATGGCAGACATTGAGGCGATGTTTTATCAAGTACATGTTGATGAAAAGGACAGAGACTTCCTGAGGTTTTTGTGGTGGCCAGAGGGTGATATCAGCAAACCACTTGGTGTTTACAGGATGAAAGTTCACCTCTTTGGCGCTGTATCATCCCCGAGCATTGCTAATTTTGCCCTGCGTCAAACTGCTGATGACAACCAGAAGCATTACTCTGATGAAGTTATGAAAACAATCAAAACTAACTTTTATGTGGATGATTGCCTCCGATCTGTGGCAACAGCTGACCAAGCCATAAAGCTCGTCAAAGATCTCACTGAAGCCTGCAGTCAAGGAGGCTTCACCCTGACAAAATGGGTCAGCAATAACTGTGAGGTGTTGGCAAGCATTCCTGTGCATCACAGAGCAAAAGCAGTCAAGGAACTGGACCTCGATAAAGAAAAGCTGAAAGAACAAATCACAGTTGAACCGGCACTTGGAATCCACTGGAACATGCACAGTGACACCTTCAGCTTTAAAGTAACTGTAAACAGCCGGCCTGCAACCAGAAGAGGGATACTCTCAACAGTAAGTTCAGTTTATGACCCATTAGGTTTTCTCTCACCTTTCATCCTGAAAGCCAAACAACTACTCCAAGAACTCTGCAAATCCAGATATGGATGGGATCAAGTTATTCCTCAGGAATTTGCAAGGCCCTGGCATAGATGGATGGAGGAGTTAAACCAATTACGGGAGTTTCAAGTAGCAAGATGTATAAAGCCTGACAACTTTGACCCAGTGGAGACTGCTGAGCTGCATCACTTCTGCGATGCAAGTGAGTCAGGTTATGGTACAGTAAGCTACCTTAGACTAACAAATCACCAAGGCATAATTCATACCTCCTTCATATTTGGAAAAGCCAGAGTCTCACCTCTCAAGCAGATCACCATCCCCAGGCTTGAACTCACTGCAGCGACACTGGCTGTAAAAGTGGATCGGATGCTGAGGAAGGAGCTGCACTTACCACTCACAGATTCAACTTTCTGGACAGATAGTACGTCTGTATTGAAATACATTCACAATCAAACCAAGAGATTTCATACATTTGTAGCCAACAGAGTTGCAGTGATCCAGGATCTCTCCCACACAAGCCAGTGGAGATACATAAGTTCAAAAGAAAATCCAGCTGACAGCGCCTCCCGAGGGTTGCATGTGGAATCCTTCTTAAGATCAAGATGGCTGAAAGGTCCTGAATACCTGAGCAGAGAGAGAAGGACATGGCCAAAGGTCACACAAGATCTAGGAGAGATATCAGCAAATGACCCAGAGGTGAGAAAGGTCGTTACAGTTAACAGTGTGGAAAAGGAGATCACAGTCAACAGTGTGAGGATTGAAAATCAACATCCCATATGCACATTAATCAAGTATCACTCATCATGGAACCGACTTCAGAAATCTGTGGCCTGGATATTAAAGGTGAAAAGAATACTTCAACTGCTAAGTCAGCTAAGAAAGAATCAGACACATGTGTCTTCAAAGACGAAGAAAGAAGTAAAAGACAAGCATGGAACACAAAACCTATCAGTGGAGGATATGCAAGAGGCAGAGAGAGCTATCATCTGCTTTGAACAAAGACGCTACTTCAGCCATGAATTCACTCACCTGGAAAATGGCAAAACCCTCAGTTCAAGAAGCACCATCCACAAGCTGGATCCGATTTTTGATAACGGCATCCTGAGAGTAGGAGGTAGAATAAACAAAAGTGCAATGCCAGTGCACCAGAAAAACCCAATTATTCTCCCTAAAGGGTCTCACACCTCTCACCTCATCCTACAACATATCCATCATCAAGTTGGACACTCAGGGAGAAGTCATATGCTTTCCAGGCTAAGGCAAAGGTTTTGGCTCCCTCATGCAAACACCTTAGCGAGGAAAATCATCAGAAACTGTGTATTTTGCAGACGCATGCAGGCACGACCTGGAGAACAGAAAATGGCAGATCTTCCTGCGGATCGATTGTATCCAGACTTACCACCTTTTAGTCACGTTGGCATTGACTACTTTGGTCCCATTGAAGTGAAGAGGGGACGAGCTCAAGTGAAACGTTGGGGGGTCATCTTCACCTGCCTGGTGAGTCGAGCTATCCACCTGGAGATGGCAAATTTCCTCACCACAGACTCATGCATAAACGCTATACGCAGATTCATCTGCAGAAGAGGATCAGTTGTAAGTATCAGGACTGACTGTGGGACAAATTTCATCGGGGCCCAAAGGGAACTGCAAGAAGCTCTGAAAGAGCTAAATCATCAGAAAATTCAAAACACCTGTCTGACAGAAGGAATAAAATGGATTTTTAACCCTCCTTTTGGAGCCCACTACGGCGGAGTCTGGGAGAGACTGATTAAACTAGTCAAAAAGATCCTCACATCTGTTCTAAAACAACAAACACTGGACGATGAAACTCTATCAACAGCGCTGTGTGAAGTAGAAGCCATCCTAAATGACCGACCAATAACTACAGTGTCAAGTGACCCCAATGATTTGGAACCGCTAACCCCAAACCATTTGCTTCAGCTGAAGGCGAAAACAACAATGCCACCAGGAGTTTTTGAAAAACATGATCAATATTCCAGAAAGAGATGGAGACAGACACAATATCTTGCAGATCTCTTCTGGAGACGTTGGACAAAAGAGTATCTTCCGCTCATGCAGGAAAGAAGCAAGTGGAACAGCATAAGAAGGAACTTGAGTCCTGGGGATCTGGTCGTCATCGTTGACAACACAGCACCAAGGAACTCATGGATGATGGGCCTTGTCATGAAGACATTTCCAGATGACAAGGGCTTCGTGAGAAGTGTTTTGGTCAAAACCAAAACCAGTTTGATTCAACGACCGATAGACAAGCTCTGTCTTCTAATGGAGGCAGCAGGATGAACGGAGGGAGGCCGTGATCTTCCAGCCTTCACTATGGACTGTTTCAAATACTTTGACATAATTATGAACTTTGACATGATTATGAACTTTGACATGATTATGAACTTTGATAGGACAGAAAGTCATCATTAAGTAACTAAATGAACTTTGAATTTGAAGAAGTATAATTAATTTCCATTACGTAATTATTCTATGGGCTCCTTTGAATTTTATTTGTGTAATTGTTTTGCTAAAGCCAACAATTAGGGGCCGGGATGTTGGAGCCTATTTAGATAATATTATTCTTTTTGATTGCTTCTGATTGATTATGGTAAAATAATAATTATTTACACTATTTATTTATTATTGTTTTTCTGTAGCCACAGTCAGGGCCCTCCTCCTTGTCAGGTGACCCTCCTCCCGTGATTTGGGAGTGAGGACAGCTGGTGCTGGAAGTGATTTTCTTTTGTCTGTGGAAGGAGTGAGGAGTGATATAGTTTTTTGACCGCTAAATTACAGTTTATATTGTTTATCTGTTTGAAGTCAACCCGGAGATGAGATCGTTTTTGTTTCTGTAAATAAATCGTTATACTTTTGATTGAAACTATCCCTCCGCGAGTGCTTTTTATTTAGTGAGTCTTAGACCTCCTCCTCACGCACTGCTCTAATGTTTTTGACCATCACCTTTTTTGGAACACAAGAGTAGCCATAACACAAACATTTGGAAAAGGAGGGAAATGAACCTTTTTTAAATTTTACTATTAAGTAAGTTTACTATTAAGCTTGTTTGCACCCAGGTATGTTTGCTCTCTTTGTGTATTTATTTGAATGTATTTTTTATTTAATTCCATTTGTTTAATAAGCACTTTGATGCAATTGTTTATTCATGTAATAACATTGCCAGTGGTGTTTTCTGAGTCGGCGATTGCCATACTGAAGAGAGAGGAGTTCATGTGTGACGCACATCTTTAATGGCCAGGCTGGTGTTTGTTTGTTTGCACCCAGAGAGAAAATAAAGACTCCCTCAGCTGGCAAAGCAGTTGTCTCTGACTCACGTTCCTTACACAATGCAGATTTAGCCAAAGCAGCAGTAGGCCGACGACAGTGTTCAGTTAATGAAAAAGTTAATTGTACTATTAAGGTAACAGTAAAGCTGAGCTAAACGACATGTGAGGTGTCTTCTGAACTCTCAGGCTACATTTATTAATATTGTTTCATTTAACTTGTTTTAGTTTGATGATCATTGCATACATTTGAATAACATTTTGATTTACCAGTTGCCGTGTTCAGACAAGGTTGCAGAGTCTACACTGAAATAAAAATATGCACTGTTCAACCATAGACTTTTCTTGGCAATACAAAGACATTAATGCAAAATTGCACTCATCAAACTGCCATAATGACCTTGCCCAAATAACTACTGTTGGTATTTTAAACTCAGAACATTTAAATTATTTCAGGCATGTGGTCTGCAGACAAAGATACACCATATAATAATAGAAGATATAACCACCTCATGTAGTTAAAGACCAAAACAGACATGTTGCAAGACGTGTTATTGGAATCCATCACTAACCTATTCAAAATAACAAAAAGTAAGACTGAGAAAACAGTTGACGGTTGAAACCAGCATAATTTAATTGCGGCAACATTAGATTTATCGATATTTTTTTTTCCGCTTTTTGTTTGGCCAAATCTCTAAATCCTATTTTTGCATGGAATAAGTCATGTGAATTTTAATAACTGTAATACCGTAACTCAGTAATATAAGCAGGAAGCTAAATAAACTGAAAAGATGTGCACAGATCTAAGTAGAAAAACATCCTCACTTTATGTAAGTTCTAACATTGAAGATGTCTATTCTCTTCTGCTCTTACTGTTTCGTAACCCCTCCACCACTTAACATAACTCTACATAGCCCCTTTATTCGGTCGCCGTGCAGTTCAGGACAACCAATCAAAGGGGTCCAGGGAATGATTAATTCATTCTAATTGGTAGATGAGGAGGAATATTTGGAACTGGCGCCCCGGTGGGATGGCCCCACCACCTCTAGTCCCAAGCCAATGCCACCCTGTTTGATCTGCACTAATCTAATTAACACTTTAACAGAAACACCTGGGCTCTCCACTGGAGGATCTGTAGCTGCTGTTGTGCGCGTACACACACACACACACACGCACACACACGCCTGCTTCCCAGATGGGCCTTTGATAGCTCTGATGGTGGCAGGCGCAGGATGATGATTGCACTTAACTCAATCACTCTCGCCACACTCACAGACACACGTTAACACTGACACACTGCCGCATACACACATGCTCAAAATATATGTTCCGCTTTTAGTGCGGGTGTGTGGTAATAAGAGACTATTTCAGCGCCCAATATACATCTAACTGCTTACTAAATGACACGATTAGACTGTGGTCTGATGGTGCACCTGATTAGATTAGCCCCGGCTTGCGCTTTCTGCTCCAACTCAACGCAGCCTTAAACCCAACCTTGACCCCAATTAGCCCCACATTCATCAGAAAGAGCTTAGGGACACCGGTCCAGCACCAGCTTATCATCCGGCTACTAATTGGCCTGATGAGGCGGGATAAATATGGTCCATGTTGCATGCAAGCCCCGCCTATCAATATGCACGCACTGTAAAAGTGAAGAAAAAAAACGAAAAGGAGAGAAAAGAGAGAAAGTGGTGTGATAGAGTGGACATGCTTGCAATTGTGCCATTTTTGTGTTTTGATTATATATTTTGAGATCAGACCAAGCAATGTTCAGCCCCATTTATTCAGCATAACAGGATTTATTTTAGTCAATAAAAGTGAATTAAATATTGCCCCCATTAAGAACAGCACACAAGCAAGGGTTGAATTAGGAATTAATGATATAATTGGGTAAAGACTCCTCAGCCGAATGGGCTCATCTATTTTCATTCTGTCTTTTCTTGCTGAGATCTAGCGGAAAAAGATGATACCATTGTCTGGTTTTAATGGTAGAAATTAAGCTGGAACCACCAGCTGGTTATTTTAGCAAATTTTCCTAACTCTGCAAACAGAGGCAGACAACAAACCAAAGATGCAGTTATCAAGTCCACTAATTATACCTGTATAAAACAATTAAAACAATAAAATTGGGATAACATTCAACCAAATCAAAAGATATGAAATTGACATTCATTTTATTTCATAATAATGTTGTACCATTATTTGTAATTCTCTGGTTAAGCCGTGATATACAATACATGGAAGCACAGTTGTAGTACCTCTTAGTAGTTAGATTGTGTCAGTTTTGTATGGTTCCAGTACAGGTAAGGTACACCATCAGTGGAACCAAATCATGTGTTTTCACAATGCAAATAATATAAGAAGATAAAGCGGCAATGGCTAGATTTTCTTAACGTATCCAAGTGCTGTTTTTTTTCTTGTTTTGTACCAACAACTGGCTGCAATAAACATGGAGTGAGTTCTAAACAAAGGATTTTCTATAACATATTCAGACGGGCTTCAGACTTTCAGGTTCAGGTGTTCCACTAAATGGGTTACCACATCTCATAAACAACCTGGTTACAGCTTCTCTTGTTTAACAAGATTTAGGCAATAAACAATCCTTTCAGCGACAGTCCTGAATATAAAACGGAAAATTGCTATAGACTCATTCAAAACAGTTTGGTGACACAGCTCAGATGTAATTCTCCACGGACAGCACTCAGACAACGTAACGTATCAGTATTGGAGCAGATGGCCTACAGGAGATGAAATGTCATGGTAAAATAGCTAGATTATCATGAAAACAGAAGAAAACACAACAAACAGATTTATGAGTGAGAAAAGCATAGGGTGGGATCCTTGTTTCTTGTGTGACCCATACAAGCTTTTGCTGGTGGAAGTGTAATGATATGTGCATTGTTTTTCTACTCTTTTCTACTAAGATTCCTTTTTGATTTTTCTTAATCAGGGTGCCATATAGGTTTTGGACACACTCCTGATTTCTTTTCCAGCCAATAACATCCTTACTGGAAAGCTGTGAATCTCAACGTAAGAAAGTACAGTAACAAAGTTGGCAACAGTAGACTTACTTAAATACATATTGAAACACATTATACAAATGTCACCACAATCAAGGGATGCCAATCCCTATCCACCCATGTCAGGGAGTCCCTAATGTCAATGCTACTGCATGTTACTTCAGATCTTGGTCCCAATGATCAGATCCACAGTGACATTACAGAGCTAATATGAATTGCCAACCAATACAGAATGACTTCCATGATGTGGGTTAGTCTAAATGTGAACAAATTTGCCATAAACTACTATAGTGTAGTGTATGTTGTAGATATAATCCAGCTGAAGTGCCTTCTTATCAGTCTTCACCAGATGCTTTGTGCAGTACACGATAAATCTTGACTGATGATGATGCACAGGTGTTATTTTTGCTTTGCAACCCATATGGAAGCCCAGCACCCCTTGATAGCACAGGGTATATGGCAAGCTTAACATAACCACTGGTTAAAGGCCCAACCTACTTCCAGTATAAATGTGACTACAGTGTGTGAATACAGATTTGTTTTGACGTAAAATATGAAGATATATAGTAGTAATGCATTGTCTCCCTAATGCGAAGCTGATCAGCAACAAATTAGCTACAGTAAATTGGCCATCATCAAATGTAGTTCTTAGAAGAAGAACAAGTATGGCTGTATGTTATGTGTTTCTGAATGGCCACTGTTTAAATTCCTGGAAGTATCCATATATCCATCCAGATCCATCCATTTATTCTTAATAAATGTGTCCTTGTCCGGATCTTGAGGGACTGCAGACCATCCCCACATAGATTTAGCCTAAGGCAGGGAAATGCTCCAGACAGGTTACACAGGGCATTCATTGTATGTTACAGGATACCCATGAGATCAAATTGTACCCTGCCCAGAGATGTGCCATGTTAAGGGGGATTAATATGTCAGCGTTTTCCAGAGTTGACAATTTGAAGGAATTGTTTGGGGGGGAGATGGAAACTTATACTCTCCTATCATAACAACATCAACAGCGGTCACAGAGGCCATTGTAACGCAGCCTTTTACAGAAGGCTTAGATGTCGATCCTTATGAGTATTCCCTACACACCCTGCTCATTGCGTGCCATGCAGAAATCATGCGGTCCTCGAGGCAAAAGAAAAGAAAATTGCATATGTCAACAGAGTCGATAAAACACAAAAACATAGTTTGACCAACAAATACATGGCAACATAATCCTAAAAGCTCAACAGTGTACAACAAAGAAACATTTGAGATGAAATCAGAGGAAAGTAGAAGGGAGAAATCAGATGAAAAAAACATAGAGCTACAGAGCCTTCACTTTGACAGTCATTTGAGTGGGGGGAAAATTGGGGCCGGTTTCACATGAACGCATGTTGAATGGCTCTCTGCTTTATAGAGTTTCTCTCCAGCTGAATCATTTGAACTGTTTATTTTTGTCTCCGTAGCGAATTGCTGGAATCATGGCAGCCAGACACTTGTGCTTGTCAAGTCTATACTAAGCTGGTATTTACCATGGGGCGTAGATCCTCCGTTGTACAAGGCAGACACAGTGTAATTCTGATGCAATGGCTCATTGAATTTTCTTTTCAGTTTGTGTGTGATTACGTGTGTTTTGGTTATATGTAAACTTGATCACTTATAATGTAACCCACTGGAGTAAAATAATAGCAAACTGGACTTGAATAGAAAAACAATACAATTAGATTTCATTTATTTTGTCAGATTTGATCCTTCCTACAGTACGCTAAAGGCACTAGTTCAAAGGATGATTTGTATCTTTAATACCAGCTTTAAATTTCACAATTCCCAGCATTATGTTTCTAACAATTCCATACAAGATTCAGTCTTTCCTTTTATTTAGCTCTGACAAATAAGCAACTCACGAAACATATTCAGCCAGTCAAAAGCGGGGCTTTTCAGGATCTGCATAAACATTGCTCGTTTCAAAGAAAAACATTTTGAGACTAATTATCTGGTTTTTAATTAGAACAATGTTTTCATATCAGTACGGGAGATGAGAAATGGCGGCATCAACCATGGATCACATGAAGAGAACTTGGGACTTGAAATGGAAAATTAAACCATGAACTATTGCTGATAGTTCTTCCTCAGTGCATCCACTCAAAGTTATCTCTGTCGGCCCCATCTATTGAACGGGATACTTCACCAATTTAACACTTTATTCTGCTCATTACACGGCAAATTGTAGGTTGTGAACAAAAACAACATCTTAATATATCCTGTGAGTGCAGAGTGAGGAATCTTAGCCAATTGCAAAAGTACCCAAGGTGTTACTTTAACACTTTTAACTGGCAGAGGAGCACTATCATGTGCTCAACGAGTTCCATTTGAAAAGTTGGCTTCACTGCAGTACAGACTAAAACGTTCAGAATACTGCTTTTATGAAGACGAGCAATGCCTCGCCTGGTGTCTCCATAGAGACCTAATGGATCACCACATTGTTGTCGAGTGAAAGCAGTCAATTTAAATAGAGCTATATAATATTTCAGACTTTAGCTGAGCCAAGCTGAAGAGCAGTACTAGAATCAGAAGTGGGCAGCAAGACAGGCATCTTTAAAATCAGTGGAGGAGTGAGGAAGAATGGCAGGCTAATGGTTAGGGGTGTGCGGAGACGTCATTATCTGTATCTGTATCTGTATCTGTTCAACCAACAAAATTATCTGTATCTGTATCTGTATCCGGATACACAACAAGAAGTGGGCGTGGCATATACCAGAAGTTTATTTTACATTTGACTGCATTAACCCTTGTGTGGTGTTCGGGTCTGTGGGACCCATTTTATTTTTTATCAAAAGAATTATACTATTAATTATAATTTCAAACTGAGACTCATTGGCCTTGGCTCATTTACTGTGAAGAACATATATCAGAAAAATAATTTGGTCAACACACACTGTACACCCCCCCTACACGTTTATATTACATTCAGGATGTTCGGGTCTACTGGACCCAGGGCTAATACAAGTGTAGACATTGTAGGTTTTGGAAGAGAGAGAAGCTGTTAAAGATGATGTAGAGTTAGAGGTGTCAGAATGTGAGGATCACTCTCTCATGATCATTACTCATCATAAACTGCTCATCAGGAAATTGAACAATCTGAAACTGGAAAAAACATGTTGGCTACTGCTGTATTTTTTATATCTCTATCTCTCCCTATCCCTCTTTTTTTACATTTGTTTTACTAAACTAAGATTTAGGAACAATTTGTATCAACGTAGGCCTATGTGCCAATCTCATAAACCCTAAATAATATCTTAGCCTTTCCACAAAGCCATATGAGATTTTAATGTGTCAAGTTTGCAGTTTCCGATTTTATTGTATGGGTCCTGAAGAAGGCCTAAGCGTCTACGCATTGATTGACAGCTGAAAAAGTACAGGTCCTAAGCATCAGTTTGATGGAAACGTTGTGGTGTTTGAAAGAGTTTAAGCAGTAGGCCTAGTGAATGTAAATACATCGGGGAAGGGCTGACGATGACTCGGGGTGCAGCATATTCCATCGGTTCGTCTCTTCTCCGCTATGTCAGCGGTTTACGAGGAAGCACAGATAAAAACAGCAGCGAATGCGACCGGTAGAACCCACTATTCAAGTGATAGGACGAACGCGCTGCATTTATCAGTGGATAAAAAGAGAGAGACCGCGGGTCACGGGACGCGGCCAGTCCTCACGTGTACACCACAGAACAGCTGTTAGGGTCATTTTACCTGTTGTGTCATTGAGGCGGAACACGCTGCGTCAATTAAGCGCATAATATATAAAAAGAAAAATCCTCGAATAATAACGGGACTATTCGGAAATTATCTGTATCCGTATCTAACTCATTATCCGTGCTTATCCGAATACATATTCGGATTCGGGCTCATCTCTACTAATGGTGACTGTCAATGTCTGCTAAAGAGGTCTTGTATGTTCTTTTTGAGAGAGCCTTCTTCATCACTAACAGGTTATAATTGGCAACATATAACAGAACATGTGTGTGTCTGTGCCTCACTCAATGAGATACTGTATAGCTCTAACTGAATATCAGGAGCAGCAGAAGATACAGTGCAGGGAGATTTGTGGCGTGTGTTAGTTTTACAGCAGCGCTCAATCAACTTTCAAAAGCATTTAAGGTGATTATTTTGTGTCGTTAAGCTTTGGACTCGCTACCTGAATGCAAATTAGAAATTGCACTTCTGTCAAATTCATGGAATTATGTTTCAGTCAATTTGGATTCTGTCCAGTTTATATATTTAATCTTCCATACAGTAACTTTTCACCCACCACATCTAGCATTGTATTGCTTTAGTCACTGTAGGCAAACTGGGACTGCTGGGATTCCTGTTTCCCTCTTTGTTTCTGAATTTACCAGCTTTGCTGATGTTAGTTGTTATTGAATGTAGGCCTACATACTTTTTCGCAAACTTCACAAGACTAGTGACGTGGGGCAGATGTACTGTAGTTATAACATACTATTGTATTGTTGATGCAAATACAAATATGCATGAGCAACTCAGTTGTACTGTTTAAAACATACAATTTACAGGTGAGAAAAGTGTTTCCCTATATTCAACACTGTCTCTTTTCATGATACTGGGAACAATGCTAACCATAAAACATAATAGTACCCGCTAATCACTGGGAGAAGCCTCACATCATTTCTTGCTACTAACTTCTATTTTAATATATAATATAGAATTAAAATCAATGCCATAACAGATAAAGAGACAACATTTTATATGTACAGTATATGTCAACAATTTGAAATCATGAAACATGTGTCCTAGCATACATACAACATATAAATGTTCATGTTAGGTGTTAAGAGGGACCCTTCACAGTCTACAACTTTTTATATAATTCTTCAACTGTTCTGCACATGTCAGACTTTTATTCATGTCCTGTTATTAATTGTCCATGTAATTTTTCTTTTGAGTCGAGAGAGATTACTGTGTGTGACCGCAACCTTTAGTTGTATCTATTGTAACTATATGACTATGGCTAAATCAATGACATAATTAAATATTGCAAAGTTTTTTTCTGGCATTCTAGCTGTCTGAGGTCCTTTGATCAACAACAATGGAGGCTGCTGCATTTCAATATTCCTGTTCTGAATTTATTGGACGAAAGAAGAGTGAAAAAAAACAACAACTTAAAATTGAACACTGTTATCAATGTGTCACCCTCTCACTACCACCCCCACATGTCTTTGACTCTGTCTTCTGGGTGAACGCTAACCATGATGAAAGAAATAGATCACCTCTGTAGGTTGCAGTGGCCCAGATAAGGGCCTCACGTGGCTGCCATCCTACTGTAATTAACTATTGTCAAAGTGATTAATCATCTCTATAGAGGTGGAGTGCAGTGAGGTGAATTACAGCTCAAATGATGGCGACAGAGAAGGTGTGGAATAAAATTACAATATTGGTTAAAAAAAAAGAAAATAAATGTGCATCAATAAATAAAACATTAAACTGTATTTTACAGTGACATGACAGACTCCATAGCCTTTGAATATACTGTGTAAAACACACACTGTGACTTGAGTACCTGAATTCATAAAGCACTTCTCAAACACCACCAGCACACACATTCACCTGCTGTGTACCACACTTGATAGTTGTACAGTACTTGAAAGGAACAGCACACTCGTAAACCCAGCTTGAAGTTTTCTTAAATGTGATCTGCATGTAGCTCACTTTCTCTTATAATTTGGCAATAAATCAATTGAGTACATCAATGTAGCAGGCTGCGGACAGCATGCCATCCCCTAACGAGCTGCCTAGCCCATTATCCAGCAAAGCCCCCCACTACAAATTTGTGAACAGGTATACTTAAGACCAAAGAGGTGAAATTAAAATAAATGGAATGTAGCTGTTTCATGTTATATTCATTTCTCGAGGGATATACATCATGATGTGTTTTGTTAATGTTTTTGTTAGCCATGCTAGCGGAATGTCAATGTTGGTCTGTTTAGCAGTCTGTCTATTGGTCGGCCGGCGAAACCCTTTGGTCCAGACTGAAATATCTCAAGAACAATTGGATAGATGGAAATTGTGTTGAGACTATGTGCCTATATCTACGGGGTAGGCCTATATATGCGCTAATGGGCTTGATTACTACTTGGATACACTTGTTGCCACACACACACCCACACCCACACACCCCCCCACACACACGGTACATGCATAGCCTAATTCTACCTGTGTGGGGGAGACCACGGGGCGCTGTGTGTGACTTATGCGCTGATAAAGAGGTGGGTGACATTCGCCTGGCATCGATTTATTCAGTTTCAGCACCACCGCTGTGGACAGCTCCCACTAAAGAGCTTCTTTCGCTTCATTATACGGCTTCTCCAAAGATGGCACTTAAGAAGCCATCTGGGAAACACCCGTATCTTAGCGCTCCTTCTTAGGCGAACCCTTCTTTCGACCCTTCTTTGGTCCCAAAGAACGATCGAATCTGGGAAACACGGCCATTATAAGTATGGACTTTGACAACCAGGAAAACCATTTTAAAGGCGAAGTGAACCTTTCACCCTGTAAACAAATAATTGTATTATATTTTGTATTCTCCTAAACCAAAACTTTACTAAGAATGAAGAGCAGAAAATAGAGCTGGATTAAATAAGGAACAACACCATTTTGGATGCCTCGAAAAAAAAAGTGTGTAATTTTTAACAAATAAGAGCTCTTCACCTACAGAAAAAAGGAGGATCGCTAGACAGATGAAGCAGATAAAGGCCAACATGTGAGAGAATTAATGCAGCTCATGTATAAATACTGTCACTAGTGGATTCTGATATAACTCCAGTTGGATGTTTTTTTTCTAAGCCTTTTTATAATTTCTATAAGCTTTTGAAAAGAGGCCTGAAGAATAGCCAGTGGTTAGGCTCTGGGAGCAAGCACTGGTGAAGGGCCAGAGGAGAACAAAGAACCCTCTGCCAATTTGATTTTAATATCACACCTATTCATAGAGTTAATGTGGTGTCTCAGATGTCACGCTGCTCTCTTTTTCTCTCATTCTATTCTCCTCCATCCCTCACATATCACTCACCATTCCACTTTGTCTCTCCCTCTCTATCTCAACCTCTTCTTTTCTCCTTGCTCTATGCCAAGGATCAGACCTACTCAAGAGGCTTTGAAATTATTTCAAGGCAGAATGTGCCGGTTTGAAATGTCATTCTCCAATCAGAAGTCTCTGAAACAAGGCTCGTTGTATAATAACTCCATTAGCTCTTTGTTCGCTTTCACATTAGCTTTCACAATCGCACAATGAATTCACTTGTGGCTTCCTAGTTTTTCTCCGAATAAGGGTCTACAAAGAAAATTATACCGTACATTGGAGAAAAAGCAGTGCTATTCTTTATGTGGATACGGTGGTTTCTGTCAACATTATTTTCATCTTCATTTCTTCTGAAAGTTCAAGAATTCACCAAAAAAATATGCATCTGTCCTCAAAGAATCTCAGACCTGCTAAATTTTCATTTCCTTTCAGTAGTCAGTGGGCCTGCGGTATATTCTTAGGTTTTCTCCACCAGATTTTTGTCAGTCCAATCAGCGAACAGAGGGAGTGGCTCAGAAGCCGGCGCATGACATACTTCAGGCCCAAATGTTATGTGATTGGTTGGCAGATCCAGAATGGCACTGGGCAGATCAAATAGTTTTAAACTTCAACAGATACCCACCTTCAAGTGAGTTAACGTTTGTCAATTGAGCGATTCCAGACCTTCTGTACAAATGAAATTAAGTACGATGGTCTGGTAGGACCAGGCTAGTGTGGTGAGTCACTCAGCACTACACAGTATTGCTAGTGCAGACATTTGGTATGCAACAGTAAACTCTGCTGTAGGCCTGGATTCTATGGCAGTATCAGTATTGAATTATAAATAAGAAGGTTTTCAGCCATGCAAACATGGCTCTTGGAATGGCAATGTGAAATGTTCCAGGATGCTGGTCCAGACTGAAATATCTCCAGTATTATATGGATCGTCATGATTTTGGAAATTCGATTTTAAACAGTCATTACTAGTCCCAAGAGGAGTCACAATGACTTGCCTTGGTAAAATGTCTTACTAACTATTGGAAGCAAATCATTTGATTAGGTCCCCTAAAGCTGTAGTCTCCCATTGGCTGTACCGCTAATGCAGATCACGATAGTTTAATCGAGTGTTTCCAGATAAATTAACAAGGAGCTGGGAAATGAAGGGGCTGGCTGAGAGGAGTGTCTCAATCACCACTAGGCCAGTAAAAGTTTTCTAACAACTGGAGGAGAAATTCTCCCTGGCTGTAACTCTAGCCCAGAGTGGATTTGAACATATTTCGTTGGCCAGGTACTACCAGGGAGTTTATAATTGAGTTGAGACTCAGGAAATACGCATTAAGACGTTGTCAGTCGCCAGAGGAGGCCAAACTCAATGTGTTTAGACACCACAGAGACTGCAGCTATCCCACAGGCCTTCTCTTCTCCAGCTGGACGGCAAGAGTGTACGTCTGTGTGCAGTTGTGTATGTGTCTGCCTGTATATGTGTGTTTGAGAGGCAGCCCATGCATGTGTTATTGTGTGCATGGGTTTAATAAACTCACGGGTCCGCTGAGCACCATCTGTCTTCACAATGTTTGATGGAGCAGGAGCTGGTTGTGAGGGACATCCCCGTCACCCACTATGTGTGACACAGAGTATTGAGAGAAACACCTGTTTACTGTCTTGCTCTTTCCACAGACTGCTGTGGAGCAGCTGCTAAAAATGGATGGAGTTCAAATAAATGTGTGCCACCTCCTGCCGTTAAGTTCTATGTAAATGATGGAAGGTCCTTAACTATTTTACATATAGGTCCACTTTGTGATTTTGAAATGAACATATGTTGATTATTCTGTGACTTTTTTGTTGGTCTGTTCTTTACACAACATCTATTACATGCCTGTCCATCCTGGAAGAGGGATCCCTTCTCTGTTTTGCATATAAAATACAGATATACTAACGATGCAACTGTTACTTGATGAAGTGTCCAAACATCTCCAACTGACTACTCACTCAGCCGGAGATGTATTTATTGAATTTAGTTCAGCTTTTAATACAATGGAGACACATGTCCTCCTGTTAAGGCTTTTGGATGTATGGGTGAATGGTGGTCTGATTTTCCTCGTGTCAGAATTGACCATGTTAACCATGCACGGATTATGATTAAGAAAAAAGAAGCTATCCAGAGGAGGTCATGTGCTCAATTACTTTGAGCCATTATTGAGTTGAAAACCATTGTAAACCGCTTTTTGGAATGGTTTTGGTGGATAGCATCTTGTTATTTAAGACGGTCACTTGCTGGACACTTGAATGTCCAATGTAAAGGTAAACTGTCAGGAACAGTTAATACGGCCAGTTTTTCCTCATTTGAAAAAAGTGTTCAAGGACAGAGGGTGTTGTATGCTGAAAAGGTTGTTAATCCCCCTGAGGCAAGTTGTTTTTTGTGATATTGGGATGTATTCAAATGTTTTACTGGACTTGACAAAACGTTATTTCAGTCTTTCACTGTGTCTAGTTGATATGATAATTAAAAAGAGGTTCAAGGCATTAAGCCATTGATTGTAGATCTTTCCCTTCATTTTCCCAAGATTAAAGTGAAGTAAAGATTAGCATTATCATTGATGAGAACAGGCAGGAGCACAATACAAAACACACACACACACACACACACACACACACGCTGACAACTACCATTATAGTGAGCTTTGTGTGAGGGGATACAGGGAGCTCTTTGTCATTAAACAGTATCATCAACAATACTCAGCTTGAACATTTCTAAGTTTAAAGAGCAGGGACATGAATGCTTTTAGGGTAGACACAGTGTGTGCAGTAAACAGCAATGTATTTGTGATTGAAGGAGATATTCTGATCAGTTTAAAACTAGCTTTTATCATTGCCAACTCAAGCATTAAAGCAAGCATAAAAAGGAGACATAAACCAAGCCATTTAATCCTGTAAAAATGACCTGAAATTGAAATGAATATTTCACTGACTAAAAAAGCATGGTTACAATGTAACTACAATGCCAAGCAGGATCAGCATGAACAGGCCCATAAATGCCCTCCTATAGGCATTTCAGTTAGTGTTAAACAAGGGCCTAATGAAAGCCCTTGTATGTAAGTCTGACAGACAAAACAAGGAGAAATTGTGTGAAAATACAATCCTCCTGTGATTATCATAACATACATTTTTTTAAAGTGTTATTATTCAAAACAGCAAACGTCAGAGTCCCATGTGTTTGGGTGGATGTGAATCTACAATGCAGGAGAGAGCTTCAGCTGCAATTCCAGTGAGATAGATGGATGAAGTTTATTAAGCATGTGACAGTTAACACCCCCAGTAGGGAGAAAAACACTGCAGCGGATAAATAATGTTGGCTTTACCAGTCCCTACCTCCTGTTATTTATACACCACAGTCAACATTCCTATTACACATGAATTATGGCAACACATTATTTTCACTGCTGTAATCATTATGAATTCCATTCCCTCACTGTATATGCAACTATATGTATCCAATTGTTATATAGATTACATATGCTGGCTGGCCTGTAACTGAATTACATATCTAATTTGGTGGTTTGGGCTTCGAGAAAGCTGCTTATAATCAAAGATAGATCTCTTTCCTTGGGATTGTAGAACCATTTCACTTATTATGTGTATAAGCAAGAATGACTTTGGTTCAGTTTGGGTTTTATTGATCTTCACCTCATTCCTTTATCTTCAATAATTGAATCAACAATAAAAGATAACTGAAAAGATGTTTGAAGATTCTCAAAGCACCGCTAAGGTCCACACAATCTCAAAGCTCACTTTGATTTTACAAATAAGTTTGATGATGGTAGTTTGTCTTTTCAGACGGGGCCTCAAAACCTTGATCTTCAATGCCCCAAAGCATTGTGGAAGATTTATGTAGGAAAAAAAAAAAAAAAAAAGCTTTGAGCCCTCTGGGATATTTAAAATGGATGAGAATAAACCGTGCTTAGTGTGTTTGTGCTTTGATACCACGCATGCATGGCTTTAGGGACTTGTTTTTTCTTTCTCTCTCTTCTGCCAACCTATCTGTTCTTACATGAATGCATTTCAAAATGTGGCCTTCTGAGGTCTCCCTAGGGATGCAGCAAGTGTTTACTGGAGCTTTTAACACTATGATGTGAGTGCATATTTACACTGAGATAATCTTTTCAGCCTTTATCCAGTTAATTTGATGATATGTTAAAGGCCCTATAGTCATTGGACCATTTTAGGAGCTTTCAAGGTTTGTTAAATGCTCTCACAGTCATTTGAGACATGATGATAGGCTTTGGCGTTTGCGTTTGCGTTTGGTGGATTCATTTAATCACTCACACGGCTCATCTAAAAGTGATTTTTCCATGTTTTGCCTCCCAAATGGATTCTCTAATATTCACAGACTTTTCCATTCACTGAGAGTGTTTTTCATTTCATTTTAACAGTCTTGACTTTACTTTGTGAGTGTTTTGCGTGTATGTGTGAGTCCTCCCTGATTGCAGGAGCTACTGCTGTGCAACCTTGAGATTGTCTTTCATTCTGCCAAAGTGATTTAACTTGCACTGCCTTTACATAGTCTTTCTCGTGTAGACATTTTCTCCTTTATAGCCTTCTGCGTAAAGTATTTTCTCCATTATCCTTGATACAGTGCATTACTTACTGTTACATTAACCAAGAAATTATTCTTTCTTTTTTGACTTTTCCACATATGTTGCTGCTTTACGTATGGTATATCTTGCTCGTTTTTAACTCTACATCACTGTTTATGTATTCCCCAGACACTGCCAACCACAACATATGAGTTGGAGATTGTTGCCAAGGACATGGCAGGAAGCGAGGTGGGCCTAACAGGAACAGCCACGGCCACTATTACCATCACAGATAAGAACGATCATGCCCCTGAGTTCACACATCCGCTGGTGAGAACCATTCCTTTTTTTTTACCCCCTCTACGTCTTTTGAATGATGTATTTTCTTAATAATCCCCATCAGCTTACCTTCTACGTACATTAGAGTTTGTCAGTAAATTGTGTTTGCACGCCCCTTTATCCAAACGGCTTTACAATGTTGCATCTTATTTAATCATCCACACATACACACACAAACACACACACACACACACACACACACATATACTGTACACACTCTCTCTCTCACACACACACACACACACACACACACACACACACACATACTGTACACACTCTCTCTCTCACACACACACACACACACACATACACACACACACACATACTGTACACACTCTCTCACACGCACACACACACCAACCCGGTATCACGCCGAGGCGTGAGATAGACACGCATGGACCGGCGTGTCTATTACACGCCTTGCCTGACCAGGGCGTGTGAGTTACACGCGCACCTCCCGCCCGTCTAAATGAACGGAGGAATAGCACCAACAGGGGCCGACATGTTCTCCCAGCATTTCAATACTATCCAGCTGCAGCCCCGCAGACAAACACCCTGGCGTGGGTGGTTAGGGTTAGGGCAAGGGGACAGGGAGAGGTTAGAATATAGATAGAACATTGACGGAACACCGCGGCGGCCATCTTGACTACGGGAGGTGCGTGTGTAACTCACACGCCCTGGTCAGGCAAGGCGTGTAATAGTTCATGTGTGTCTATCTCACGCCTCGGCGTGAGATCGGGTTGCACACACACGCTCAAACAAGGTACAAACTACCGTACACAGTTCTGGCCTAACCATCACATTGTGCACTGTAAAAACAGAAAAGTTATGAAAACTCAAAATTCCAAGGCAACATTTTAGTTTTTTGCTAAAACTAAAACTCTTGAAGGTAGGGATATGTAAGTGATATGGTCCTTTTAGCTGACTTCCTTTCAGTGACAGCAGTTAGCAGTCCCCTCCCTCGTCCCTACGTCACCACCACCACATGAACACACAGCCGTCTCCATCAGATAGTGCCATGATGGAGAGCAGCGAGTCATCGTTCATGGGTAACTCTCTGTCTCCTGATAACATAAAAATGAGCGGGATACTCAACATTTGATCTGACAATTACTGCAAAGCTGAATGACTGGTAGACCTGTATTATGACCTGTGCAATACTGTTTAAGTGATTGCTGTAGGAATGTACAGTGATTTAACTTGTTTATTAACAAAAAAATATAACTTACTTTTCCATTAAGTTTAAAAGAAAACTACCAGCATTTTCAAGTTTTGCCAACTTAATTTATGAAATTAGACAAACTTTACATAAGAAGCGTTATAAAGATAGCTGAGAAAAATATGTTTAAATAGTTTACAACAGAGTTCACTTTACCAACAATACTTTTAAGCAATTTAAAGTTTTCGTTTTTAATGTGTTAACTGTACACCTGGATAACATGCTTTATTTAGAATAATGAATATGTTCTAAATGTAACGGGAATACAGTTTCAACTCATTAATTAACTTCGATAATTTCTGCTTCAATAGCAGCAATTGCTTGAAACATGGACTTACTTTTCAAATCCTTACCAAATCTCACCTCACAGTCACACATAAAACCTTTTATTGAAACAAGTCTCCAGTGCCACGCTCAGTTACACCCACCCATACGCCCACCTTCACCGTTTCATGTGTATGTGTGTTTTAACTCATCCACCTCAGTGTGACCTTTAGATTGAATACTCACACATACACATAAAAATAAACCATGTTGTGCCTGAGTGTCTGCTAAAGGTAAAGTTCATAAAAGCCCCTGCAAAAATAATATGTTTCTCATGTGTGTGCAAAGAACATAATGTGACATACAAACATACATACATACATCAACGTAGCTAGGTTATTGGGTGCACAGGCAAGATAAGGGAATCTGTGAACAGGAGTGGGAGCAGATGTGTTGTGGATCAGGGCTGATTTGTTTAGTCAGCGCTGCCTAAAGGCATTAGTGAAAAGCCAACCGACTAAACTGGTGCCTGCCAGTTAAGCTATACAATAAAATGTGCAGATACACACATCCTTGTGCCACCTCATGATGCATTTAAAAATAAAAAGCTGCAGTCATGGCGGCTTCTTTTCCCTCCTCTACCTTCCCTGTGCTTCAAGATGCAAGTTGTAACATTGAGTTGTGTAGTTCTTAATAGAAATGCCTGCAGCTGTTGTCAGGGTTTGAGTCACATCACATGTTTGCCCCCAACCGAACCTTCCCCTAGAGCTCTCCCATGATGCATTGGGGTGTCAGGGGAAGCTTGTAAGGAGCGCGGCTCAGATGTGAAATGTTACAGCTCAGAGGGCTCGGCAGGGCTAAGCAGAGTGCACTGTGTCCGTATCCCAGTTAATGTTCTCATTTCTCACTGGGAAGAGATCCGTTTAACGGCGTGGAGAAATTGAGCTTTTAAAAAACAAGTGTTTGAAGGCGCTAAGCTCCCCCCCGTATAAATCCTCTACCCTCCACTCTCCCTGGGCGCTCCAAACCTACCCATGAATCATCCATGACCTCATAGATGACCGCCATCATATTGGGAGTGTGTTTGCGAGTGTGTGTATCCATGCTGGGTTTGTGTCCGCAGGAGCACTCAGGCTTTCACCAGGTAAATTATTCAAGTCTTTTCAAGGGGACTTTCCAAAATCTTTCCTAATAGAATAATCAGGAGGCAAGCATTAACATAAATGGAGAAAAAAAGTTTTTTAGATTTCCCCCTTGGAAACAGTACAATGCCCCCCCCCCAAAAAAAAAAAAATAAAATAAAATGACTCCGCTGATCTCCATCTCCATAAGGTAACAGACTAACTATTCATAAGTACCTCATACAACCCTGCTTCAAAAATACTGAACTATCCTTTCAAAAGCCTATCTTCTAACTTGTGTGCAGAACTCAAGCAGCGAAAGATAAAGAGAATGGTGAACAAATGGTTAAAAAGAGTCCAATGGAGAAGGATAAAGAGAGAGAGAAAGAGAGAGAGAGAGTAAAAGAAAAATCCAGCAAATAAATGTGCAGGAGACTTGTTTTTGTTATTATTCATTACATCCAATGCAGCTGGGTTTTAAAAGTTGACATTTAGTTTGAATTCAGCCAACATAATCCCCACATAGGGTGCCTCTCTGTTTTCCTCTCAGACCTGTACCTACTGCAGCTCTCTGCATAGAGACAGCTATTCATAGCGTGTGAAGTATTTGCCTCAGACAACCACTCCTGCACATATCCTCAGATCAGACAGCAGAGAATATGTTTCTGCTTTCTTCCCTGATTCATCTCTCTTTATTGAAGATGTTAAAGTTATTCTTTATGTATATAAAATACAAAAAGCCATCGGTTTTGCGTCTTAAAAATGAATGAGCTCCGAATCAGATCCTGAATATGGTTTATGTGCTACCATTAGTTGTCATTCTTGCAATATGACATACAAACATAAACAGAGGGGGGAAAAGTCAAGTTTGGAATCATTTACTTCTCATTATGCTTGTGTTATTTTGAAGATGATCGTCAATGAGTTTGTATTGTAGAGCCACAGACAGCAGTAGGTTTGAAAGACATGGACGACAGCTTTTATAGTAGCTGTTTTTAGTGACATTAAAAGTTGAATTGTAAATGTCTTAAGGAAATGTAAATATAACAGCAGCAGCTACAGTGCATTATGTTCTCTTTTTCTTAAGAATATACTTTTTGACATATTAACGGAAACCTGAGTTACAGACATCTGGGTTTTCCTTGTCAACGGTTGACTTTTAGACATCCGAGATCCATTCTTGCTAGGAGCCGCAGTTAGCTTCCTATGCACGTTGAAACAAGAAGCTTGTTCCTCCTTATATTAACAAACACTTAGCATTAGTTATGTACTGTTTGCAAATGAAGACATCGGCCCATTAATAACATTAACTATTTGCTGATTTTTCTACTTCACATGATGCAACTCTCCGCCACCCCCTGAACACAGTCAGTACAGAAAAGCATAGTGCATTCACTGAGAAACATTGGCAACTCTCTTCAGGGGGAGGAAAGTTCACTGCTGACCAATGGGTCAATAGATTTGTCACATGGTTAATTTTAATAGAAGCTGCTGAAAAAGTCTTATTAAATGTCATCAAAACATGTGAGGAAGTCCCAAAGTTGAAAACACTGGAGTCTGATGGAACTCAAGTGAAAACTATATTGTTGCTCCTGCACACACAACGATATTGGTCAAATACAATTACAGTACAGTGTTTGTCAGTTGGAAACAGATTAGTATGCTGGAAACAGAATTGTTTGCCCCGACCGAGCCTGCGTGACATTGGTTTAGATCATTCTGCATTTGGCTGGTTTAGGGATTATCCGTCTGATAGACAGCAGCCAGTCTAACTGGGAAGATACCAATCTGAGTGTTTGACAGTTACAAATGGTGTCCAACAGGGCTCAGTCTTGGGTCCAGTTCTATTTACAATTTGTATCAAAAACATTGTTTCATAGCTACAAAACTGTCACGCCCATCTGAACGCCGACGACACAGTACTGTATTGCATTTCTGATTGGGTGCACCAATCTATACAGAACCTACAGAGCTTGTGTAATGCCCCGCAGGACTGTCTAGTGGACCTCATGCTTGTTTTTAATACAGACAAGCCCAAATATATGTGTTTCTCTAGAGCAAGAACTACAAATTATAATTATTTCAATATTTTTACAAAAAAAATATCTATAATGGCATTGTAAATGTGGGTCACCCCTCAATGATCTCTTGAGGATAAATTAAGGTAAATTAAACACTACTGTATCATTATAAAACAAAAAAACACTTACATTCCTTCTTTCATTGTAATTAAAATGTTGTCAGATGTAAACAGTCTTCAAAACAATCTCCAAGACTGTAAACCAATTTCTGAAAAACATCTGTTTAAATTTGTTTCAGCTTTGGGGCAGGTCCTCAAGAACGCAAATAGGTGTCGATGTTGAAAATATTACCTGCTCTAATAATCATTGATGTAATTAAGAGTGACACATGAACATAGAGAATACTTTTGTTTAGAATTAGCTGAACCGCAGGCCCAGCTGTAGTTATATTTCCCTTTAGTAAGTTATTTTTAGGGTTGGATGATTCTGTGTAATCTAGCTACCATTTTAAAAATCAGACGCTAAGGTGCCAGGAAATGTATTGCGTTGAGCTTCTGTATGGGACTTGGCTATGACCTAATACCTTTTTATAGTGAGAGTCTAATCCTGTTTTTATGAGGAAAGGAGAAAAGTATTATTGAATCTTTTGGTTCTTTCATCTGAAAGGTCAGATAGGTTTTGCTACTGTTAGAATACTGATGAATTGTATTTGCCGATCAGAACTGGGGTTATGTGTTTAGTCTTAGTCTTAGGTGCACTCTCTCTGGGATTGTGTGCCCATGGCCGTATCTACCTTTGAGGAGGACACTGTGTCCATGGCAACTTTTTTCTTCTGGTTTCGTTTAATTTGGAGCGTGAGAACAGAGCTCACCAGACAATTATCCCTGCATCAACGCTGTGTCACTTGACATGTTGTTCATCTGACATTTGTAGAAAAGAGCGAGAGTGCAGTCATGTCAATGTCAGGTGTCAGTTAGATAGCATAGCGGGTAAAACCACTGACTGAAATAAACAACTGAAGTGTTACTCTTACTTTCACTGGTGAGCATGTGGGTTAAATGCTAAAGAACATCAGTTTGGACTGTTCTCCCCCTGGTATGAGAGTTGTCATATTACACAAAGGTAGAAAAGCCGCTCTGCTGAATGTCAGATTCATCGAAAAATCTATCTTTGAAAACAGCCTGAACAGAAGCTGTTCAAATTTAACAAAAAGACACAGGTAAGCTCATTAACTCATCAGGGCTCACTTTATGTATGCAGGATATAGTGGGTAAAACTACTGACTTACTAATACTGGCAACTGGTGTTCAATACCCTTTCCCAGTGTGCTAATTGTATCTAATTGACATAGTGTAATGTAAAATGTTAATTTTTACCTATTGTTGTCATTTGTTCACTCAAATACAGATGTCAAACAGGCTAAAAGCAAGCAATATTAACATCACAGAAGGTAACAGAGGTGGAGGTAAAGTGAAAAAGTGAAATGGTGAAGTAACAGACTAGTACAGATATAGTAAAGATACTACTGTCAATAATGAGATGCTAATTTGTATTACAATTCTAGGCTCAAATGCAATGGAGATGCAGCTAACCTGCATTCTACTCAGGTTATGTTCGATTGGATTGTCAATGTAATGTAAAATGAATATATTATATTTTTTAATAAGCATAACCCTTACATCTTGTCAAATAATGTACATTTTGAATCTGTGATTAGGACAGGAGATCAGTCCTTTTCGGGGGGTTCTGCCATTGTTGACCCTGTTATTTGAAAAATCCTGGCTGAAGGGCCTTGTATGTGAAATGTTGATATTACACTGACCTCACTCTCGCTTTACCAGGGAACTTGTGTGGCTACTGTTAAACTTCTGTACCAGTTGATGCCGGTATCAGAGCAGATGACTTACCCCTTGTTTTCTTCCACAACTAGCACCCTTTTCTTTTCCTTCTCTGATTTTTCCTTTTTCCATCTTCATCCACCAATGCCGTAATGCTCACTTCATTCATTATCTTCCTCTGCCCTTTGCACACTTCCTGGTCTCACTTCTTCGCCCTCTCATGACATGGCATGCTAATTCCATGCCATGTCTGGCTGCTCCCTACCCCCCCCCCCCCCCCCCTTTTTGCTCTTCATAACAAGACCATGATGGTACCTTATCACTCCTGTCGCTCAAACTCCCTGACAGCCAGTTTTCCTTTTTCTTTTTTCTCACTCAATTTCTTTGAGCTTGTCCATCTATCTGTCTGCTCCCTCTCTCCCTCTATTTTTTTCATTTCCCCTCTGCAATGACCAGAAGAATATGCTCACCTGCAACTCCTGCTAGCTGTCCCGCTGATAAAGACGTTTGTGCTGATGGGTGTTAGCAGCCGGCACAGGGGCAGCAGGGCCCTGTCAGTGCGCTAGTCTGTCTTCGGGGGGGATGGCCAACGGGTGTCACGGATTAGTCCGGGGCTTTGCATGATTGCTTCGGTGGCTCTGAGATACACACGGCAGCGCTTACCCTAGGTGATGTGGTGTGGCAAGGTTGGCCAGAAAATCCCACAATGTCACAAAGAGGAAAGGGATGGGAAAGGATTTGTATGCACTGTATGTCAGGTTAGAGGCAAGTTACTTACAGGACGAAGGTACAAATGGGTTTGTGTGTGCATGTGTGGATGTGTTGACCTCAACACATGAATGTACAATGGGAAAGGGTGAGATGAGAACAGGGGTTTATATATTTTAAGAATTGCTAAAGCATGTCTGATCCACATTTTGGATGATAATTGCACAAATATTCAAGTATTTTACGTTTCGCCTTTGCTCAGTTTAAAAAAAATGCATTATTAAATAAGTTTGCATACAGTATGAGGTCATTTTGATTACTTAATGTCAAGCACACATTCTGCATAAAGCCGGTGGCCCATGTATTCATCAGGTCATTTTATTCAGATGCAGTGAATAGTGTGATGCGTCTCACTTCCAATAGAAGACTTTGAAAACCCTCTTGAATTAACACAAAGCTTATTGCCCCGCAATTGTGAAGTTTGCCCAGAAGAATAGTAATGTGTAAGTCATCACAAAGTCAGCTGTCAGTCACACGCTCATAATGGGCTTATTTGAAAAGGCTGCTGCGAGCTTCCCACAGTCTTCTATTTTGTCAGAGAAACTGGCCATAGATTTAATTGTACATAACTCCGAGTCCTCATTGGGATAAGTTTAAAAACCTGTAATGTGATAAACTGATCCCAACGGTTGATTGACATTTAGATAAAATAGTGGTTTTGTATAAATGATGATTGTAAAGTATCAATAGCCTACAATATTGCACAGGAGGAGAGCAGGAAATGTAGAGAGAATATGCAATCTTCAAGTTCATGAGTGTGTATGATGCATCATCCATCCATGCAGATGGGCCAACTTTTCAAACGGAATCACTGTTGGCCACAGTTGTTGGTGTGAAGCCAACAACTGTGGCCAACAGTCATGATGACCAGTGTTAGGCCGTTAACTTGTTGGCAAATGTACAATCTTTAAATAAACAGCAGATACTCTTACTTTCCCTGTGGAACACATGGGAGCGAACTTCAGAATAAGGACGTTCTGAATTTCCCCCCCCCCCCCCACCCCTGCATTGACAGGTATGAGAGCTGTCATATTACACAAAGGAAGAAAAGCCGCTTTGCTGAATGTCAGATTCATCGGAAAACAAATCTATCTTTGCAAACAGCCTTAGCAGAAGCTGTACAAATTTAATAAAGACACAGGTAAGCTCATTAACTCACCAGGGCTCACTTAATGTATTCAGGATTAATGCTAGTGGGAATGGTAAAGTGGGGGGTTAGACAGAGAGGTAAATTGCCAATCCTGTACACACTATGCACTGTGTGTATAGGATTGTGTGGGGAAATGAGTGATCATGTGCACTGGATTTTCATTTCAGCTTCATTCTCCTACAATAAAAATGGTGCTTTTTTATACAGGTTTGCTGTCTGTCTGCACCTCGTTCTGCTGAGAATTAAGCTGCTTTTAAAAGCCTATAAAGGAAAGATAAGTGGCTGCTTGAAAAATGAACATTTTTTCTGAATTCAACCTTTACCCGACATCTGCCTCAGTTTTACAAAGAAATACTAAGTTTTTAAGACTTTTAAACACGTCTAGACGCTATGTTAGACTAATGTATTTTGCGTCTTTTCAGGTGTGTTAAGATAAACCCACTTCCAATAGACACGTTAAGCTTTCCGAGAACCATCTTGGGAGGATCAAAAAACAGTGAGAGTAAGAAGAGATGGGCTTCAAGACAAACACTTAAAAATAGTAGTACCAGTGTCAGTGTGTACCTAGAGGTAAACCTGGGACGATAACCAGTTCCAAGGTATGACGTGGTTTCAAATCAGGGTTTCAATAACGCCATTATCGCTGTGATACCGTTCTATAGGTACAAGAACCCACAGGATGTTAACATACACGTTTATTAATGTTCAGAACATCCCTGTAGAAGTGAGCATGTTTCTAAAAACGATGTTGAGCTGCTCACTTAAAGGATTGCTTTTATTTGAATTTTGTTAATAATAATTCAATTATATATTTACCGGCCCATGCCTACCTCAAGGGGCACATCTTTGAAATGGTACAAATGAGTTATACCCTTATGTTCGTCAAAAGGCATTCTACTGTCCTCTTGAAAAAACAATGTAGAGTGTACCTGTAAGTACAGAAAGGTTATTTTATTGTACCTCCATTTTTAGTGTGCAGTTAAAAAGGTGATAAAGATGCTCAGAAAGAATAGCTGCAAAGAAGCAACTAATGGGCCCAGGAAGATCAACTTTAATTGCCTCTGTTGCAGTATACTTCCCTGCTGTGATGTGGCATTGAAGCAAACGTTACTCGTGGCCAAAACAGTCTTGTCTCTGGAGGTTTAATGTGAGGGGCCACTGTTATGTGTGTTCCCTCTCAAATAGAATATTTGGGGCAGTGGGGACGTGTCACAAAGTACTTTCGATTAGGCCAAATGAACAGCTGCTCAACTGTCCGTCCGGCTGCCTGTCATTGCCCCATCTGTATTCATAACACATTCCGACAGACATCTACAGGAATGAAATACGTTGATTCCAGCTCCGTCCATTTGACTTTCTCTGTGTGTGTGTGTGTGTGTGTGTGTGTGTGTGTGTGTGTGTGTGTGTGTGTGTGTGTGTGTGTGTGTGTGTGTGTGTGTGTGTGTGTGTGTGTGTGTGTGTGTGTGTGTGTGTGTGCGCGTTTAATTTGGTGTCCTATCAGTAGAATATGTTGAACGTACAGTGTGTGTGTTTATAGCTATGAGAGGTACTTTCACATATCTGCTGGCCTATGTCCTTTGGAATTGTGAGAGTAGCCTACAATTATATTGAGGTTCTGAGCCTGTTGATCGCCAACTAGTAGTGAAATCATCACAGATCCATTGATTGTGGTTGGATTTTTATGTTTTTTTCTGTGGAGTGAGTCTACTGTTTAGTGAAAAGAATGACATATTGACTGATGTCATAACTTGGGGGAATAGGTGATTGCCAAAGAAGTATAGAGGAAAA